>NC_136945.1:4021213-4356213 GCF_949987615.1 Pollachius pollachius | reverse complement strand
CCCCAAACTACCCTCAGCAACATCACAATCTGTGGATTTTCTTACACAACACCTCCCACTGTCCAGACCCAGACCCCCCCCCCCCCCCCCAGGTCCTCTCTAGACCTTGTAAGGGGCTGAGCGCAGCGACTAACAAGGCAAACAAAAGCGGCTATTTGTTTAATAAGTGATTGCTGCCATGGCTACGGTAAACAGGGAGAGCCGTGTGTGTGTTTATGAACAAACACATCTCCGCCGCACGGCAGCCATTTCATATTAACCAGGTGGAATGATCGCAAACATTTCCGTGGTGACAAGCTGAGGGAGGGTACGGGGGGAAGCAGGCAACCATTGTAAACAAGGCCTCTGGGAAAGAGAAAGAGAGAGAGAGGGAGAGACGGCGGGGGGAGGGGGGCCCCCCTGGAGGCTGGGCAGCATCAAGGTCGATGCAGATGCAGCTCTGGAGTACACAGAGAGGCAGCAGGACTAGCGGTAAACAAACAGTCACTCTTCTGACATTTGAAGACGCATTAGTGCTGGCGCTTTGCAGCTGCCGGCCCCACCGCCGCTGACAGTGAACAAGACAAGGTGGGATGGCAGGGGGGCTTGGGAACATTGTGTGCGTGTGTGTGTGTGCGCGCATGTGTGTGTGACCACGTGTGTGCATTTTGGGGATTCTTCGGGTCTCTTTTGGAAACACAATGAGTCCCGATGCGAGCTCGGACAGCAGCGGGGTGGATGCGTGGTGTTTGTGTTCCGGGTGTTTGTGCCGTTGCGCGGGGAGGAAACTTGTACAGCCATGTTAAACATTTACCTCCCCCAATTATTCACTAAACCAGGGGGGGACAACAACAAAGAGATCTCAGAGGGGCCTCCCGGACACTGCACACGGCCACACCTGCATTACCGGTGTAGGAGTCAATAAAACAATATCCTGGTGCAACAAAATAAAAGCGTGGGGCTTCAAACAATTGCTGCAAAGACAAAAAGAAAAGAAAGAAAGGTTTATAGCGTCTGTTGCCGCAGAAAAAAACCCATTTGGGGCTCAGACGTCTTCCGAGTTTCGACATTGAAACCAACTTAGATTCGAGGACGCAAGGTTTATCACACGCAATTCCATATGCTACATTAAATGAGTCTCTGGTAGGTAGGCAGGTAGTGATTACAAAACAACAGGGCGGCGGCAGAGGGTTTAGTGCTGGGATCTCTGGAGCACCATGTCACCTTGAGCATTAATTTTTCATATGCACTACAACTTGCCATCTGCCGAGCAGAAGTCAGCCAGCCAGTGCTGCCGAGGCTTCGCAACTTGAAAATGGGATTTTTTTTGTCCTTCTTCCGTCTTGATACTATAGTATCTTGATAATCATTTAATTTTCGGGGGCTTGCTAAAAAAAATTCAAAACTAAAGGATTATCCCAGTGTGGGATGGAGCTATATTCCAAGAAATCTTCAAGGGAACTTAGTATTTATTTATGTCTCGGTAATAAGAATATTACACAATTACAAACCGCTTGCTGTACTAAAATAAGAGGAAAAAGAGGCATCAAATACCCCATTAAATCAAGTGTGATGATTCGTATGAATATCGAGGCTATTAAACCGCTGTAATACCCCCCAACCAGGATCAAAGTCAATACAGGGCCCTGTGGTCTGCTACCAAGCTGAGCCCAAAATCTCCAGTGGCGAAGCTAAACAGGTCCATCATTTTTTGGGGGGAAAAAACACAAATGCAGTTTATTCGCATCAAGGCCCTTTTTTCTTTTTCGAGCAGGGCCTGCTGTGCTCAGACGATTACGTAATGCGCCAAAGTAAGGCAGGCCACGGTATTTTTAGTACATCAAGGGCCGATGGAGACTGGAGTAAATAGAAAAGTGTAATGAGTCTGAATCTGGTGGCGGAGGGACAAAATAGAATTCTGGGGTGATGAGCTACATTTAGTAGCCTCACGTTCCACAGTGAATCCTTCATTTGACTTTGACGGCTCGCCTCGCATGTGGCTGCTGCTGCTGCCCATTAGTACCGCGGCAAGAGGACACCCATCTGGAGACAAGGGGGCCTCCTTTCTTTTCCCCCTGACCAAGGGCCCAGAGTTGTGTGGGAAAAAGGAGGCCTCAAGCTCATCTTACCAATTAGACCTGTCAAACAAGGACGGCCCAAGAAAAACACACACTTCAATCTCCCTGCATCCACAGGGAGCGGCAAAAGCACTTATTGTTTTAACATGACTTAAAGTGTGTCACGTATTTTTAATCATTTCTTTTTTTTTTTTTACTAGAATTCAAAGTATGGGTCATCCCCATGGGTACGGTGATGTGAACTCACGACGAGGAAATGTGTCAGGGATGCATTTTCGACGGATTGACAAGGTTAGTCTACATTTAATTGTCTCATTAATACTGTTGGCCTGAACGAACCGAGGACAGTGGTGGTGGAGCTGCGGTCTTTCAGAGGGGTTGCCACGTCAACCAATCGCATTCCAGCGGGCATTTGATCAAACTGTGTGTGTGGTTTTGTCTTTTTGTGTGTCAAAAATGGGGAAAAGGTTTTGTCGTGTTTCACCAAAATAACTTGGTTGACTTAGAATAGCAACCTCGCACCAAAAAAGTTAAGTTACTTTTCAGGCACTTAAGAGATATTTGTTTTGAGTTCCCCTTTTTCAAAACACAGATGTTATTGAACCAAAATAACCCGAGGGTTCTGTTTAAACCTGGTTATTCAAGACAATTTGTGCGAAGAGCATTCAATGTTTCCCGGCAGGGGAAAACATATGGCAGCAGTAGTTCCCTCAAGCTTCTTCTTTTTTTTGGTTTTGTCACGCAGAGAATAAGATAAGCTATTGATTTTTCCGGACACAATCATTAACCTTAACGTACAAATAATGCCAGTTTAGCGTCATGGCTAGAAGTGTGGTCAAGAGAATTTGACCATGTACTGTATGCATTTAGAAAACAATATTTGTGATCACTTAATTTCTAGAGAAACAAAGTGAAATATTTTGGAAATGTGTGAAGGTCATTATTCTGATAGGCACTCGATTAGATCCCATTTGGAAGACATTCAAATGGAGAAAACCATATGGAGGACATTGCGGATGCCACTTTCCTTCCAGTACACAACAACCACAAAAACGCCATGGCAGTCTCTTCGAATCCTGCTGGGGTGAGCAACCAATCGTCCGTACTCAAATCACAACATCAGAAAACAAGAAGGGCGCAAACCCTGCCATGTTCACCAGAGGCCGTCGCCGCTGGTGGCTCTTTTCAATTCACTTGTAATGTTGGCAATACCGCATCCGCACCATCGTGCCTCCAAAGAGGCCATTTTCACTGCCGGGGTTGTTTGTGGCATCGAAGCATGTCATTATTTTTAAAAGCCCCCCAATTTCTGGGTAATGGGACAAAGCAAAAAAAGGGGATTGAAGGAAAGATAAGTGTGTGTGACAGGAGAGGTTTCCTTTCTGGGGTTCAATCGGGGCTGACGGGGTGAGAGAGTCAGACGCAGAAAGGCCCTCCATGAATTCCATAGTAATGGAATCAGTTGTTTTTTTTCTACAATATTATATTCACTTATTTGTGTTTTTCATTAAAGCGCAGGCCGTGTCAACGGGTGGGGGGACGACTGGGGACGTGTCCTACTCATAAAGCAGTGGAATGACAATGTACAGTGGCACTAATACAAGGACATAGTTCATCATGACATTTTTCGCAATTCCCAGCTGATTAGGGTCATTATGCGGAAGGCCTGATTTATGTTGTCATTTCCTCTCACCGATCTTGCATCAATGAATCTTAATGAATTGGTAAATAAGGGTGAAGATTACACTCCGTGACACCGCCACATTTCTCACCCTCAACGACCGAGATTTATGTCGCAAATTAGAGACTAATAGAGAAAATTGGCTTGCAGGAAGAAAAAAAATGTATTTGTTTTTATGACACACACACAGACACATTCACACTCACACACACACACAAGTATGCGAGGTGGCTCTCCCAGTAATGCGATTGAGATGTGTCTTGTGGCAAACGTATTTAACGCGTCCCTGCCCTCTAAAACGGTGTTGAGGCGACGAGGAGAGGCGGACGGGGAGAGCGGGAGGAGACTAAAGTTTATAGGCTGTGTGCGTTCACTGCAGCGTTCATCAGGTGCCGCGGAACCAAAGTCCCTTTGCATTCACCACCACCCCCATCTCTCCTCCCTGCCTCCCTCCCTCTCTCTCTCCCTCCCTCCCTCCCTCCCTCACCCGTGTGTTTGATCAGCATAAATAAACTGCTGTATGACAAACATGTTTACCTTCTCCCGGCAAACATCAGACATATCGGACGCCACGAGGCGCTCGCTCTCCGCCTAATGAAGATGCCGGCGCCGCCATCAGGCAAGCAGCTGTCGGCGGCGGGCCCGCCATCCGCGTGCCCGCCAGACGGGAATCAAACGGCGCACTTCGCCCCTTCCTGTAGAAGTCACATCGTTTGCGCTTTCTGCAAGGTAGCCGTGTTTCGTTTTTAATTAGTGATCGACGGCGGTGAAGAAAAAACAAAACCTATATTGAAATAACGACCTGGAACTGCCCCTTCCGTCTTTCCCCACGTCTCTGTCTCAGAATAGAACGGGTGCACTTTGAAGATGTCTCTGATCAACGTGCAGGCGAGAGCAGGTGGGAGCTCGGCCATGTGATTAAGGAGCCTCCGACTCTGCCGTTCACACGGTGACGCTGTCTTCAGAGGCCCGGCGGCAGCCCCGATTGGCCCCCTGCTCCCAGCAGCACGTCAGCACAAGCATCAGGGACACGACGAGACGGCGCCGTCGTAAACCGGCTCTATTTTTTAAACACCTTTTTTTAGGCAGATCTCTACAAAGAAGCAGCAGGAGGATGCGGAGGAAGGAGGGGGTAAAAAAACATCTCCAGTGCTTATTAATACCAACTTCTTAAAGCAGCACTTAAGAGCGATAATGAGAATCTTTATGTATTACATATTGTGACTTGATTTAGAGGACGCAGCTCGACACATCAAACGGGCTGTCCTTGCTATTGGGGTTGGTAGGGGGTGTGGGGTAGGGGTCTGTGTTTGGGGGTTGCCATGTGAAAGGGAGTGGAAAATTAAAGCTGAAGCAATGCAGGATGGGGCTTAATTTACTGGCATGTACAGTATGCAAATGAGATTACTCTCAGCTTAACTGCATCATTTATGTCCATAATAACAGCATCATCATTACAGGCTCAAATTTAATTACACCGTAATTAGCATATCAAAGTGATTGGTTAAAGTTCTAAACAAATGCCCAATTTTTTTAATGAACGGTCGCACGTTCTCCATGTTGTTCGGCCTCTCTTTGGAAACATCCAAAACAAACAAGTGTTTGGAAAAGGGAAGGAAGATCTCTCCCCATGTGTGTTTGTGTGTGTATGTGCGTGCATGTGTGTGTGTGCGTGTTCTACACAGTGTGTTGTTGGAGTTGGGGGGTTGGTCATGGGGTGTATCAAGTACCCATGACAAGGAGAGGAGAAGTGGAAGGGGAGGTGGAAGTGATAAAGGAGGAGGAGGAGGTGGATGAGGACGAAGGGTGTTACCTGGCTGACTCCACACACTCAGGTTGTATTTCCCAAACTCTGGGAGATCAAAGATCCCATTTCCCACACTTGCCACTTCAGAAGCTCATCAATAAAACACTAATCACCTCCCGCACCAGAGAGAGAAAGAGGGAGAGAGAAAGGGAGAGGTGGGGGGGGTGGAGGCTTAGAGAGATGTACCTAACCCAGGAAACACCTCCCGTACACACAAACCTACTGTACACACACACCTCCCATACACAAATACACATACTGTACACACACACACACACGCACACACGCACACGCACGCACACGCACGCACACACTCACAGAAACACACACACCTGGCACATTTTCTTTTAAACTTGCTTCTCACCACCCCTCCCCCCCTCCCCTCTCAGTGGAGGACATCAAGCGCTTCCTCGGGGCCTCCTGACACAAATCATGCACAGCGTATTTACGTGTCCTTATCCGGAGGCTGCGTGTCAGCCCCCTCTTGTTTGATCCGGCGCTCTGTGCTTTATGAGTCTCACTCAGGATTCATGACCACCACATGACACCCAGGCAGCGTTCTACTGGGGCTGAGCTGATGACACGGCCCGACCAAGCCCCTGACACTCACACACACACACACAGACACACATCTGTGTATAAACACACATACACATTCATAGTCAAACACACGTCCATACACACGCACAGAAATATAAATCACAAACACACATTAATAGATTCACACACAAACACATGCACACATACACAGTATTCATGCACATATGGTGCTTACACAAACACAAACAGACACACACACACACACACACACACACACAATCATATATATATATATACACAGCGACACATTCACCCCCAATATTCATGCACATACGGTGCGTACACAAACACTCAAACACCTTTATACACACACCTACACAAACCCCTTCCTGCACACAGACACATTTATAGATGAACACACGCATTCATACAAACACACAGAGACACACATCATCATGATCCCCCCCCCCCCCCCGCGCCCTCATCCATTGAGGAATCCCGCAGAAAGGCCCGGCGTGTTCCTTGGAAGTACGTCAAAGACGCGCCTCTTTCAAGGCACCGCCCGGGCCAGCTCCACTCCATCAGCTAATGACCGGGCTCATTACGGTCGGGGGGAGCCACCTAATGAAGGCAGCGAGGCCAGTTCCCCCCCCCCCCCCCCCCCCCGTACACTACGCCCCTACGAAATGCTAATATCTCAACACTAATTAAAGGGATGCTAAGTCCAATCGCACCTTCACGGCTTGTAGTCTGCAACATAAATTTTATTTTTGTTCACCCCCCTCTCCTACAACACGCTGCACTGAGCCCAGAGATGTGGCTGAGCAACATTCCATTAATTCATGTTTAATGCCTGGGCTAGTTACTCCCTTATCTGGCTTGAGCCCCATTCGAGCCCACACCGTCAGTGGGCAAATCGTTTCACGGCGTGAGCGGGAAACCGTTTTAGTTTTTGTGTGTTTGTGTGTTTATCCGGTTTACACAAACAGTGGCTTCTTAGCGGTGCTGCAGGAGAAAACACACACTGACGCAACAGACAAACACACAAAAACACAACCTTGTGTTTCACACAAACACACACACACACACAAGTCCTTTAAAGTGAAGAAGGTCGGAGATACGTCAAGAAAAGAAGGAAAGAAGAAACTAGAATAGGCGATGGAAATATGCCCTGGTGCCTGCTGCACCTGTATACATTTACCATGTTTACACATCTCGGCTGTAAATATGTTTACAAGAGAAACGCTCCCCGGCTGACCTTGGAGCGGGTAAACAAACCCTTCACAAAGTCCATGAATGTCAGAGAGTGAGGAGTGTTTCATCTTGGATTAAAAACAAACCAAACAAACGAAAAAATAGGAAAATGATTTATACTTCCATTATTAAATATTAAAACACTGGAGTGCAAACATAGACTGTTCCTGTAACTACATTGAGAACATTTTAGGCGTAAGCTATTGCAAAAAAAGGATAGCAAAACACAGCTATTATTTTTGATTTATGGTCCGCTTTAAATATGGGTGCAAAGGCTGCTTTGTTATTTCCATTATATTACAAACACATTTAACATGCAGCCTAATTATTAACTCAAATGACTTCTTGCTCCACTGCTGGGTTCAATAGGTTTTCATCGACCAGTCTGTTGCTAGTGACACCATCAGGCAAAGCTCCTCTACTCCCCCGATGGCACTGAACTCATCAATTAAACAATCAATGATAAACTTGAGGACTTCATGTGATCATAACATCACTACAAATTCAAACCTTAAATATGAAGACGAGGGAATCAGGTAAGTAATAAAAAAAAGGCAAACTATATTTCTTATATAACATTAAAAAGAAAAAATGATGGCAACTAGTAAACCAACAAAAAGACCAACAGCAAACACGTCTCAAACTCCAGAAATACTCACAAAAAACTCAAGAACTCTCTTCTGTAGTACGTCTACAAGAGGGGAAACCTTTTTTTTTCCCCTTTTTTGTGTGGTTCTGCCAAAACGAAAGAGATTGAAACGCATGAATTTAAAGGTCAATGTTAAGACCATATCACATGACATGTGTTTGATCCCGGCCCAAGTATTTTCCCAAGGATTCGGGGGGTTCAGTGCTGTGTAAATCACCGGCAATGACCTTCAGCATTCCTCCCCGCCTCGCCAGCCACCGCTCATCCACCGCCACAGATAATACTGGGCAAATATCATAAACGTGAGGATTTTAGGATTGAGGTGCCGCCGCCGCCCTCGGCCATCGGGGGTGACGGCGAGCCGCGAGCAGCAAGCAACCGCCCCCCTCCACCACCGGTCAAGTGGTGTGACCCCCCGCCCACCCTAATAGCCTATATATTGACTTTCCCTCCAGAATAGAACCTCGAGATTACACCTCCCCCCGGGGGAGGGAGCGAAGGAGGGAGGGAGGGAGGGAGGTTAAGGCTTTCAGGTGGAAGTCTTATCTTCAAAAGAAAATCTCTACCAAAGTCACAGTCCACAGCATTGGGCCACAACAGAGCGACCGCAAAAGGGCCGCGGCGGGGACGACGAGCCGTTGGTTTTCGCAGGGGTTTCTGTCGTGCGCTGGATAAACTGTGGATGTGTGTGCGGTGGGGGAACTTATCCATGGGCCGTTGAGTAGGTTCCTTACTTCCGTCTTTCTTTCAAAAGAAAGAAAGAAGGAAGTGATGAGTTGAACAGCAGGAATAGGATTTTGGTTATTAACCCTGAACCCAGACTTGCACTCATACACACTTACAGATGCATGCATAGACACGCACACACACACATACACACACGGCTGACCGTAAAGGATTGCCTTACATTTGTTTTTTATACAAATTAAAACAAAAAATAACATATATATATATATATAATACAATAACAGGAGGTGGTTAAAGACCACCACAACCCCAGGGTTAGGTGGGTGTGTCTGGGGTGTGTGAGTGTGTTTCTGTGTGTGTTCGGGGGGGGGGGGGGGGGGGAGTGTGACCTGCAACTGAACCAGGCCTCCGCTAGGCTATAGAGGAGGGGGTGGGGACAGAGGTAAGTCCTCCATCTCTCCCCTCGGCCCCCTCCCTTCCTCCCAACCAGCCTCTGATAAATAGCTAATCACAGCAAACAGAGCCATCAGTCAACCAGCACACAGCCAACACTGTGACCGGGACATGGATCAATGAGGAGACACACTGAGACAAATAAGAGAGACACAGAGAGCGGGAGATAAACAGAGAGAGAGAGAGAGAGAGAGAGAGAGAGAGAGAGAGAGAGAGAGTGAGAGAGAGCGAGAGACATAGCGAGAGAGAGCGTGAGAGAGAGAGAGAGAGAAACTGAGTGAACTATACAGATCAAAGGGGAGTCGGGAAAAAGAGGGAGAAAGGGGAGGAATTAGGAGAAAGACACAGCTAGGGACAAAGTAGTCCCAAAACAATAGAAGATAGTAGTGAGAGACTTGAGCGAGGGAGAGAAAAAGACTCATGGAGCAGCGAGAGACCGGGGGTTAGGAGAGAAAGAGATAAAAGCAAAGATAAAACCAGAAAAATAAAACATTGAGACAGGGAGCAGGAGAAAGACCCAGCAGAAAGTGGGGGGTCTGTGGTACACACACACACACACACACACACACACACACACACACACACACACACACACACACACACACACACACACACACACACACACACACACACACACACACACACACACACACACACACACCAACCACAGTGGATCAACATGAGGTCACGCAGGAGCAGGGGCCAGAAACGCTGGATGCTCAGGAGGCCAGGGCCCTTTTTATTTGCCGAGCTGTGACATTAGTTTCTTATTGTCTAAGTGGCAGTTTAAAGTGTCTCCTCCCAGCAAGGGCCCCTTTGACAGGGAGCTAACCATATTAGGACGTGCATGGTAAAGTAAACAATAACATGGTTGCAATGAGATGGAAATTTTTCAGCTAATGGTGTTTGTCATTCCTGTTTTCAGTGTACTGAAACAGTGGGGGGGATTTTTTTCTTTCCTACCCCACAAGGGATACTTTGTTTATAAAAACAATGCAGAGGCCAAAGGACTAAAGCAGTAAGAAAAAAAAACAACTGCAAATAAATATTGTTTCAAAACCAAAAAAGGCCTACGCCTTTCCTATTCAATGGCATTAAATAAACCGGCATTACCGAGGGAAGGAACTCTGCTCGCTCACTCAGCCAAAGCGGCTGGGTTTTAAACGTTCTCGGGAATTCCATTTCACAGTTAAACAACGGGAGGAAAAGTATGTTTTTGACATGATTTTTTTGACGACGGCTTCAAGGAGCCCTCCCTGCACCCGGCGTCAGCTGGAATAGAGTGACAAATCAAAGCGTTCAACGGCACACGAGTCCAACACAGTGTGACCTGAAAGTGTGTGGATGTAAGAGGAAGTACATGGAGCCAACATACGACAGATCTAACCACTGAAACCCAGGTGTTTGGAGGTGCAGGGACACACCAACACCCTTGGTAATCACATATGAAGCAAATGATATCAAAGACATCAGATGGTCTCACCCAAACGCTCCCTTCATAGTCACAAGTATGCATTTGTCTCTTAAGCCAGGCAGGGTTAATACATGTCAAAGAACCCACGTCTTTCTACAGCACACGGGGAAAGGATGTCAAAAGGGAATAAACAAAAAAGTGTGAACTACACATACACTACACTGCTTGCAACAGTGTAAATAAGAAGTGACCACTGTTGAAACAAGCAAGTCAATTTACTCCAAGTAAAAAATAAAAAAGAGGAAAACTGTTCAAATCTATGGCACCCTTGAAATACAACCAGCGTCTTGGGCCTCCGTGTTAAAACGTTGACATTCCATCTCCCAACTCTCTTTGTTTGGCTTTCACTTAACTCACTCCCGGCCTCAGTGCAGCCCCTTCTCAACCCGTCTCTTAATCTCACAGCAGCGATGCAAGCTGTTTATTTGCACAGGGCTGAAGGCATTCCATTAGGCGAACCCCACCAGGTGCCTTATCCCCAAATGGGATTTGTTTTCCAAACTAAAAGGAGAGAGAGAGCCAACGTGCTGCTAAAGAGATCTTTACCATGACCACCAAGAGAAGAATGCAAACGTTTTTCATCATCGAATAATAAGGCTCATTGTGTGAAATTTTAGTTTTTTGTTATGAAAAATAATGTTTATCATTGGCTTATAACAAACAAAATAATCACCCCAGTTGTATAATATTTGAGTTCAAGCTTATGCTCATGAGATATCCAGGTTTTTTTGGAGGAGTTGTCTTTCATGCCTTGGCTTTAAACTTAAGGTATACTCAGGTTACTCTCAGAGGGAAATCAATCCAACAAATCAATTCCATCCCAACTTTTCACAAACCGAGTCACCCCAGTCAAAGCATCAAAAACATCTGAATCGGATGCAAGATCTGGGCGTGAATGGGGGGGGGGCTAGTGGAGAGAGAGAGAGAGAGAGAGAGAGAGAGAGAGAGAGAGAGAGAGAGAGAGAGATTCAACTTTTGTTATTATCTTTCCATCTTGTTGTAAGAAGAAGTCATCATCTGTGCCTTGGAATTTGCTTACTCCTGTCACATCAGTCAATCTCGTGCTAGCAGGCCGACGCGTTAGCCATCTGCGGCTGCTAGCGGGTGGAGATTATCAATGTTGCTGCGCCACTATGCTATGCTACTCAGAGCAAAGTTTGCACATCCATAGCCGCTTCTCAAGCCAACACAATACAGCGTCTGAGCGATGCTGATAGAAAAATAGATTGAAAGCTGGCAAACACACACACACACACACACACACACACACACACACACACACACACACACACAACCCGGCATCCCTTGAAAAGGGGATATCAAAGTACCTTCAAGATAACACATCTGTGATAGCACAATCTCTCGATTCCTCCCCCCCCCCCCCTATCCACCCACGTTACAAGAGAGGATTATTCACTTGAAAGCCACCGGAGATGCAAAAGAGAGGGAAATAGATAGAATAGATGCTCTATTCCGTGACAAAGTGTATTCAGAATAAAGCATCCAGGTACCTGTGCAAAGCAGTTTAGCCCAACAACAACATCAGAGACAGCCTGTGGCAGTGATGCACTGACACAGGAGCCACAATTCAGTGAGAAATGCTCAAACACCTCTTCTGATATTAACCAGCCAGGATGAGAGGGCTAGGGACCTGGTTAGGGGGCTTGACTCCCAGCGGAAAGGTTCTGGGAGTCAAACCTGAATGTCTACCTGTAGGCAGTGAGTCTACCTGTAGGCAGGGATGGGCAGCGGGAACCTCCACCTGCTCCTAAACGCCATGCATCCTGATCGACAGTAAGTGGCTTTGAATGGAAAAAAAAGCCAACAGTCAAACAATCGAGCGACTCTACCTCCACTGTTGTGACTCGTTTTATATTTTAACAGCCAATGTTTCGAACACCCTCGACATCGGCGTCTGTTTAACTCTGTCATGTTTCCTAACTATAGCGGCGAGGCGTCGAGGCAGTAGATTAGGCTACTAGATTAGGGTACTTAAGGCACGTGAAATACACGCCAACTAAACGGCCCCAGTGACAGGAGCGTTTAACTTCCCCCGCCAGAAGTCTCCGCCGCACGGCAGGCCGGCCGCGGGGACTTGTTTATAAGGTTCCCCAACTCGCCGGGAAAACCGATTAGAGCGGCTCTTAAGAGCCCAAGTGTTATAAATGCATGGAAACACAGACCGCCGCAAATGCCACAGAATTAGAGGCTTACCCACGACTAATACTAATACCGCAATTTTCAGCTTGATGCTGATATAAAGAAATGACTTTTTTCTCTTTTTTTTTTATGTAAGCAATAAATGCAGTCAAGGGAACTATTACGCGGCGTCCCAAACCTGCATAAATCCACAGACAACCTTTATTTGGCTTCGGCTGAAGTGTAAATTCACTTGTTTATTCATAGCACTTTCAGGAAGAGTGGATTTAAACAATGCAATTTGACCAGACCTCAGACCAGAGAGCGACGCTCCGTGTGATTCGCGGAGCATGGGGATGAGATACGGCGCGCTGTTTGTGAGGCATGCTTCGCCCTCCCATTATACAGATGCATTAAATTTCAAATGAAGTCCCTTGCTTGTGAACCGTAGAATGTAAAAGCTTATCTAAAAAAACTCATGATCGCATTTTGTCTCACGCTACTGTAGTGACTTTCTCTCTCAGCCTCTCAGAGTTCAATTCAGCGGTTATAATCTGGTCGAACAGAGAATAAATAACAAACAGAACCAGATCCCCAGAGGTGGGACTGGGAAGAGTCGAACCATACGATGGTAATTGTTACATCTGGCAGTGGGCTGCCACAGCCAAAAGAAACCTCTCCATCGGTATCCTGTTTTGAAACTACTGTCATTCTGTCAGTGCGAGGACACTTTAATCCAAAAGGACTAACATTGATATGAAGTAGGTATGGGGTCAGGGCATCTTGACCCCCTACCTACTTCAGCACATCTACTGTGGAATTTGAGGTTGAAACCCAGAACCTTTCGTTGAACATGCTAACCACGTGACTGTCCTGCTAATAAGAGCTGGCTGAACAAGCTGCACCCAAAGGGAATACAGCACAAATACACAAAAACACAATTCACTTTCTCCGCCCCGTCCCTTGACACATCATCCAAACACACACAAACCGATAATCAGCCATCTTTAGCGCAAGAGGAGCGGAGCTCTTTCTCTGTTTAACTCGATTGCAACGTTAAGAACCGCCTCTCAATCCAGAGGCGTGCTAAACCGATAAGCCACCGCAGGGATTTCTGCATGAGTGATGCAATCAAAATCGCATTGCAGAGTCATGACAATAATTAGGCTGATTTCAGCACATTATCATTAATCACGCAATCATTTTGAAGTTTAATGGCTGATCTTGCATCTGGAGATGGCAGCTGTGGGCTAGAGATTTGTTTCAGGGTTTTTTTGACAGGACTACTCCAAGCATAAACTCGAACAGAGAAACACTGCCATATTTTTGTCCATCCTCCCCCACCTTTCAATTCTCTTTTCTCTCCGGACAGGGTTGATTGGCAGAAGTGAAGCGAGGGGAAGTGCAGCCTGTGTAACCATGCCAGGGAGGAGAGAAAGCTTTATGCTCCAGCAGGGGAGGAGGAGGCACATGCACGCCGCCTCCAACCAAGGCCTCGCTCCCTGCTAATGAAGAGAGCCTCCGGTCTGAGCCCCGTCTGTACAGAGGGGAGGCCCGACTCTACCCACACCTTGCAGACTGGGGGGGGGGGGTTGCAGTGTCTGTTATCGTGGCTACAGGGCCAGTTCGGCTAATGGGAGTGAGAGATAAAAAGAGAGACCAAGAGAGACCACGCAAGACAAAGATGGACAGAGAGAAACTGAGACAATGTGGGGAAAGGGAGGACAAGAGAGGGAAGAGACGGAGAGATAAAGGAGGACGAGAAAAAATGTGAGAGATTTCAATAAACATGGCAATAAAGAGAAAGGAAGATGGAAAGGGGGTGACAGACAAAAGTGGAGATCAAGTTAAAAAAACATTGATAAAGAGTAAGTTAAAGGCAGAAAATAAATACAGAAAAGAGTGACTGAGAGAAAAAGAGCCGCTGTTTAAAAGCGAGACAGAGATAACACTTTAACATAAGATAACCTAAGATGCTTCTGCCTACATATGCCATATTTGATGAAAGGGGACACAGGGGTCTCTAGGGCCGTCAGCCTCATGCATTCCCACAGACCAACTATCAACAGTGCAATCACTGTAAGAAGTCACACAAAGCATACATGGTAAGAATACTCTAGCACTGCCTACATTAAGAAACTCAATTTTAAGAAGTCGATGATTACCTCATTGTTACATTCAAACAAACATTTTCTCAAATGGTCAATAATGTACAACACAAACGCTTGCACACACAGAAGAACACACACACTTTCCCACACACAGCAAAGACACCACATTAGGTTAAATATTAAACTCATTCAATACAGCATTAAGGGACTGAAGCCCAGTAAATAGCAGTGTGTGTTTACCTTCTGCAAGGACTTGCTTATTTCGAGTAATCTTCGATTCCATTGGTGTTGCTACAGATTGCCTGCCCTGTGGACATGAAACAGAGAATTAGTTGGTGTTATGAAATAATTACCAGCACAGAACAACAAATAGAGGGCCAAAATAACAACAATACATTAAGCACCCACAAAACTATTGACAGAGATGGTGGGAAGGAGAAAAAAATTGTCTTTGCCAGTAAAAACTACAGCCAAGATTTGCTGCATCTGAATTGATAAAATAACGAAAAGGCCAACAGTGCCCTGTACAGCAAACAGTTCTGTGAACGCACTCCAAGTTAAAAGATTCCTCACGTCCTTGCTATCGATTTTGCTCTGTGTCTCGGAAGAGCGCAACTGACCAGCAGAACTCTCTCTCTGATTCCTTCAGCGTGCTGCGAGACATCATCTGCATAGGAAGTGTAAGCTCACTTCACCCTTGGCTTAACCTACAATCCATGCTATCACCTACTACTAGTAGTAGTTTTACTACAACAACTGTCTACTACTGTCTGAGGTGTGCACAGTCCGGTTTATTTCCATGTCCGTCGGTCCGATAACCGCTGACTACACCTAGTAGCAGGAGATAAAACAAGAGGACAATGGACCTTGTTTGATGTGAGTAGACGGTTTATTTGCAAGACAAAGAAGCCCCCAAAAAACCTTCAGTCTGCTACTTGGTGATTACAGTGGAAACCGGTATGAGAATCGGGGAGCCTTTTACAGGCCCCACCTGGTGGTGGAGCAGTGCGAGGATGGAGCCCTCGAGCACACACGCACACGCGCACACACACACACACACACACACACACACACACACACCATCAGCACCCAGCCAAAAACCACCATCGTCCCAACTTGCTGCACACCCATCCCCTCTCCGTTCCTCCAAAGCCCTGCTCAGCATGCACCTGGCACCCCACGACAAGCACTCAACCCCGGCAAGGAAGAGGCAGAGGAGGGAAGGGAAGGAGGGAAGGAGGTGAGGGAAGGAGGGGAGGGCAGGGTTATGCACACATAAGAGGGGGGGAAAAGAGGCAAAATCGTATTTTTATGGTAAACTGAAAAGAGACTATGGGGGCAATATCCCAGGTGAATTTGAATAAAAGCATTAAAGCATATCCAAATATGAACCCTCTTCCCTAGCCCCACCTTGCTGTTTCTTTTTTCACCGTTTACATTTGGCAGTCAAAACTGTGGTCGACAAGCGTTTGTAAATGTTTTAAATGTTGTCTCCGGAGCGGAGATAAAAACCAAGGCACGTTGGTCCAATTGCGGCATTAATTATGTGTTATATGGCCTCATTGAAAGCATGAGTCAACATTCATACAGCGGGCTGAACCCAGCAGCGGGCTCAGCAACCAGCCAAAAAACGGGCCGAATCCCAACACCACATCCCCGCCCCTCCATCCTCCCGAAACTCACCCCTCTCCCCGCGCCACCCACGATTCATACACTCCAATTAACATACCATCAATGGCTTCATAAATCAATAGCGAGGGGGTGACAAATGACAGATATTTCCCGTTTTTCAAACTACTAAACATCATTAATCCCCATCCCCTGAATAAGCCTCAGGAGCCAAATGAGTTTACCCAGAGCATAACATCCATTTAGATGCACCTTCCATCATCGTAACGATGGGAAGAGAGAAAAGAATCCCCCATCAAGTGGGAGTGAAAACACGGCAACTTTGAGCCGTGCGGCAGCTGGGAGCCGCTCCCCCCGAACAACAAACACAACGCCCGTCTTGTAACGCCTAAACAGATAATTGTCTCCATTTCACAACGGCACGAGCCGGTGTAATATCGCAATTTGGAACAGCAGGGGGGGACGGGGGGGGAGGAACAGGTGGAAATAAACAACCCCACGCTGGCTCCACGCAGCTGGGAGGACGGCGCCCGTCAGGAACCCCCCCCACATGGAGGC
Source organism: Pollachius pollachius (assembly GCF_949987615.1). Taxonomy (NCBI): domain Eukaryota; kingdom Metazoa; phylum Chordata; class Actinopteri; order Gadiformes; family Gadidae; genus Pollachius; species Pollachius pollachius. The sequence goes on along the minus strand of NC_136945.1, from coordinate 4,339,174 downwards.
TTTTTGCTGGGCGGCGGGGGGGCGGCCGACTCTTATTTGAGTTAATTACCCACCTAGGTGGTTCATGCGGGCAACCGGCGAGGGGGGAAGGGGGGGGCCCCGACGCTGAGAAATGTGAATAGACTACAGTATTTTTTTTGGTTTCTCGAAAAAGGAAATGTTTTTCAGAAAGACAAAATAAACGTTAAGGCGTAGATTTACACCAAATCTGTTGGCTAGGGGGTTGAGTCTGTAAACAGCAACACCAACAACAAGCACTCCCAGAGACAGAGTTAAACCGCGGTGGGTCATGTTTGTGTCTTTGCTGGATCTAATATTTCACAAAGCATGACATCCATCGCTATGGAAAACACAGATGGCTTTGGAACTCTGTGAAAAAGATGCAAATATCATATTTTAGAGAAAAAATGAACAATCCTTGTATCTTTTTTTTCTCGGAGCGATGGCTACAAGTGCAGCGAGGAGAGAACATTAGTGTTTTGTTGTGCACCAAAAAAAACGAAAATCCCATTTTCATTTTTGTGCAAACACACACACACACACAGACACACACACACACACACAAAACAAGCCAGTGAAGTACACTCCCCAGCGGTGGTAAGGAGGTCAACACACCACAATGCACTCTTAAGACCCGGGCTGTGCTGTAGCCCATGTTGGCTTTGTGGCAAGATCACATGTTTCAAAATATGAATTAATAGCCCTCCACTGAAACGCACCCAATCCCAACAACAGGCACCACAGAACACTCTGGACAGCACTTCAGTGCTTCTAATGGACACTCTCTCACTCTCTCTCTACACTTTCTCTCCGCACTCTCTGCTCGGCATTGGCAGGGACCGTAAAAAAAGGGAAGAGAAAAAAAAAAGTTCCATGAATATTTACCAAGCGGCCGGGTAAAGTTATTCCATTAATTACTCTTGAGCGTGCTTATAACTCTATCTGCGGCTAGTCCTGTGGTGTCGCGCTAATGAACTTCCACACATCATTACCATATTAATTAATGCTCAATTCAATGGCAGTCAATAGGACGCTGCCAGAGCTGTCTGCCAGAGCTTTGCAGCCTGTCCAGAAGAGCTTCCATCCCCCTTACGTCGAAAAAAAAAAAACGAACCCACCAAGGTCTGAGTGCGTTGACGCTATCGTTATATCAAGCCACCGAGCCAGTGTATTTTTAAAACAGAACAATAGCCTGCGCCGGTTCACCGGTTCCCCCACCCCGCCCGGCCCTCCGTCCTCTGGCTGCATTCTACGTCTGGCGGTTGACGCCTCTTTTTATGAGGTTAGTGTAAATAAAAAGAGGGCGTAGGAGAGGCCCGGGGCCAGCGAAACAGGCGGTGTCCGTGCACGGAGAGCTGTTGGTGTTTGTTTTGAGGGAGTGCTTTGGCCCGATTGTCCCGAGTCACTGTCTGTGCAACGAAACAGGAAAAAATCTAAAGTGTGACTCACTTCTCCTCAAACGCAGCTTACTGTACGAGGGCCGTGTCTGATTCCCCCGCTTTACTTTTTATTGCTCAAGTCTCGTTTTTATGGAGCCGGCCTTTTATTGGCCAAATAAAAGCATAACTCTGTCTCTGTTTTGAAACAAATATATATTCATGAATAGTTGTTTTTCTTTACGATGTGAATGGCAGGATTTTCTGGCAGTGCATCACTACACACCCATGCAGACTCTAAACAACAGCCCTTTCTGACACGCAAACGGGCTCCCCCCCCGCCCCCGACCGTTTAAAATCAAACTCCACATGGACGGCCCGTTTGCGACGTGCCTTATCCTTTTCTTCTTCTCTGCGTTTCTTTGTAAACTGAAAAGGCAGCAGTGCAGTCTGGTGAGTGTCAGAGCTGTCTGATCCCCCCCCACCCCACTACCCTCCCCTGGCCCTGCCCTCTTGTTTTGCTGAGCTAACAACAAGACACACACACACACACACACACACACACACAGACTGGGCTTACCAAGGAAGTGGAATTTCACCCCCAGCCCAAAACAAACAAGGCGGAGCATTTCTTTGCACTATTTAAACGGTAACAGAGCGTTCTGAATACATTGCATTCCCCACCGCTCCATCTCCTTTGTCAATAGAGATTTTAATCTATTGATCCGTGGGACAAACAATTCGAGGAGGGAACCGGGGGGTTCAATGCTTATACAACGCTGGGCTGCTCTCGCTGAAGAAGAGCCAACAGACCAAGTACGGCCTCCCAGCCCTGCATCACCCCGTCTCCACGGAAACAGACGTCATGGCAGTTTATATCTTATGTGTAACACTTTTGACACAAGCAGTCCAAAAAACCTTTTTTTGGTGCTTATTATGGTGTTGCTTTGGTGATGTTTGTTTCATTTAAGGCAGGAAGTGTCAGCTCTTCCCGGCCATATCAGGGGCTCTCTCTTTCTCTCTCTCTCTCTCTCTCTTTCTCTCTCTCTCTCTCCCTTTCTCTCTCCCTCGCTCCCAACCATTTCATTGCCACTCTCTCTCCCTTTCCTCTCTCTCTCTCTCTCTCTCTCTCTCTCTCTCCCTCTCTCTCTCTCTCTCTCACCTTCTTTCTCCCTCTCACATGCCACCCCCTTGCCAGAAGCTTTTTGCGATGAATATCAATAATGGGCAGATTCCATTCCTCTGGACAAAGAGTGATTTAGATGAGGAGAGGCTGTGTCAGGTGGGAGCCTGTTCTGTTAGTGTGATGGCTCCCACCACACTAGAGGTGAAGGGGACGCAAATCACATTCTATGTTCTGTGATAGAGATGGATGCATGACTTCACATCTGAAGGGTTCTGATTTCAGGGCCACGTTACCAGTGTGGTGTCAGACCCTAATGCATGGCAATTGACTCTGACTGGTTGGCCACAGACATTATGGTTTGTTCATCAATTTTCCATGTATTCAAAAAGACAAAACCATGCACACTGGAAGTTCTGAAATTGAGTAATGCTTATGGCGAACGTTCCATGTTTTTATTCAATTATAGATTTGAAATATTTTTGATGCATGATTCATTTCTAAGAAAGTCCACAGACATGTCACTCGGATGGGTGTGGTCATCAGGGAAGACTATGTAATAAGACATACAGTGGGGCAAAAAAGTATTTAGTCAGCCACCAATTGTGCAAGTTCTCCCACTTAAAAAGATGAGAGAGGCCTGTATTTTTCATCATAGGTATACCTCAGCTATCAGAGACAAAATGAAAAAAAAAAATCTAGAAAATCACATTGTCTGATTTTTAAAGAATTTATTTGCAAATTATGGTGGAAAATAAGTATTTGGTCAATAACAAAAGGTCATCTCAATACTTTGTTAAATGCCCTTTGTTGGCAATGACAGAGGTCAAACGTTTTCTGTAAGTCAAGGTTTTCACACACTGCTGCTGGTATTTTGGCCCATTCCTCCATGCAGATCTCCTCTAGAGCAGTGATGTTTTTGGGCCACACGGACTTTCAACTCCCTCCAAAGATTTTCTATGGGGTTGAGATCTGGAGACTGGCTAGGCCACTCCAGGACCTTGAAATGCTTCTTACGAAGCCACTCCTTCGTTGCCCGGGCGGTGTGTTTGGGGTCATTGTCATGCTGAAAGACCCAGCCACGTTTCATCTTCAGTGCCCTTGCTGATGGAAGGAGGTTTTCACTCAAAATCTCACGATACATGGCCCCATTCATTCTTTCCGTCACATGGATCAGACGTCCTGGTCCCTTGGCAGAAAAACAGCCCCAAAGCATGGTGTTTCCACCCCCATGCTTCACTGTAGGTATGGTGTTCTTTGGATGCAACTCAGCATTCTTTCTCCTCCAAACACGACGAGTTGAGTTTTTACCAAAAAGTTATATTTTGGTTTCATCTGACCATATGACATTCTCCCAATCCTGTTCTGGATCATCCAAATGCTCTCTAGCAAACTTCAAACGGGCCCGGACATGCACTGGCTTTAGCAGGGGGACACGTCTGGCACTGCAGGATTTGAGTCCCTGGTGGCGTAGTGTGTTAGTGATGGTAGCCTTTGTTACTTTGGTCCCAGCTCTCTGGAGGTCATTCACTAGGTCCCCCTGTGTGGTTCTGGGATTTTTGTTCACCGTTCTTGTGATCATTCTGACCCCACAGGGTGAGATCTTGCGTGGAGCCCCAGATCGAGGGAGATTATCAGTGGTCTTGTATGTATTCCATTTCCTAATAATTGCTCCCACAGTTGATTTCTTCACACCAAGCTGCTTACCTATTGCAGATTCAGACTTCCCAGCCTGTTGCAGGTCTACAATTGTGTTTCTGGTGTCCTTTGACAGCTCTTTGGTCTTGGCCATAGTGGAGTTTGGAGTGTGACTGTTTGAGGTTGTGGTCAGGTGTCTTTTATACTGATAAGGAGTTCAAACAGGTGCCATTAATACAGGTAACAAGTGGAGGACAGAGGAGCCTCTTAAAGAAGAAGTTACAGGTCTGTGACAGCCAGAAATCTTGCTGGTTTGTAGGTGACCAAATACTTATTTTCCACCATAATTTGCAAATAAATTCTTAAAAAATCAGACAATGTGATTTTCTGGATTTTTTTTTTTCATTTTGTCTCTCATAGCTGAGGTGTACCTATGATGAAAATTACAGTCCTCTCTCGTCTTTTAAAGTGGGAGAACTTGCACAATTGCTGGCTGACTAAATACTTTTTTGCCCCACTGTAAGTGAATGGTAAGAATAAACAACTGAAGGCAAGTCCACATCAGAGAAATATCGAAGCAAAGCAATCAGTCATTTTGTCAGAGCTGAGTCACAGCTTTGAACCCGTGGCATTGCGTTCAGGTGTTCCCACCGTCTGGCTCAATGCCCCTGCTTTAGGGGTTACATACCATCAGACACTATTCCAAGCTACGTACTAACCTAACCATATACAGTATAATATGTTTGCGTTTTCCAGGGTTAAAAGTCTAAATGGAGCCATGCTTAACACAACTGTACGTAGCTGCAATAGTTAGTACTTAGACAGTAGTTAATGCATACTAAAACGCACGCACGCACGCACACACACACGTACACACACACACACACACACATTAGTATGCATAAACTCACAAGCGCTGCAACAATGTAGGCTACACCTCAGGAGATCTCACCCACGTAAAGCCAAGCAAACACATGGCCATCATATCCTCTTTAAAGGACTTCTCTCGCCCCCTCCATCAGGATTAGCTCTAATGAGTGAGTAGCATTTCATCAGTCCAGCGAACATGCCAGCCGATTGATCAGACCCAGGGTGTACGTGTGTGTGTGTGTGTGTGTTTGCTTGGCATGTTAAGATTGACCTTCACTTCATCAATCAGGGAGGAAAACCTTATAAAAAGTGGTATGAGCTTCAAGTAAAATGTAAAGAAATCAGGTGAAACCTTACACCACTCGGTGGTAGCCATGCTAGCGCCATAGCTTCTGATCCTTACACCGCCACAAATATCAGTTACCTAGGGCACACACAAATACACCAACATGAACACGCAAGGGTAGGATTAGTTGTGACCGATCTAACGTACGTACGGACGGGGGCAGTGAGGGGGGGGGGGGGGGCAGAGGGGGAGGGAGGGAACCCCAATACAGTATTCTTCCACCCTCACCGCTGGACGGTGGGACAGTCGTTGTGGTAACACACTCATGAACCTCTGTTCTTGAAACAGGCACACAAAGTCCCTCTGAGGATCAGCACGTTGGGAACCACTGTGGTCTGGTTTCGGGTTTGAGGGGCAGAAACAGTTGTTAAACGCAGCAGGTATGGAGCGGGGGGGGGGGGGGGGGGGGGGGGGGGGGGAAGAGGGCGAGAAGGGGAGAGAAAGAGGGAGAGAGGGAGGGAGGGAGAAAATATGGACTGGGGCCCATTCCCCTACAAACAGGGGGAGGAGGTTGTGTCTGTGAGTGCGTCCGGTGTTGTGGGGGAGGTACTGGAGGTGTGTGTTAAAAAGAAAAAGTCCTTTGCCTTTTTTTAACACAAGCGTATATACAGTATGCAAGGCAGAGAGCAACCCCCACCACCCCCAATAAACACAAGCACTTGTCACAAGGAGGGCTGCTGGCATAGGGCTCGCGGCGCCTGCAGAGAGAAGCATACCTGTCCCCGTCCCCTTTTAATTAGCCAGGAGCAGAGCACAACAGATGAACGCCAACACGGTCACATGGAGCCCAACCAGAGACAGAAGCGAGGAAAGGAAAACTGTTGTTTTTTTTCTCCTGACTTGGAAAATAATGTTAATACAGAAACTGGGGGCAAACAGCTCCCCAATTTCTTCATATATATATATTTTTTGTCATGCATTTGTTTTGGTTTTCTTGCCAAACCATCTCTTCACCTATTTATTTTTTTTCAACCATGAAATAAACACGTCCATTTTATTCTCTCTCTTCTTCCTATCTAATTAAGCAGCATTATAGATTTTGACACGACACCCGTTAATTAAAAATGCTTAACTCTAATTAAAATTAAAATGTAATATCTATCTTAATTAATTAAAGTAGGTCATTTTTTGTGTGTGTGTGGGTTTTTATTAAATTATGTCCAGCCAAAAAATATAGTTCCACAACACCTTGTGATGCTCTCATCCATTTGTACATGAACACACGCACACACACACATGGCGATGTTGTACACAACAGTCAAAGTGTAAGGGTCAGACGTAAAATATTTTGATTTTGGTGTGTGAGCAACAAAAGGAGTGAAGTACACAGGTGTAGCTAATTAACAATCACGAAATCAAGGGTGCATATATATTCTGACAATTAGATCAAAAAAGGGAAGGCTCAAGCATGGGGTAGAAAGGCTGCAAGGGAGAGAGGGGGAGGGAAAGAAAGAAAGAAAGAAAGAAAGAAAGAAAGAAAGAAAGAAAGAAAGAAAGAAAGAAAGAAAGAAAGAAAGAAAGAAAAAGGGGGGGGGGGTTAGGCAGAAATGAGACCTCGGAAAATAAACAGGGTGTAAGGTTTCAAAGGCTAAAGATGGGGGGTGGAGCGGGTGGGGGTGCACAGACATTCCATTGTTCAAGGCCAATTATCAGTGGAAAATAATAACAACAGATGGATGCAGAACGGGCAGACGTGAGCCGGGCAACCCTGGCTCTGGCTAACACATGATGGGGGGGGGGGTCTAGAGCCAATGAGCCAAACACACACACACACCCACACACACACACACGCGCATACACACACACACAAAAACTTACACACAAACAAACACAGTGGCCAGATGTGGACTTCCACAAGGACACTTTAATTCTGCCTCTCTCTCTCTGCAAGTGATTGTGCTGATCAAACCTCCCTCCAGCCCAGGCCCGGCGGTACTGGAGCCTGCCCAGGCGTTAGCCGCGGAGGACGCTAATGCGTGTGCATACTTTGTCCTTGTGGCCGCTGGAAGGGCTCCACAGTGAGATGTGAAAGACGTGCAGGGTAGCCATTGAGCGACTTGTGAACTGTGATTGTGACAACGCTACCACTACCAGTTTGGCCTCTGACCTTTGCTCACGGGTTGTCTGATACAGCGCACGGCTTAGATGGCCTGTTGCTAAGCCAAAACTTGTGACTAGGAGGGACACAATATACAGTGTTTATATTGGTTGACATCATGTTGCTATACAAAAGGCAAGGGCTGCAATGTTCTGATCATATTACAAATAAACATTGCGTTTTTGGTCTTTTGGAATTTGCAGCAAATAGTTAATGGATGTTGGTACGCTCATAATAAATATGTTGGGTTAAAATATCCCAGCTGATCGTGTCACTCTTGCCTCACTCTGAGAGAGCAAGAGAGAGCGAGAAAGAGAGATAGTAAGAGAGAGAGCGAGATCTCTCACATAATCTCAAGTGCAGACTGACAGGCGAGGGGGGAGGGGGTGTGTGGGAGCTGGGGGGCTGTTGGAGTTCTTCAGTCTTAAAACAAACCCTGGCTTTCCACCCTGCACGCCCGGGTGTCAAAGGGTGGCTGATGTCTGTGGATAGAAGCACAAAAGATCTGCCCTTTCTTTAGCACAAGAAAAGAGAAGTTTTTGTTTCATTAACTAGCCAGACTAAAGCGTAATTATATCCCTATAGACCCTCATCACCAACAGCAGATAGATAAAAGAACAAGACAAAAAAGGCGGTTTCTCCTTCAGTTGTTTTTTTCATAAAAGTCTCTCTCTCTCTCATATATATATATATACATCAAGGTCATCACAAAGGATTTGCGTTCCAGTGTAATATCTATTTATTTTTTTTCAATGCCCATTATGAAGTGTTCACATCTCTATTGGGATTGTCCTTCTAGACCTAAATAAAAGTGTTCTCTTGAATCAGGCCGGGTGTGTGGGGTGAGGGGGAGTCAGGGGGTACACTGAGGTTGACATTGGGTCTTTATCTGTCCGCTCTTCCCGGCTTCAGTGACGGGAAGCACCAAGGACGCGAGAGCAAGCGTGCCAATCGCTGCCATCTGACGTTCAGAGACCGCGGCGGTGTGCCCACCGCCGGCAGAATTGAGCAGTGCTTCGGCATCAGGGTGAGCACAAACAGACAATTTGCTAATTGCGTCCCAAAAAGAAGAGATAGAAAAAATAAACTGTGAAGAGGCAGAGATTTGCTGGGATGTGCGTGCGATGCATCGTACCCCAAATGGAGGAGCCCTCCAGGGCTCCGAGGAAAGATGGAGTTCCACCAGGGGGACGTTCAAAAAAAAAAACACAAACTTGAAGCCGGGATTTAATTATCTTATGAAAAATAATTGCCATTAGCCAATCTCGTCTGAAGGGGCTGAGGACTTTTTTATTTTTTTCGCTAGCGAGGAGATGGAGGGAAAAAAAATGAAAGTCTTTATTTTTGACGTTGAGGAGACAAAGGGTTGTTCTCCAGCAGGAAGCGGCAGGCCATCAGGCATTTCTGGTGACACTCGAGGTCCAGTTAATTAGACTATTGTCATTTTAATCAGGACAGCACAGCAGCCGGAGTTTCAAGTGGACGTTAAACATCTGAGGGATATGTGCCTTGGCCGTTTATATATGCGCCGTATATAGAAATGCGCATAGAAAGGTGTGTGTGGGTACATATATGTGTGACTGTATGCAGTCGCATGCATGCAAGTGTGTGTGTGTGTGTGTGTGTGTGTGTGTGTGTGTGTGTGTGTTCGTGTGTGTGTGCATCGATTTGCACGTGCATGTGTGTTTTTTGTGTGTGCCAGTGTGTCTATTTGCAAGCATGGTTGCGTATTTGTGTGTTTCCGGGTCCCTGTACTGTATGTTCACGTGCGCACACACACACACACACACACACACACACACTCACAGTGAATGTGTGTTGCGCGGATCCTTAATGAGCTGCAGACACACGGAGGATACAAAGGCGCTGGGGGGATCACCAGGGGAACGCACTTGCCTTTGCTCTGCGCACGTCTCTGTTCATTTGTAAATAATTTAAATATCAAATATTTGAAATAATTTGCTTCTCCCTGGCTATCAGATTGTTGAATAGGGAGTCTTTCATGTGTTCTTTATCATCCTCTCTTCCCCGGCATTAGCATTAAAATATAATTCATGTAACCCGGCTTTTTTAGTTCCCTTTTTTCCAAGGTGTGTTCGATTGTGTTACAATAATGGTTTATTCCTTCTAATTTGAATATTTTATGTATACAATAGGAGGACTAACATAAGATGCGGCTGCTGTTAAGACAGGGGCTTTACGCAACTCAAGCAAGAGCAACTGACCAAATACTGGCTTCAACACTGTTGACAAACAAAATGGTCGCCCAATTAATGGCATTTTTTCCCCTTTTTGAAAAAAAGAAATTGTGCAGATGCACACACAGCTCCGAACGACCAGGAGTTTACAGGGAGGGGAGGAGCCTGCACTCCCACAAGCCCCCCTCCCCGCCCTCCCCATGACCCCGTTTTGGGTCGCGTCCTGGCTGCAGCTCGGGCCGTTTGACACAGAGTTAGCCACGAAGGTAACCTGCAGACAAACGATCGCCTGAACTCCCCGACCCTCCTGCCCCCACCCTCCCCCCAGCCCCGCTCCCCCGCCCAGCAGCCTATTGACATGGGTGTCAGCCCCGGGCCAGGACGGGCCAATGACATCGGCCGACAGTGCGGTTCCACAGGGGGGAACCATGGGGGGAGAAAGGCCCGGGAGGGGTTCAGAGGCGGGGGGGGAGCGGCGGTGGGTGGGTCTGCCCCGTGATGCGGTAATGAACGCCTCAGCGTTCACCGTTTGTGGCGGTATTAATAGTTTTCCGTTAGCGGCGTCGTGTTTCTTAACACGCGTGCCATCAATATTTCACACGGTGGGAATATTCATCGGAAATCGGATATTATCGTTCCTCAATAATGCAGAAAAATATCAATAATTCAATGTAAAGAATGTTTGAGAAGATTTGGAGGAGGAGGCGGAGCCGAGCAGAAACATTAAATAACTAAACGAGGAAATTAGGATGGAGAAGTCATCATTCGGTTGGAGTAAGTTCGTTATGTCGGTTGGTAGCTGCCGACATCAGAGATTGCTTAGCGAATGCATTTAGAAAAGGCTTGCTTGGCGTCAGTTTGCACAAATGAACATAGGTCACCACACACACACACGCACACCCACACACACACACACACACACACACAAACATCGAGAGTTAAAGAGCAATGAAGAGAGAAGAATAACAAGATGGTGAGAGATAGCGAGAGGGAAAGATAAGAGAGGATACATTAAGATGGATCTGAGATGGATCTAGCAGAAATACATGAACTGTGAAGCTCCAAAAGTTCTCCCTGGGTTCCTCCATGAAGGATTTACCAGGGATTACATGGAAAAAACCAATAGTCTAATCCGTACGGGACAAGGGAAGCTGAGCGCTGGCTCACTAGCTGCGTATGTGTCGTAGGCTTACTGTTGGCCTATTATTTACTATTTTGCCATTGAGTTATTAAGCAGATGCTTTGATCCAAAACAAATTATATTGAAATCAGATGCACGCAATTAAGGGGCAGCTAGGGGATAGGTATACTGTAGTGCAGGTACAGGTAGAATGTGGACATGGGGTTCAAATTAAGCCTAAATCTGGGAGTCGAACAGCCTTACCAACAGACTAGCCTGCCCCGTAACACAACAAACTGATGCTGTTCCACTACCACAGGTCAAAACCCCATTCAGGATGGATACAATCGGATCTCTAAATCCTGAAGAAAACATTAAGAGAGTAAAAAGCCAAAATCATGTGTTGGCTGGATTGCGTTTAAAAGTTCAAACCTTCAAGCAAACCTTTTGCTTGACAAACCGGCTAATGTATGCTTTACTCACACTCAGCCCCAGCCTCATTCCTTATTAATGGCAGAGATATTTTAGGCAGAAGTATGGATGAGATCAATGAATGCACTATTAATCACAACGAGTTTTAACATGGCTAAATTTAAGCAAAGAGCGAAAGACATTCCCAGCTCATCTTTTTGTGTTGAATTAAAAACGGCAAACGGCCCTTAATTGTGATGGCGGTTGAAAGTGTCTATTTAAGTCAGGGACTGTGGGCACTGTTTAAAACAGTGAGAGATAGTGAAGGGGCCCTCCTCCCTCTGTTTTAGCTTTCTACCTCTTACCTGTCTATCCCTCTGTCCTACATTACTGTCTGCTGTATAATGAAGAAAGTGATAGAGAGACAGAGAGAGGGAGGGAGAGAGAGAGTGAGAGAGCCTATGAACAAAGCACTTTGGACAAATGTTCAGCACTTATTTGGGAAGCACATGAACATAAAGTTGATGCAAATGTGTGGCCCATTTAACGTTGTGTCTAACAAGCTTTTGGGGGTGGGAGGGAGACAAATATATAAAAACATGCTCTACACTTACATAATGAACCACATTGATGTAGTGCTGAAATTGCATAATACACGCTGTGAATATTGTTTTTTCCTCTTGTTTTGGAATGCAATCGCCTTTTTTTGTGGCAGGCAGAGAGAGAGAGACAGATAACAAATAGATGGAGATACAAAGGTCACAACGCTTGGAGACAGAGACAGAAAAGCTTTGTTTGTGTGTCAATATCCTGCACACTCTCTCCATCTCTATCTCTCTCTCACCTGCTGTCACTCTCTCTCTTCCTGGTTCCATCGCCACATCATAACTGCGACGGGTCGTTCGGGAGGATTGTAGGCAAATACAGAGAGGCCATTACACATTAGGATTGTTTGGCGTTGGTATTTGAATATTGAAATGACATGTTTTAGATCTGGCTATATTTCTCCCCCATTTTCATTTACATACAGTGTGACACACACACACACACACACACACACACACACACACACACACACACACACACACACACACGAGTTGGGACAGTGCGGGTTTGGCACTTAACATTTGCATCATTTTCTAAACAATAAAAATTGAACTATTATCCTTCCCCCTCCCCCTCCCTTCCATTCTGCCAGCCTCCACACCTGGCAGGCGTGCAGGTGACCCGTGTGTGATAACTGTGTGCTGCCCCGCATCACCACCGCACTGCTCCATGTGTCTATCACCCACGTCCAGGCTACTTAACCAAATTGGCGGCGCTGATAAAACCTTATTTACATAGCAGTGGTGCTGGCTGTGATTACTATCAGTTTAACACCCCCCACCACCACCACCACCACCACACATGCACACACTGTTACAAACATACTCACAAACTTTTACAAACACACACACACTGTAACACACAAACTACTACAAAAACACACCGTGACAAACACACACTATTCCAAACGCACACACACATACACACACTGCAACACACACACACTATCACAAATGAACCCGCACACGCCATTACAAAGAGACAACAACTATTACAAACACATGCACACACACGTTAACACATACGCTATTCCAACCACCCACTATTACAGGCACACACACACATTCTTACGCACACAGTTTTACACACACAGACACACACGAACACGCGGTAATGGAAAGTTAGAGTATAACTTGGTGGTGCAAAATAGCTCAATTACTCCCCGTGAACGTACACAGCGCGGCGCGGCGCTGTCAGAGTGGTAAACAGATGCAGGGTGACAGCCTAGGGTACATAATCAGTCAAGCAGCTGTCGTCGTGCCTTCATTCATTCACTTGTTCAGATGATGGATTCCCATTTCTTCCCCCCCCCCCCGTACGCACACACACACACACACACACGCACACACACACACACACACACGTACGCACACAAGCCCGTGCTATTTGCTTATGGGAGGCCGGTGGCAAGGCGCAGGATTAAAGCGCAGAGGATATATCGTTAACATAGTCCTCCCTTGGTCTCTACTGTACGGCTAACAGTAGGCTAACAGTAGGCTAGCAGTCAGCTAACGATAGCCGCCATGTTTGACTGCATCTGTGCTGTCAAAGCAAGTACAATGACTTTGCATAAAGTCGACCTGGGACCGGGTGTGAGTGCGAGAGTGTGTGTTGCTAGGGGCCCCCCCGTTATTCCCTCAAACTCCCCCCTGCCCGAAACCCACCCATATGCACACACCGACACGTCCGCTCTGCTCTTATGAGTCTGTGCTGCGACGCCACTGCGGTATTGGAGGAACCACGGTGGCGGTTCCCTTATTGGGGCAGAGCGTGAGAGAAGAAGAAAAATTGAAAAACAACCTGAGAAAGACATATCTGATCACTCTGAGTGATGTCACCACGTGTCACCTTGTTGTATTTGGTCTCGGCGTGCGCCACATGTTTGATGTGCACGGCTCGGTATCGGAGTCGACGTAGCCCCCCCTTCCCCTCTCCCCCGCCGTCTCCCCTAGGCTGTTGTCTCGTCGGGAGCGCTTTACCCCACCGTTCAGACAGTTGATCTGAGGCCAACTGAACAACCCCCCCCCCCCCCTCCATCTCTTGTCTCATCACAACCACCCCCCGCCCCGCCCCCCGTGTCCGACGATAGCCTGACGGCATCTGCGCGCACACCCTGGCGCTCCCGCTGGATCTGAGGTCGTGTGACACATCTGTTGCCTGTCGCCGCGTTTTTTTTTCAGCAGCACATCAGGGTGCCTGAGCGCAGAGACAGCGGGCCGCGAGGGCCTCTCCTGTTCCCCGCGCGCCACACACGTCCAGCGGAGGACCCCTGGTTCCATGCCGCGGGGAAAGAGAGGCCCGAGAAACGGAGAACAGTGGCGGGAGTCGCAGGACGTGTGGAGAATATATAGGCCGTGTCGGTATGGTCAGAGGCGGAGTCAGGGGCCCTGGGTTATCAAGGGGTCGGCTGGATCAACGCGGCGGTGTGGCACTGTGTAGTGTGGTATGTATCGTGTGTGCAATTTTTATATCACCTGCTGTTTTTCTCTGTTTTAAAAGATGCACGAACTTCAGAAAGTGCCCGTGGGGAATATTCAAGTCCAGAAAAAAGCTATGCGGTTATTGTGCGCTCGGATTATGAGAAACTATAAAAGGAAATATGTATGGATCCTGCTCTCTATCTCTCTCGTTCTCTCTCGCCCGCACGCTCTCCCTCTCTCTCGCTCCCTTTTAAGAACTCCCATCACTGTCCGGTAGTGATTGAAAATCAATTACTCCCTTCTTCTCTTGTCTAATTGAGAAAATAGAGCTACGGCCGTAATTGAAAATAATGCCTATCACGGGCGCATTCCTCACAATGTGGCTTTCTTTTATGGGGCTTCTAAAGTGCTTTTTTTTCTTTTCTCTTCGCCAGAGCTTTCTACGAAAGAGGATTTTCTCCCTGAATCTTAGCATTGTCATCTTGAATGTAGTGAGTGATGAGTGCCGCTAATTGGATACGGCCGATGCATCCCTCTGTCAGGAGCACGTGCCGTGTCAGCGGGAAGAATTAAATGAAAAGGGAAGCACCCCAATGACAATGTTTCTCCAGGGCGCCGGCCGCCAGGCGGGCCCAAGGAGACGCAGAAGTGTACATTAGCAGGATGATTAGAGAGCGGGGGCCGGGCTGCACTCAGGAGGGCTTCGTTTTCGACGCCCTTGTCTTTCCGATCAATATTCAAAAGTGGCGGATAATTAGGCGTTTAGGATTCATTTACATGCAAAGTAACGCACGGCGGTCATCAATTACGGCCAGGGGCCCAGGCTCTGTCAGGGAAGAGATGCGGGGCCACTCGATTTATGAGTCTGTTCTTCAGATGTGTGGATCAACACTAGGAGGATTATTGAACAATTTAATTGAAAATGTTACTAAACGTGACAATCAACACATCATATAAAGATGTAATATACTATATTAAACAAATGACACAAACAGCGTGGCTTAATTTCTCTAAGCATCCCCCCCCCCCTTCTCCCCCACCACCCTACCTTCCAGATAGTTATGTAAATACAAATTCCCCCTTCGGGAGATCTTCGTTGTTTTATCTGCTAATTTCCATAGCTAACTGACAAAAACAAATATTTTCCACTTGCTGCTTTACATGGCGGGAGGGCAGGAGGAGATGAGTCACGACATGTGAGACGGCACAACACGCAGCGCGAGGTCACGCTGCTGACGCCCACCTTCAGATGTGGGGGCAGGACGGTCTAGCGGTCGGGGGGTTTGACTCCCTGGAAACAGCAATGATATGGGGCTCAAGTCCTAATGTCGACAGGGTGCCTTGAAGGCATCCTTGAGAGAGGTGTGTGTGTGTGTGTGTGTGTGTGTGTGTGTGTGTGTGTGTGTGTGTGTGTGTGTGTGTGTGTGTGCGTGTGTGTGTGTGTGTGTGTGACATAGGCCATGTCCACAATACACCCATAAAGGCAGAAGAAGTAAAACATGGGTTACCGAATGTATCCGCATGCATTAACAATGCCTTAGGCAATGGTGGCAAACACGGTGGTGTTACAACCACTTCCCTAAACAATTTTACCAAAAACAAACTGTTAAATTTTTCTCAAATTTTAGATCCTGTATGTTAGTATTTGTCTGGATTTTCACAATGAGGTGGAGATGGGGGGGGGGGGAGTGCCTGTACCTCACAGGCCGCTGATAGGGTGGGGAAGTCTAGGAGGGAAAACATGTTCTAAACATGGTAAAGTATCTCTAAAGGGGAACACTTCCGCACCAAGTTGAGTACTAATGATTCAGAACCTAGTACACATGGTGTATTCCATACTCATCACTACAGAACATACTCCCAATATGCACTACGGAGACGCGGAAGAAACAAACAAGAAAAAGACAAAATATACAGTTTTTACAGTGCGGAAAAGATATCTTCCGCAAGGTCAACCGGGACGAGGAGATCGAGCAAGGGCTTTGAGGTGAAGTCGCGGCGACGTGAAGGTCAGCGACGCGCCCGCGTGTTTACACCACACGCCGGGCTTTGAAATTGTTTTGCTGTGTGGCGTCCGCCCCAGGTCATTGTTTGTTTTGGACATGTTTACACACCACACAGAGGAATGACTTCTACCGTCCTAAGGTGAGGCGGACGCCACCGGAGTGCGACCCGCCGTAGCCACACCGACTCAGTCTCGGAGCTTTGAAACCAGAATAAAACAAACTTCCATTGTTACACAGCCCGTCGTAAAGTGCTGGAGGGTGGAGGGGGAGGGGGGGAGAGAAGAAAAAAATGTTTAAGCTATTGACGCTATCGCGGTCAACATGTTCAGCCTTCACATTCGGTGGCACATATGCAAACCTGCGTTACAAAATGGCTTTGGAAAGCCTTTGAAGCCACCGGTTACTATGCAAAATGGGGCTGCACTGTTTGCATCGTTTATAGACGATTAACAGCTCACTTTTGAGAGTATTTTTACATCCTGTCCCGCTTTGTCGATTGGACCAAAACACCCAAACTTTGAAAGGACAACAAAAACAAAAAAAAGATTTGCAATTCCTACAATGGTTGAAAACCGTCCAACCACAACAGAAAAAGGTGGTGGCTATGCGTGAAGCGCCTAGCAACACGCATGTTGCCACGGCGACGGCGTGTGGGAAGTGTGTTGATGTTCTCTGGGAGGGAAGTGGTCGCCAGTTACTTACTTTTGATCTGCGGCTCCACAGGATGTCCCTGCTGGAGGCTCCTGGATGGACGGGGAGAGGAGGAGGAGAGAGAGAGTACAGAGGAAGGGGAGGAGGAGAGAGAGAGTACAGAGGAGGAGGAGGAGGAGGAGGAGGGACAGAGAACAGAGGGAGGAGGAGGAGGGACAGAGAACAGAGGGAGGAGGAGGAGGAGAGAGAAAAGTAGGCCAGAGGAGGGAGGGGAGAGAAAGAACAATGACAGGAAATTTGTTTAAATGTTACATGAATAAACAAATAATGAAATTAATAAATAAGTAAATAAATACAAAATAATGGATACAAATAATCAAAGTCAGTTATGTTATTTATATACATTCTTTTGATAAATGCCGTCATAGTGGAACTGTCGGGGTGATGTTTTGGTTTGGATGGCTTTATTTACGCTAACAGGGCATTCCGCAATACAACTAGATTATCCTGAGTGCTTTAGTGCCTGTGTGTGTGTGTGAGCACGCGCACGTGTTCCTCAGGAGAGATTGGGGTCATTTCCAAAAGGTAGCTTAGGGTTCAGAAGACCTCATTCAGTGAGTTTATTCAACAACTCCCCAGCCCCCTTGCATCCACTCTATTCCCCGTTGAGCATGGTTGGATACATTTAGCATCGCAAACCACAATTCCCCTGATTAAACAAATAATGACACGTTCAGAAAGCTGTAATTGAGCACAAATTGATTTGCGCATTATGCGCTATTTAAACACTGTTCGTCCTTAACCTTTAGTTCAAGTGACTGTTAATTATGGGCCCCTGAAGACATATCCCGACGGAAAAATATAAATAGCTTCAAATTTACAGTACACTGTCAAAACAGCGGAGAAACTATTAAAATACAATTAAGTCAACATCGACATTAATGTAACCAGACCGAGCGCCCAACCTCTGGGTAAGGACTTGTTAAGCAGGTTGAACTTCACAGCACAACGTTAAGTGCCTCATAACCTCTGCTTGTCCAGCGCTGAGCTGACCCCCTCACCTCAGCCTGCTTCCCTCGCGGAGGAAACTAATGTTCAAATGTGTTTCCTGAACGGGACCAGAGGTGGAAGGGTCTATCCTGCCTCTAGAACCAGCACCAGCACCAGCACCAGCACCACCACCACCACCACCACCACCACCAGCACCACCAGCACCAGCAACGACAGGGCTGGCTGCTTTTCTGCAGAGGCAGCAGTGTTTCCCGAGAGGAAGATGGTCTGCCAAGCCAAACAGGGCTTGCTCGCCCTCCCTGTAGCGCAGGGGCGACGGGACGCCAGGGCTAGCACCACTCCGGGGCTTCCTGAGGGCTCGCTGCAGCTGGAGAGACTTGAATAAAGGTAACGACAATGTCAGCGCTACTGTAAACTTTGAGGGCCGCTCCTGTCAGCAGGACGTTCCCAATCAAAGCAAGAGCGCGGCGCCGCCTGGAAACACAATGCATTGTTGTGTTTTGCAAAGTTTCATTTTTTTTGCTCCCTTCTCTTTGCGTTCTTTCTCTCTCCGTCGACCCCCCGACATCCACCCAAACTTCCTCTGAATCACAAAGAGAGCGAGCGCACGAGGCGAGAGGGTAACCACTGCTCCCTGATCTCACCAAACAAACTGGCAGGGGACTCCGAGTGACATTCAGCTCTGGGGTTTTAAAAATACCAGCAATTTGAAAATGATTAGAGTCTTATTTTATTGTTGCGGGCCCTGACACAAGAGAGGAAACCAGAACAATCATGTCTCCCGTCTTTTTTTTTTCTTATTTCTGCTGGATTTAGAAACACTAATTAGTTTTGCTCTCATAAAGCCAACCTGAAAACGACCAATTAGAGACGGGAAAATGAGACGTGCGCTTTGGAAACAAGAGCTTGTCATTCCCAGTTTGTCAGTCCCACATGCGCAACTTTTACTGTCGTGACTTTCACGCTCTCCCGAGATTGGCCGCATGCTACCTATAAAACTCGCAGTCGGCCACGGCACCGCTTCGCAGCTGTCCAATTTAAAAGCGGGGCGTACTTTGCTTTGGGAGCAACGTATCCACAGCCACGCGCTCACACCCGACAGCTTTGCTGTGCAGATGCCTGAACCACCGGGGTTAAGGGGGAGTGTTATAGCCCATAGGCTGACCACAGCACCAGCTGGTCCCGACCACAGACCAACCAGGGCCAAGCAGTTAGCCCCTCACAGGTGCCTGACTTCCATGAATTTCCTCTTTCAAGGGTACTGAAACAACTCCACCCCCCTCCCTGCAAGCAGTAAGCGTTTTCAGCTAACGCCGGGGTGCCCGTGCCTGGCCCGTACCCCACCTTTACCGCTACACCGCATTCCCTGCCAAGTGGTGCGCTTTCGTGGGGGGTGCTTTTTCGTGTTTAGAGTGTCATAATAAATTAATGATAAACTTGTGGAAATTGTCTGCCGGAATTTTTTAACGCTTATTCCCTGAGCAAATGGCAGCGAGTATTTCATCACTGTCGGCGCCAAGACGGATGGGCTGTCAGCACCTTCCCCTGTTTCGGGCTCCCAGCTTCTGGCCTGGGAAGTGGCTGAAAAAGGCCAGGGCAACAATTTTCAGGCCCGCGCCTTTTTCAACCAGGAGCAATTCTCTGATGCCAGGTTGCTGCCAACGTCCTTGCAGCCAATGGCAGAGGCCAATAAGTTCATATTAGCCGCAGAGTGTAACTGTGCTGAACATCTGCTCATGAATGCGAGCGCTGCCCACTAACTCCGTGCCGGTGGAAGTCTGCTGATGAAAAATTCAACGCTCTCCTCGCTGGCACGCTTGTTTTTTTGCGCTATTCTCCTGAGCCCCCCCCCCCCCCCCCCCCCCTAACCACCCACCCACCCCCCACCCCCTCAGAATTATATTAAGAGAATAGCACAGGCCGTGTGTATCTGAGAGAACAGCTGGCCCAGGGAAGGGATCGGCTGCTCAGCGAGAGCTCAGGGACTTTGCACGCCGGATCGGCCTTCTACTGCCGTTTGTCCTTGGAAGTCAAACCCACGGCGCTGAGCGTCCAGGTAATAATAAGAAAGCAGAGGCTACATTTAGCTGATTACACCCCTCCCCTCCCCTCGCCCGCCCGCCAGCGTGCGCCGCGGCAGAAGGAAGCGTCGGGCCAACGCCGGCACGGGGCCCGATATGGAGGAGGTGGATCAGGAAGACGGAGGGCCGATTGTTACAATAAGTAGCCCCCCTGGGGGGGAAACCCTGTTCAGAACACCTTTCCTTTTGTTTGCCTTGTTTGGCTCATTAGACTGCTAACTAGCAGGAATCTGTCCCCATCACCGCAATATGGTGCGGGTCAGAAGCAGGCTGTTCGCAGAGGGCAGCGTGTACAAAGGCCGTGAGAGAGAGACGTAAAAGGAGGACAGTGTTTAAAGTTGGACCCTGGTAGGAGTTGGCTGGTTCCTCGCCTTCCCCAGATGGTGAAATAACTTCGCGGTTGAAATGATGTGACGCTTAAAAGGGAAGTGATAACTCCAAAAAATTGGAAGAATAAAGGATTACTTAACTCTCTGTAATTTCACTTCTGTTTTTCTGTAAAACACAATTCAACAGATTTTGTTCCAAAAACAGATTCTCCGTATAAACATTAATGTTGTCTCTGGACATTGTCTGACTGAGCGCCATTGGGAAAAGGTTCCTGACACAAATCTATATGAAAAGAAAATCACTGAAACGTGGTTAAGGTGGCTGCCCTTACTGTTAGTGCACCAGTAAAATACAAGTTAAATAGAAGCCTTTCTGAAGCCACAAAAGGAAGCTGGCAGTTAAAATTCAAGACTTCCTGCCATTTACACAATGCTGTTGATTATGTGGAAATCATAACATAACAACCAGGCTTCAGGCCAGGGATCCACCTTTGTGAATGCATCAGAAACACCAACACAGACACACAGACACACACACACACACACACTCAATGGCTAAAGAGAAGCTCATTTAGTTTGCTGACAAATTACAGCACTTTGTCTCCCTGACAAGATCCCTCCTTCGTCAAACATGCAACTTCACATGGAGAAAGGAAATCACACATTACCACACTGACAAACAATTACAAGCATGTCATTAGCAGCAACCCTGGGCCTGGAACCATTAGAGAACACAATGTTACACAGCATGCCAACCGCCACACACACACACACACACACACACACACACACACACACACACACACACACACACACACACACACACACACACACACACACACACACACACACACACACACAGGAAGCAGATGATCAGAGTTGACAAATCAATCATAACGACAACAGGATTTTTTTTTTAACTGATGACTCCAAAATATTTAGGGCCGAGTACCATGTGACATAGTTCTTTGTTCAAACTAACAAATAATCAAATCAATTTCAACAATGAAAAACACGGCAGTGTGTGAATTGATTGATGATTCATAACTTGGGTTAGAGAGCGAGAAAGCAAGAGAGAGAAAGGGGAGATAGAGAAAGAGAGAGAGCGAAAAGTGAAATGCCACGGATTTATTAAAAGTCGACGCTATGATTTTTTCCCCCATTAAAAGAGGCTCTGATCAGATAGATAGCATTAGTATCTCTTTTAATACATCTCTTGGTGTCAGGCGGCAAATGAAAAAGCTGCCCTGTGTAAATATGACTGCTTACTTCTTACACAAGCATTGTTGACACCTCGTGTAATTTCACTGGGACAGCACCATGGGGGTAATATAATGCTCTTAATGAGAACACTCTCCCCGCTCCAGACCCTGGCGAGATAGCCATAATGCATGACTTCTCTTTTTAATAAAATAATTGTTACAGTTATTAAAGATGAATCTCATCACAGGCAAGATGACAAAATAATTCATTACCAGAACGGGGGGTTGGTGTGGCGGGAGAGAGAGGGTTAGGGGGGGGGGGCTTTAAATAGCTGCAAATTATAATTCCCTTCCCCAATACGGCCTGCCTCTTCCCCACCCTCCCCATCTTGAAAATATGCCTTCAGATAAGTGGATTTGTGGGGGTTTATTTAAAAAAAATATTTAAATACACACATCGTCGTTTAAAGCCGTCCGCTACAAACACTGCAGTCCACAATTAAGGGTTGATCAACAATGTAAACCAAATCCTCCATCGCTCTGCTATACTGCTACAGCTATCGCCGGTGGTCTTAAATAGGTAGGGATCACACTATTTATTTACAAACAACCCTGTAGGAACACAGGCTGCTGCTGCCTGCCGTGTGCCGTGTGTCTGCGTCGGGTGGATCGCAAAGCGGTCTGCCGACAGCCTATCTACGTGCAAAACAGATACCCCTCTACGCACAGCCTATTCCCTAGTCCCCGCATATACACCCATCAAACCAACCACCCACTCAAACCACCACCTACTCATCCTCCTCCCTTCCCCACCCACATCGCCCCCCCACACACACACACACACACACACACACCCTAAACCCTCTACCTACTAATCCTTCTCTATCCCCCCCCCCACGAGTCCACCCGACCTCACTTCACCCCCCCCCCCCCCCTCCCCCTCCTAACCACGCCCAACCCTCGCCCGCCGCTTCTACTCTCAGTTCACAGCTCACTCTCTCTCTCTCTCCATCTCGCCCTCTTCTCAGGATTTATTTACGCATTCAAAAATAGATAATTTACGGTGATGGCATTGAAACTTCCCAGCATGCCTTTTAACCTGTCGTTTTTCACTCTCTCTCGCTCGCCCGCTCGCTTTCTCTCCGTGGCAGCAGGATGTCGAGAGGAAATGCTTTATTAAGGTCCTGCCGACGTGAAGAGCCGCGGCGATTTACTGGTGCATTACTGTCTAAAAGGCAAAGTTATTTAGACCAATAAAGGGGCTAATATATTGTTCGGAGTGGAATTACACAGAAGTTATCTCGGCCTTAATAACATCACTGCAACCCCTGATGTTGTTTAGATCAATAACGCCCATTAAAGTGCAGACCTCAAGCGCAGATAAGGCTGAACCGCACGGCGCAGAAAAATACTGCTGGCTGGCCGTGGAGAGAGCAGAGTACACAGAGGTCTTTCCCCTGACAAACAAAAGTGGCCATAAAAAAAACAACACAGTAAAGTAAATACAGTATAAAGTCCTATGGCAGGAAGCATGGTGGTGGTGGATGGGGAAGGCACCGTCTGATAGACACATACTGCTGACACTGTGGCTCCGCAGACATACAGCAGGGGAGGGAGATAGATACAGAGAGATGAAGGGAGAAACCCTGAGAGAGGGACAGAGAGAGACAGACCGATATATACCATCAGAGAGAAGGAGAGACATAGCGAGACGTAGACAGAGAGAGAAAGAAAGAGAAGGAGGGCGAGAGACACAAAGAGAAAGAAGTCTAATGGCTACTGACTAGCAACGTAAATGTAGTTGGTGCCTAGTCGGTGTCCCTGTCGCGGGGGTCACTGCAACCTTCTGTGGTAGGAACATGGGTGGCAGTGCGGAGTCACTAAGCTTGTGACGTGGGCATTGATTCAACATGCATTGACGTGACGCAAGTAATTTCCAGCCAATGACGCCTGAGAATCACAAGGAACGAGCGGATACTTTGCATAGTTTCCTTCCACCTGACCCCATATAAACCACGCCACAAGCAACTGTGTGACCCTCACCTCAAAAACACTTTCCCCCTTTCCTTTCTGACACTGGAGAGAGAGAGCGAGAGCGAGAGAGCGAGAGCGAGACACAGAGAGAGAGAGAGAGAGAGAGAGTGAGAGAGAGAGAGAGAGAGAGACACGCAGACAGAGCCAGACAGGACCAATATTCGCCTAACCACTGCTAATGGAAGCCGCTGATTTCCAATCCGTGCTGCAAACGGCGTTGAGGAATGACTTCAGGTAAACTATTAAAGCACAACGTGATGAAGATGTCTCGGCGAGCCATTGCTTCATCACTTCCCTGAGAGGATGGCAGACGTGAAAACTATTCTCTCTAGTGTCCACCAGGTGATGCACTGCCTCATGCACACAGCAGCTGTCTGTCATCCACACACACAGACACACACACACACAGACCCCAGCTTCAGGTGAGATGACCACAGATTAGCCACTCCCCCAAGGCCCGGGTTCCCAGTTACTATGACAACAGCGCAGCGGGGGCTCATCGTCTCAGAAATCTATTTATGTATATGTGCGTGCATGCAGTCATGCATGGCCTCGCATTTGTGTACGTGTACACATTAGTGTGCCTGGCCATCACACTCCCTTGTTAATTGCAACAGAGGCATAACATCTGTAACCGCGGTAACAACTGTTTTGATGCCATCACCATGCAGGGCTCTATTGATTTTGTTTTAGTTGAGGCTATTCATTTATCAGACTTTTAGTTCTGTGCTCCCCCATGCCTCCGAGGGTAGGGTTTTGGTCTCCCTGCCAAAAGGTACTGGGTTTGAACCCCAATGTCCATGGCCTACCTGGAGACTATACCCTTGAGTAAGACGCCCTGAATTTCTTAATGACGTCTTTATTCACTATCAGTTGCTTTGGATAAACCCATCTTCTTAGGGACCGTGTAGTGGATAGCCAACGACACAACAAGCTCGAATGGTTAAAAAAAAGGGAAAGTATGGGATGGATTTAGATTTTTTGCGTGCTTATCCTGAAAAATGCCTCTTAAGTAGGACATCTGCAACGGTCACCTTCCCCTAATCCTTTATTGTTTATCGCCAATGTGCCTCCTGAAAATGTGTCAGTAGAATTCTTCCTTGCACACGACATCACAGGGGAGAACCAGCGAGGAAGAGGCAGCGGGGGGGGAGGGAACAATGACACAGAATCTTAGATCCACATTAGCCCCCCTCTGAGAAACGACTGAATGCCTCAGTCAAGTAAAAGGACAATGCCACAGGCTTCCCCGACAGAAGCCTCATGGGATTGGGTGCAAAATGACCAATTAGTTAAAAAGCACATGCATAAATAAATATGCATATTTGCATCATAAAAAACGCATGTCCATAATTGCATTGCAGTGCTTTTTGACTTGACGATTCTCCTTCAACCATATACACACACACACACACACACACGCACACACACACACACACACACACACACACACACACACGGGGGGGGGGGGATGACCGTGAATAGCACCTCGGCACAAATTACACTTCCAGACCATGTGATGTCCCCCCACAATAAATAAACAGAAGGGAAGGTAAGACAAAAAAACAGGGAGATGAGAAGAAAGAGAGAAAAAAGGGAAGTGAAGTAAATGCGTGTGCAGGAAAGAGAGCAGCCTAGCGCTGCCGCCAGCTCAAAGGGAAAGCATAAATAAAGTCTGGCACCGCTTTTACCTTCTTCAATTATCCTCCTTTTGACATGCGAGCTGAGCACAGTGTAATTAACATCGCCAGAGATAATGGGGTCGCTAGTCACTGATCAATCTCGCACATATATTATGTGCCTTTTTAACCAAGCCACCGGCCTGTTATTCTAGGGAAGGGGAACGCTCCGCTGCAGATTCTCTTTCCCTCTCTCTCTCTGCTCTCCTTTTAAATAAAACTCTCAGAATAGGCTTAATGACTCATCCCATTAGCTTCACCATCCAACACATCAATTAAGCAAAAGGCTGGCATAAGGAGCCTTTGTGGTGGCGTCTGTATCAAAGTAAATATTAGGTGCACTCCTCATCCACTCCCATTAGTGCAGAATTTGACTCTTCTACAAAAACACAAACATTGCACTTCTTGCCATCCTTCCTGCATTCATCAAACCTAGGCTTTCTCTCATTGTCACTGCCTTGAAACTCAGTAAACCTTGATATGAGGCTTATGGATGAAAGAGGCATCCCCCCCATCCCCCCCCCCCCCATGACCACTTACTACCAAATTCCTGGGAGGGATTAGCATCCCGATCACATGCCGTTTAGGTTTTCCAAAAGTAATCTGCCCTCCCGTGTACCCCAAGCGTCCTGTGATCTCCCAACACCCCATTCATTAGTAGTCAACAACCACATAGAATACGAGGGAGACCGGGGGGACAGAACAGTCAGATTCTCCTCTCTTCTGTCTCTCGCTTCTCTTTCTACTTTGGAAGCAAACCTTAACCCTGAAGAAGCGGCAGAAAGGGGTCTAGCAGGACAACGGGGGTATGTGTTGAGGGGGGTTGCAAGGGCTGTCTGTGTTTATGGGACGTTGTGCACAACTCTATTGTCCTATTATTTTGCATTATGACCCAAATGCAACCCCTTTAGAGGCGTGATATACAACCAACCGATCAACACGAGACCAAGGGAGGTGAGGGGCAGGCTGACGGGAACCACCGCCACAGAAGGTGGAGGAAATGCCAACTCCTGACGGGGGTGGAGGGGCTATAGGATTACAGGTGACATAATGACACCTGGGTGAGGGGGTAGATGGTCACGTCCCCAGCCAAAATCACAGATCAGACGGAGGAAAGTGGGCAGAAGGGGAACTATGAATGAACACGTCGCACCAACCCCTGTGGGTCATTTTTCAGTCATCAAATCAATCGGAGAATTTCTTTAAAATCCCTATTAGGTTTAACTAGCAGTACTTCCTGTCATAATTAGGGATCTGTGAGGAAGGCAATAGCCTCATGCTACTCGCAGCAGAATGCTAAGTCCAATGTGAAAACGTAACGTCATAACGTCTGTCTCGCCAGGCCAGACGTTATGACCCTACACTTCCATACACCATGATAACAAAAGGACACAATCAACTGGAAAAAAACTGCTCTGAAGACAATAGACACACCCTGACAACATATTTCCATGTCAAAAGTAAAAGTTCTTATTTGCTTTGTGCACAGCATGGTAGACAAGAGCAGTACGGTGTCAACAATACAACAGAGACGTGGGACGGACAGCCAATGTCCATGCTATTGCTATAGTAATTGTTCAGGTCAAACATGAGAAAAGCATGATTGTACTTAATGTGTGGCTAACAGAACATGAGAAGCCAGCAGAAAACGTTCATTTGGACATTTGCGTACAGCTACAGTACAGTGTGCGTCGTACAAAAACAACACAGTGGAAATGTTTTACAACCAACGAGGCTTGGGCTCAACAGATGTGTGTTTTTCTTTCTGTTAAACACTCTGGAGTTTAGAAGTGGCTGCCCGCATTGACGAAAAAAAAGTAAAAAGACGAAATGCCTCTTAAAACTATGAGATGGACTAGTACCGACACGAAGCCGATGCGCCCTGTTTTACCCTTTCCCTCCACTCCTTTATCACGTACACAGAGGTCCATGGCGATAGGAGAATGAAGTGCCTGTGCAGTGACAGCGCTGCGATCAGACAGTAAAGGCTGAAAACCGGCATGGGGATGCTATTAAAGAAGCGGTATTTCCTGCATGTCCTCTACTGGGTGGCGGGAGGAGAAACGCCGTACACGTAATGCACCGTTAAAAAGCCGCCGCTTACCGTAATGGAAAGAGCATATTGTAGGGTGACAACAAAGGTAATTGCAAGGCAGGTACTGCATACGCTGTAATTATTGGGATTTACGCACCTCAAATACCCCTTCTCTGCATCACCACCACCCCCCCACCCCCCCTTCTCCCTCACTTTACAAGGAGAAATTCCTGGCAAGGGAACGAACACACACACACACACACACACACATTTTCCTTTTGTTGTCCTCCCAACACATAAACAGTCCGTGTCACCCTGTGGTCCGAATGCCGTCCACTCCCAGTTCCCCCTGACCTGTTCTGACCCGGTCCCGCCTCCCAGGGCCCGGCAGGAAGGCCTGCTGAGTGAGCCCTCTAGCTGGCCCACACTGGAATCAGCCAGATTCTCACACACACACACACACACACACACACACACCAAGGCCATGGGCAGCCAATCGCCGCCTTCAACTTCCTCCACCCACTACCCTTACTGCTGCCGCTTCCACCACCACCAGCGCCACCACTAGTTCGACCCAACACCACTACCAACCCCAACAACGCCATCACGACCACCACCACCACCAACACCAGCCCCACCGACACCGACACCAACAAGAAAGACTGCACAATACGAGAAGTTCAAACCTGGTGAAATGTGATGTGTTGAAACGTTGGAAAGAGTGCCGTTGAACGGGGCTGGGGTTGGAGGGGGGTGGTTTGTGTGTGTGTACATGGGCGCGTGGAAGGAAGGTGGGCTGGAGGTGTGGGAGGTGCAGGGGAGGGAGGAGGGAAGGGGTCTGGTGTGTGTGTGTGTGTGTGGGGGGGGGGGGGGCGGGGGGTTACACATCCTGCGTGAAACCGCTTCCTGAGACAAAGCATGGCCGCTGTGTCTCTGACGGTAAATAAATAGTCATTCCTCCACGGCGCTTCCGTCAACTGTCGCCGTGCACCTCTCCCAATCACCTTCAAGTCCAAACAGGAAGGTGCAGGGAGGCCAGGGAGATACCCGCTTTTATTTGTTCCTCGATGCGGCCGCTGGCCCCCCCGGTCTCAACACGCTTCCTCCTCATACTCATACTCGACCCCCCCCCCCCCCCCACCAAATCGCCATCCCCCTCCTCCCCGCAGGCGAACGCCATGCCGATCGGCCAGCAGAACCTGAAAGCATTGTCCCAGAAGGACTCTGTCACCTTTATTTAACCATTCCACACCCCACCGCCCCGTACAAGCCGGGGGGCGAATCACCAGTGGGTGCTGCCCCCCCCATCCCCCTGTTGGTGGTCTGTGTACCAAGGGGACGTGAGGCAGGCACGCCCCAAAACGCCATGCACTGCCACTGTGCTACCTGCGGATGCTAACACCCCACCCTCCCCCCAATCTCCTACCGCCTCCAACCACCACCTCCCGCCCCCCCCCACGCATTATCACAGGAGACGCAGCCAGGCAACGGAGCATGTCGGAGGCAACAGCTGAGACATGACGAGCTCAGAGTCCACAAATTGCTCTCTGTTGTCAGGCTCTGCTCAGACAGGGCCGGAGCGTGACGGGTGTATTATGTGTGCAGAGCGTTCATTCCACGCGTGGTCGCTTTGCCCGCTAGTGCGAATCCCGCGTCGTGTGGAACTGTACACACAATCACAGGGATCCGGGGGGGGGGGAGAATAGAAACATAACTAAGAAGCAAATGAAAGCCTGTTTGTCGAGGATAATTCTTCTTTCGTCTTCTTCTTTGTTTTGTAAGTGTCAGTTTTGACATAGGTTGTAGCTCCTCCCCTTCCCGGATAGGATGCTCGGCGGGTGTCTTGATCAGTTCTGTTTCGCCCCCCCTTATTACGCACAGAGTGGGATCTCATATATTCGCACCATCCCTTTGCTAGTTCTCGTGTTGTTTCAATGTCTTTCCACTGATTTGAGAGCACATTCACCATAACTTCACGTGGGAGTAAATAAAGATTAAATTGCCAAAAAAAATGGTCCTGATTCCCCCCCCCCGCTTCTGAATTCTACTTAATGCAAAATTCTAAAGTCGGCCCAAATTTGTTTTCCATTCGTCATTTTTTCCAAAAGACATCTTTTCAGAAATTATAAAGAACACTCGCATGTGTGGGGGATTCAAAACAAAAAACAAAAAGGGGGAATTCTAAACTGTGATAAGTAATTAGTGAACCAAAAAATATTCTAATAAGTTTTATTTTGATCAGTAGCACTTTCCCCCTTGTGACACAGGCGTCACTTCTTTGTGATAGTTCACACCATCCGTTCTTTCAGATGACGGTTTGAAAAACCTCCTTATGAGGAACACATGCCCTCATGAGGATTCTACGTCCTTTTGGTGACTATCCTTATGGGGATTTAAGGTCCAGAGGAGGACTATATGTACTTTTGAGGATTGTCCTCATGGGAGAATGTCATTATAGGGGTAGTGGGAGGTAAATGAAGATGAACCCACAACATTGCGACCGGGACCAGGTTCAGACACACTGGGTGTTAAGTGTTTGCCTGAGGAGAAGACTCACTGACCAGACACAAACTCAGAAGGCCAACCTCTCACCGTGCATGTCTCATCCTGCCCCGGGGAAGTGTGGAAGTGAGTGTGACGTGGTGTTAGTGGGAGTGAGAATGTCTCTGTGTATGTTTGTGTGTTCAGCAATGAGTTTCATTGTGTATTGGTATATGTTTTAGTGTATGTGTATATGTTGTAGTGTAATGTCTATATGTTTTAGTGTGCGTGTATGATTGTGAGGTTGACGTCATTGTGCTAGTTTGTGTGGGTGTCAATTTATTTGTTTTCCTGTGAGATTGTACTATTTTGTATGTGCTGTGTACACCAATTTGTTTATCAGTGTTTGCATGCATGCGTGTGTGGTATCCTCTGAATCTCTGTTTTTTGGTCATTTCCTGTGCAAAGACACAACAAGCCTGCAAAGAACAACACAAAACACACTGTTCCTCAGCCTGTCACCCACAAAATGGCCGGGTGTTCTCCGCACGAGCGACTAACCCAGCATAATTATAAAATTAAAACAATTCTCTCTCTCTCTCTCTCTCTCTCTGACTACTCGGCCCATTACCACCTGCCATGCAGTAAGGAAAGGGCCAGGCCTCTTGTCTCTGGATGTACCTTGAGGCCGGCGCAAAGGGAAATGCAAAGATGACCCCTTTTGTTTGCTCGGACAAAACTCCCTTCGAGCCGTATACAGAAATACATGATGAATCGCCAACACACAACACACAACACTCTAACAAAATAACTGGGTCGGAGCACCTTAAGTGAACCACCCGCAGGGGGATACAAGTTCATGCTGAAAATCGAATGTTACTAATTGTTGAATCTCGTGTGTAGTGCCCATTTTTTTCTATCCTTCGCTCTACTTCTCTTGCCATCCCCTCCTTCTCTCTCCTTCGCCATCATCCTTATCCCTTTTTTCTGTCTTTTTCCATCTTCCTTCTGCGCATCGCTCACATCAGTACACCAACGCATCAGCACATCAAGAATTCAGCCAGACAGACAGACAGCGACCCCAAGGGAAGACACCCTCACCACCCCCCTGCCGGCTCCAGCACCAAGAGGTTGTGAGCGGCATGAGGGATGAGGGTGAGCACGCGGGAGGGGGACTTCCAGTCCCTCCCTGCGTCCACCCAGCGGCGAGTTGGACGACGGAGGGCGCCGGATAGGAACTGCCCTTCCCAGAGGTCAAGGGGAAGTGTTCGCTGGGTGCGCTGTTTTTTCCTCTCGGTCCGGCTCCACTGGCTCGAGCCCGAATGCGGCAGCAGTTTTATGTTTATGAGCCCTCCTGATGGGGATACATATATCCATTAGATGTGAGTCAAGGGGAAGGCGGAGGGCGGAGCGGGGGGGGGGGGGGGGGAGGGGGAAAGCACCCGTAACCCTCTGGTATTACCCCGTGACCAAGTGCACCATCAGCACAGAGCGACGGAAAAAGAAACCGCCTTTTATGGCAACAGATCACAGGGCCGGACTGCGAGCCACACAGCGCAGAAATGAGGCGTTAAGCATAGAGCCAGGTCAACTGAGACCAACCCCCCCGCCCCACCTTCACAACCTGCCCTCCGCCATCCACCGTCTCTCTCTCCCACCCTCCCTCTCTCTCGTTCTGCCCTTACCTCTTCCCGCTCTAGAGTCTGCTGGTGCGTTTATATCACAACATGCTATGTGCGGCTGCAACGCACATTCCCGCTGCACAACATAACGATCACCTACAGCGGAAATCATTAAAGACACATTAACATCACAGTCACCTACGTGTGGATTTCGCTACTTGAAATTAAATTCTTGAACAACATTTGCGACAATGTTTTGTTCACAATCGTTGTAACTACTTTGAAAAAAAACAAGCGTAAAAACATAGAAAATAAACACAACCTGACGTGTGTTTGAGGTCGTGCGGTGTAAGGCGTGTAAGGGGGCCCGCTGGGTGCATTTCATCAGGGGGTCTTCCGCCTGGCACCGCTACTGGGTGCCAGGCGAGATGGAGGCCGTCTCTTCCTCACAGTGGGGAGGTTACAATTGCGAGAAGATTTCCATTACTTCCGTCACAAATGTCACGTCCTCTTCTGATCATAGAGGCTTGGTTGGGGGGGGGGGTTCTAAGACTCTTTCAGAGGGGATTTTTAAGGAAGGGAGGGACAGGGGTGGTACAGAGAGGCTCGTCAGTGCTAAAGACACTAAACACTGAGCAGTCACGTAGCCAGCCAGCGACCGCTGGTTCACCTTCTCAAGCATGGCAGTGATTTGTTCCCCCCCCCTTCATATGGCCGTATGAAGACAACAAATGGCCATATGACAACTTATCCGATCATAAACATGACCTGGTTCCCATCGTTGCTACCCTTAGCAAGATAATCAAGTGTTTTGTATTATGTGTGATTGGTTGAAAACCACTCACAGAAATACACTTTGAAGAAGATTGCTTTGTGCATCTGATTCATCTCCACATTTTTCATATTTGCAATAAAAGTTCATCATTATCAATGGATTAATGAATTAATGGTAAAAGCGATAAAAAGCACATTGGCTTAATCTCTGGGGATGTACTTAAAGCTAATTATGGCCTGATGCAAATGAGCCTAATGAGTTGGATCTCGGAGAGTCCTGGCGTCAGCTGGCAGAGGGAGATTAAGATCAGAGAACATCGGATATGACAGAATGCCTGCGCGCCATGTAGGATGGGTGTTGAGACTCTCAATCAAAGCATCTGTACGTTTCAATCTGACATTTTCTAGGCAAAACCCCACGGCTTTAATGCCAAGCATTGATTTCTAACCATCAGAAAATACACTGGTTTGTTTCTGTAGTGGTATATCGTGTTGTGTGTCTAATTTTAGCTCATTGGAAGATGACTATCGATGGCCGTCACTAGAGTGTCGCGTCGATTAGAGAGAAATAGTGATGGCTTCTTCATGCGTCATTTTGTTCTTGCCGTTGGTGCAGACGAGATTTACATTGTCATTTGTAGGCGACAACTCACTATTCACAATTTAAAATAAACACTCGGTGTTCATTATTGACAAGATATTCATGATTGACAACCTAAAATACATACCACTGTTCACTGGTGCAGGATGGACGGGCGTTCCATTCTTCCAATCAGATTCCAATTTAGCTCACAGTCTTGGAGGACTGGAACATGGAGGGGGTTGGGTGATTAAAGACAGCACTTTCGGCCCTAAAATAAAGAAAGAGCAAGAACGGGGGAGTTGGGGGGGGAGAGAGAGGAGGCAGGAAAGGGAAAGATTCTGTGATTACAAACAGGAAGTGAAAAGTTGGGGAAAGTCCCTTGGCGGGGCTGGTGAACCCACACGTACAACGGTGACATCATTGGCGAGGAAAGTAAACGTGCCGCAAGACTCCAACACACAGAAAATTACACACAGATTCCCTAAGCATCCACTCCTTAGGCAGATAGCAGTCATTTCACCGTTTCTCCCATGCATCACACATCTTGGCAGATGAGGTGAACACCACAGCATGGTACAACACCGCAAACAGCACAGTCACCGAATCAAATAAACCAGAGCCCAGACTACCCTTCAGACTACCAGTAAATGACCTTCGTGAAGCCGCCTGGGACTTTAACCAACTGAACCGACAGTCCTTTCAATTGGTAGCCATGACACGCCAAAAGGCCAACAGAGACATTGTTTATTAAAAAAACCTGCCACACGGCGGAAAATAGAACTATGATGTCGAGGCAAATAAACAAGTGGAAATGGACTAATGGTTTCCAGATATGGACCGTGCACAGTGAACGACAATCAAAGGGCAGCATGAACAGTTGCTTGTTTTGTGCTTTGCCTGTCGTGGTTCCATTATGTGTGTGTGTGTGTGTGTGTGTGTGTGTGTGTGTGTGTGTGTGTGTGTGTGTGTGTGTGTGTGTGTGTGTGTGTGTGTGTGTGCGCGCGCGCGCGCGTGCGTGTGGCTTCCTGTCCGACCATATGATGTGTGTGCCGCTTTGTTGCCACTATAATGTGGCTTTGTGTCTCCGAACAACGTTGCGTAACCATCGCGGCCCCGGTGTTTAATTGGCCGACTCTAGTAGGGGAAGACATGTCAAACGATCAAGTCTACAAACTCTGCTTGCTTCTGTGTAGTGGTGTAGGACCAACACCACTACCCTGTGTCTCTGCCCTCCCCCCTCCCCCCATGACCACCACCACCACCCCTCAAAACCAGACACAACAAACCACGGGCCTTCCATCTCCGCCCCGGCTCATAATTCAGCCGTGTGGAATTCGACTCACCCCCGTTAGAGGAGCAGTTGTTTCCACAGACCAACACCACATTCCTGGGCTGTCCGTCGGCCCCTTAGCGGGCCCCTCAGATAAGGCCCTTCTGATTACGTGCCCTGCATGCTGCACGTTACTCCCGGAATACGTTCATCCCAAAAGACAGCATCACCCCGGCGCATGTATGCCTGCCTTCATCCCCGTTGTGTCTCTCACTCCAGAGATGTGTACCTCTCACTCCGGGACGTCCCGGATCTCCAAAGCATGAGGACTCCTCTGCGGGACGTCCCGGAGTGAGAGGCACACATCTCTGGAGTGAGAGACACAACGGGGATGAAGGCAGGCATACATGTGCCGGGTCTAATTGGGTTTGATGTACCACCCATTATTTACAATGTAGTTATTTAGCTGAGACTTTTATCCAAATGGTATGCATGTTGGCGGTAGGAGTTAGGACTTCCTGCTCAAGGACGCCGACAGTTAGTCTGCAGATCTTGGGGTTTGAACTCAGAATCTATCCGACCAACTCCACTTTTGATTAGGATCATTCAAAAGGGTTTTGATTATTTTGTGTCGTTTTACTTAAAGCTGCAGTGTGTAGGATCAGGGGCCATCTTGTGGATGAAGACAGAACCCAACTGAATTCAACCCCTCCCTCTCCAACACGTAGGAGGAGCCACAGTGATAGCTATCTATCAAGGAACTAGACATTTCTGTAAATTATATTTAGTTATCAAGTCTGTAAAACTATGGGTTATAACCTACCAGTAAGAAAGCAACTATGATTGTAAAATTATCTCTGTCAGTGCTGTGCTACTATAGAAACAATGTGGAATAAAAAAACTATGTATATAATCCTTATTTTTTATACATTAAGGGATCATTATATGGGAATGAAAACCCAATTAAAACGTAATTATGAATGTTATATCCCTTTTCTGCCATGCCCGCTCCGGTAGATGTGCCAAAATTCTACACCTTAAGAAAAATAATGTTAAATAACATTGCAGTGTGTTTAAGACGTAGCCCGGTTCTCTGCTTTTTACTCTTTATTGCAAATTTGCATGGCCCAAGATTTAAGACTTAAGTTAAATCCCAACCATAAAACAAAAATATAAACAAGCAAACACTTTGAGGTATATTGCTCAGTTAAACATTTGTACATTAAGTTAATACCCTGCACCTCTCCCAGTAAAGCCTTCCTTTCATTCTGTGGCCGTGCGCATGGCAGCGTCCCAACACCCTGCAACTTAAGGAAACATGTGGTTGTAATCGCTCCACAGTTTCTTACACTCCAATTACAAACCCTGTCAAATTTCAAAGAAAACTCCCACACCGGGCCACTTTAAAAGAGATGTGTGCTAATTGGCACTTATTTATGTGTCAAAATTCCAGACAATTCAGACAGGTATGTATAAAGATGTTTGTGAGTGCTGCTTAGTGTCCGGTGTCACTGAGAGCCACAGATTCCTGTGCGACGCCTTGTTTAGACCACGGCGGTTATATAGTGAGTATGAACCTTATTTCCCTCCCGCTGCACGGAGAGAATACACAATGTTACTCACTTTGACACTGCATAAAAGCCGCTGCCCCATATGTTGTGGTTTGTCCTTGGTAACAATATCTGTGGGGGTGAGGCTCTGTGTGTGTTGGGGGGGGGGGGGGGGGGGGGGGGATGGTAAAAGCAAAAGGCGATAATACTCTGCTGTCCAACTCCAGGAAATATGACGGGTCAAACAGAGAGAGAGGGACAACAAGTCACGGCGGTACGCCAGGGAAATCTCCATAGGGGATTGCCATTCCTCTTCCTCCAGGGGGAACCTCAGTGGGTCTCCGGGGCACCCCTTCAATGGAGGAGGCCACCCCCACCCCTCCTTCCCCCGCTCCCCTTACCCCGACACAACTCAGTTTGCGTCAAGCCACCGAGTGAGAGACGATTCAGAGCGAAGGCCTCTGTGAGGGGGCGAGGGGACGAGGGAGGAAGGACCGGGAATGGCTCTGGATCAATGGCCCGACCCATTAAGCCGGGCCACTCTACCGGGGAGATCGGCTAATAAAGGGGGCCGGACCCGGCGGCACCACCTCTCGCTGACCCATTCTGCTGGGTACAATTAGAAGAGAGTGGTCCTTCGGCGGCGACGCCCACTTGACCCAGCCAAAGGACCGAGGGGATCCACATGATTTAAACCCCTCCCCGACGCCGTGGCGACAAGGTTAGAGGGTCAGCGCAGACATTAACAGGTCAGAGTAGGGCCCACTTGGGAACAATTACTCCCAGTCACAGCTAAATGGACAGTTGATTGAACACGACGGAGGCAGGACACACTTGCCACAGATAACAATCCCCAGAGCCATTTAGGATAAAAAGCCCATGCGATACGGCCCCCTTTATGGGCAAAATTCATCTTCCATTTTCCCTTTTAGAAGAATGCTAGAGTGTGATAGAGAGAGACATTTTCCCAGGCAGGAGATGAGCCTCTCCTAGCATTACCATTTTCCGGCAATACTAATAGCTGCTTAAGACACGGGAACAATTACAAGGTGACTGGTAGGGGAGCGCGCCGCAGAGTGCGTGTACAGTGATGTGTGGATAAATGTGTGGATGACCCACTCACATATATACGCGTATTGTATTGTTAGCGGGAGACAGAATCGAACATTCATATTTCATAAAAGCAACAGACAATTATTCCATTCCGAGTAAGACATAACAAGGACAAAGCATGGGGAAAATAAATGAATGTTCTTGTCAGCCATAAAACACAGCAGCCCCATGGGTCAGTCCACTTCAATTACCACCAGGGCTGTTGTGTTGCATTCTTTTTTCATTCTTACCTCACCTTTAACCTACTGACAGTTTGACCCCAGCCTCCCCACCTCCACCAGCACCACCACAATGACTACGACTTCGGTCAACATCTGGCGCCCGGCCGTATGCGGAGACGCACACGCTGTCAGGAGATCCGTGTCACAACTCAACAACAAATAGTTAAAGCATGTCATCATCACCAGGCGGGGGCCCCCGGCATCTCGGCCGGAGAAGGAGGCTGAAGACCGAGAAAAAAAAAGGAAAGAGCCCAACAGATGGTTGGGGATGGGAACTGAAAGCGAACTCGCAACGATGCTACCAGGCATCGGCGTGCAGAGACGGCCGCCGTTGTCCTGCACGGTTTCCAACCACAAACACACCGCCTTATCGATCCACGCACACATTGTCCCCTGATTTGCATAAGCTGTGTTTTGTTTGTGGTTTTATTTATTCCACACACACACACACACACACTCTCTCTCTCTCTCCTCCTCCTGGCCTTTGTTTATTTATTTTTTCTCCTTTTCTGTGTTGCAGAAATCTGTTCCACATTGCCGGGGCCGCTTTGCAGCAGTGGCGGAGGCTGCAGCTGTTGGCTGTTAGTAGCCCAGGGATGACACAGTTCACCACTTCTCAAGGAGGAGAGAGCCAGCCCACAGAACTGCACAGCTGCAGCCGAAGAGGAGAGAGGCTCGGGAAGCCCGCTAAGAGAGGAGAGGGGAGGGGAGGGAGAGAGAGGAGAGAGGAGGAGAGGAGAGAGAGGAGGGCAAGAGAGGAGCGGGAGAGAGGGGAAGAGGAGCGAGAGCAGAGGAGAGAGGATGAGAGCATAGGAGAGGAGAGTGCTGAGAGTTGGGGACTGGAGGAGCGGTAGAAAAGGTGAGGGGAAGAGGAGACAGAAGGGAGAAGAGGAGAGGAGCGAGGGGAGGAGAGAGGGAAGGTATAGAAAGAGGAGAGAGGCCGGGAGAAAGTGGAAGGGAGGGAAGAGGGAGGAGGGAGGGTTGGGAGGAGATAAGAGAAGAAGGAAAAGAGAGGGAGGGGAGGTGAAGGAGAAGAGGATAATCTGTGTTCTTCAAAACCAGCGGCTACTTTACGAGATGATAGCAATAATACGAATAATAATAATAATAATAGTAATAATAATAATAGGATAAGGAAATTACTTCATAGCGAGTTAGCGGGTTGCTCTTCAGTTACTCTGCCCGACGAAGAGGGGACCCCCAGTAGGCAGTAAACCCGGCTTTAACAGAGGGGATGGCTACGAGCTACCGTAGCACGTACCGTACGAGCTACCGTTCCCCCCCCCATGCACTTCTCATTAACTCCACTCTTGTCCCATTCATCAGAGCCCGAGGGGGACATCCGCGAGGGGGAGGACCACAACGTCACTACAGCAGCCCCCTCGAGTCGCACAGAGTCTGCATGTGGAGCAACAGGCTCCCCGGCCAACCGGCCAGGCTGACCTATGGTGAGGGAGAGGTGGAGGGCGGCTTTAGGTTATTACCCGTCACCGCTTTGTAAGCGAGTGGGCACCGTGTGAGTACCATCTGGGTACCACTTACTTAAGGGCTGGCAGAGGTCCCGCAGGCGAGCAGTGACAGCCTGGCAACGGGAAGAAAGTGGGAACAAAATTGCATCATTTACTTAACATTTGCCTCTGTCGCTTTTAAAACCCCCCCATGACTAAATCATTTGGTTATACCGCCAGTGAGATGCGAGGCGGCGGCTTGCCTACGCACTTCAGAGACGCAGTCAACCGCCATCGATAAAATAAAAACAGGGTGTGATGAAAGACGTGAGAGGACTCCATTAAAGCGGCGGCCCCACCAGCCTCACATGTCCATTCACGTTAGGAAAAGTGCGTTTCCCAGCGCGTAATGTACAGCACGCCGCCAATAAACAGACAATAAACACATTGTAATTAGAACGCCAACTAATTACGTACGCCACAAGGGGACGGCCGCGGCGTGTGCTAATTGTCAGAGTAATGTGAGTGAGGGCGGGGGGGGGGCGGGGGTTTGCATGTGCAGCAGTGAGTAGGAGATAGATGGTGGGAGGGCTGGTGAGGATGGAGCCTGCAGGCCCGACGCTAGCCCTATATTCCCCGCTCAACTCCGCATGTTAAAAGGCAAATAATTCAATTGGCACCGTTCCAGAGAAGAAGAACCGTCCAAACAGCCCAGTACAGCGGGGACAAGTTCCGGGCAAAAATAATAACATTAACCCATTAGCAAGAGTGTGGCGAGAGTATGCTAATATGCCTTGTTGTTTTTCGACACTACAGGATTGTTGAAGAAGAAGGACCAATTAAATTATTTATTGTCCCTTTTTGGGGGAAATTCATTCTCTGCTTTTGACCCATCCGGGAGCCGGGGAACACATGCACACTGCCATGGCCGGAGCAGAGGGGAGCCGCAGTGCAGCGCCCGGCGAGCAGGTGGGGGTTTCAGGTGCCTTGCTCGACGGCACCACATCCTTTGATGAGGACGTAGAAGAGTGCTGTCCACATTTTTTGTGTACTTGTCGGGAATCTAACCGGCCGCCCACTGGTTACTGGTCCAACTCCTTAACCAATAGGCGACGGAAGCCCACAATCAGAAATAGCCGTGTCGCCCCTGATGTCGTTGCGAGAGGAGGATACAGCGGGCTAAACGGGGCCCCTGTTGTTCCCTCTGGGGTACAGTAGCAATACTGTGTCCTGGGGTTTGGTTCTATCTGAACCTTCCGCCAATCTAACCAAGGGCAAAGAAGACAACTTGCATATTTTACCATTCCAGCCCACAGATCAGGAAGGAACCTTTTCTAAAAGATGGAGAGAGAGAGAGAGAGAAAAGCAAAAGCCTTCCAACGCAAGGATCTGGGTACTCGCTCAAAACCCTTTTTGAATGCAACCGGTGAAAGGCTGCACAGGTCTCCGTTGCCGTCCAATGATGTAATGTCTGTAACTTTGTGTGCTATCGTTGCCAGGGAATCCTTCCTTGGAAAAGTTGATGCCTAAATAAAAGGTTTAAAAAGCTTCTGAAAGTTGAAGCTATAGTTGGTACAATAAACGTGACAATTACCAAAAAGTGTTCCCGTCCACCTAACTCCAAAGAACATCACTTCACACTCACTTTTAAGTGTGCTTTAAGGCCATAGATGACAATAGGCCTGTTTCCTTACACATGGTTACTACAGTGTGACCGATATATATAATTAGTGTGACTGCATGGTTCTGATGAATCATCTAGCAGACGGGGAGAGAGCTTTGTCTTCCCTATCATTGACATATTGACGGGTAATAGAACACAAAATACAACCCTAACACTGGCATGATCTCACCAAATGGTAGTGTAAATCCTGAAAAACAATAATAACAATAACATCAAATGCATTATTGGCCTGAAAGAAGAGCTGAAAGAATCATTGCAATGATGATTGCTCTACAAACATCAATATACTGCACCACAATACACTCATGAAGATTTCAACCGGTCCAACTGTTGCCCTATAACTAGAGGTGTGTGGTAACGAAGGCCATCCTAATAGACTATCTTTGTAAAGTATACTGCTAGCTTCTCCGGTCCCTCTCATATATTGAACATGACAATTTTAGGCCACATGTTGGCTGGTTTTCATGGTAACGGTTGATTTCTTCATGTTTCTATTACTCAAGGCCAATATTATATTGAATCATCAGCCACTACGAGTCAAAAGTATACAACTTCAAGAGTTAGATAAAGCTGCTTCTCCGCAAGTCCATGGAACAATTTGTGTTCTTCAACTTGTACCATTTTATGTATGTCTCTGTCGCTTTTTTTGTGTTTCCTGTGCAAGGTCGACCAGAACAATTTGCCTGTGGCCGACGAGGTCTTTAACACAGCGCCTACGACAGATAAAAGCCACCAGAAGAAAAGAGTGAGTGGGAGAGGATGGCGGAGTGAGTGGGGTGGGGGAGAGATAGAGAGGGGGAAGGAGAGATTGAACATGAGAGGAACAGGACTCTCAATCTACATCCATCTCCTGTTCTTATGCAGCCACTATCCTCTGAGAAGAGGGTGCTCATCCATTCCCTTCATGAGTTATTTGCGATATTTGCAAAAAAGAAGAAGAAAAAATTATAAAATAAGACAGATTACACTGCAGGGGGTTTAGTGGGAGTGATTGAAATTCTGTGAAAGTAAGGCCGTTCAATCGTAACACAATCTACAGCGGTAACCACACAGGACCACACTTTACTGACATAAACAACGCGCAGCTCTGGGAAATGCGAAACAAACAAACAAAACCAAGATTGATTTACTTATTTCTTAATGACGTTTTCTAAAAAGCATTGAATTGATTTGTAAACCAATTAAAAGCATGCCATGCAAGCACAGTGTGTTTAACATACACCCGTGCAAACAC
The DNA here is from genome assembly GCF_949987615.1 of Pollachius pollachius. NCBI lineage: Eukaryota > Metazoa > Chordata > Actinopteri > Gadiformes > Gadidae > Pollachius > Pollachius pollachius. Next base: position 4,297,960 of record NC_136945.1, on the reverse strand, counting down.
ATGCCCACACACACACACACGCTTTTAAAAAGGAAAATATTGAAGGAAGTCGAAACAGCTTACTCATTGCTCCAAGTGTATATGTATAGCCTTCAACAGTGGTAGCTGTTCAATATCCAACCAGAGTGGGCTTAAACACAATAGCAGGGCCCTGTATCGCAAATAGTAGCGAGATAGATAGATAGCGGGAACATCATGGGGATGTACTTGGCATGCTTTGATGTAACTTGGCAGAGTCGCTTGCTACTATTACTCTTCTGCACTTCTTAAATAGTTCCTGCAGTCTGGACTTTCTGTACACAACTTTCATGTCTGGGAAACATGCTCCGGTATATTACCATCAAGGCTGGCTTAGTTATTTTTTAATTTCAGTGAACTCAACCGTACTCGATAGTAGCAACACTACTCTAAGAGTACACAAAAAAACTGTTAATAATCTAGCAAAACGATTGCTCAATCGAAAAGCTAAAGATGCAAGATAGGAGAACATAAGATGGCCTCTTCCAAAATAACAACAACTAATGATACTTTTGTTTCCCTCTAGTCAGCACATACTGCAAATAGCCCAGTTGGCTCCACTTTCCGCATCAACACATTATTCCATCTTGGCCAGGGAGAGAAAGAAAAAAAAAGAAAAGTAGAAAAACAAATGAAGTGAGTGATACGAGCAGAAGAAAACAAAGGAGAAACAACACCTGTGAAAATAAGCATCTCCAGCCGGGCGGTTGGGGAGCGCCGCCCCGCCCCTGTGTACATCACCGAGACAAAAAACAAACTCGCCTCCAAGGAGCTCGAGCGAAATGCAAGTCACACGCTCCAGCCAACACAGCCAAACAACAACAACAACAACATCAGCCATGACATCGTCGGGGAGATCTACTGGGAGAGAGCGAGATATCACACAACAGCAGCTTTCGGAATAAACAAGGCTATGTGCAAGATGCAAACACGATATATTGTAGGTGTGTGCGTGTGTTTGTAAAGGTAGACTAAAAAAACGGACAAAGCCTGTCCACCACCTTCGATGAATGACACACACAAACACAGGTATGACTTCATCGCCACGGCAACACATTAGAAAGGGTGCCATGAATGAAGAGGTAATGAATTCTCCTGCTAAACCAAGCTGTAAGTGGGCAAAGCAAAACTAAATCACTGCACGAACAAAGTAGGTGAATCAAAGTAACTGGCCTCACAAACAAGCATGCAGGTACTGTAAAAAAAACATTCCCGGAGAGACAGAGAGATACCCATGATACGTCTTAACTTCTACACCCTCCTTGATGAGCGAAGAGAGCGAGAGACATTGAGCCAATTAGCTGTCGTCTGAGCTCTCCATTATGGAGGCTCCTGAAGGCGCTGCTGTGATCATCGCGGTAACCTGCACACTTTAATCTCTGCTTCAGTCTCATCAGCTCCACCGCACTGCCGCTGCATTGCATCCTGGGTAATAATTACCACTTGGCCAATTACCGCCCAGCTGGTAAACATATATCAAATAAACAAGCAACAATGCGTCAATTAGGCGAGAGCCTTTCATACCGGGAGCTGAGAACGATGTTTTATGTGTAAACAGACTGATCGGGGTGAAACAGCAGACAACAAGGCGGCCGGTGGGAGTGGGGGGGGGGCTTCAAAGCAGGCGTGCATCCGCCGGACGCCTCTTCGCGTCTCCTCGTAACAGTTTAGTGAATCATTACAACACGTGCACATATTCTCAGCAACTTAATAAAAACGCACATGCCTAATTATATGGGGGGAGGGGGGGGAAAGGTGTTTTAATTGCTAATCAGGAAGCTACAAATAACACAGGGAGACAGGACGGCGATGTTCAAGTCACTTACACGGGGAGGTGTGAACTGTGAATCACACGGGCCACGCCGTTGGGAGAAAGGCGCACCGGGGAATACTGGCGCTGTCGAGGTTTAGCGAAATTCCGCCATAACAGTCCGTCAACAAAATTTGAATTGCTGCTCTTCCTTACCCCCCCCCCACACACACACACACACCTCCGATACTCCATGTCTCTGCCGCCTCTCTCTCTCTTACTCACTCACCCCCCCCCCCCCCCCCTCCCCGCTCCCCTCCTCCTTGCCGGGTGCTGGCGGGCTCAGATCAGGGCTCCTCTGATGGCTTATCACAGAGCAGTCAGCGGGCCTCTAAGCCCCGAGAGGACAAGCTACCCAGAAAAGAAGAAGTGGAAGACAACGTGATCAAAGCTCACGCAACTTTCTCAGCCACGGTGCTGATGGTGGTGGTGGTGGTGGTGGTGGTGGTGGTGGTGGTGGTGGTGGTGGTGGTGGTGATGATGATGGAGAAGCTGGGCCCTGCCATGGTATGGGAGGTGGGTGGGTGGATTGGGGGTGCCGGAGATGTGTGGTGGTTTTCCTCTCTGACTCTCTCTCCCCCACTCTACATGATTCTGGTTACTACTGAAATAAGCAGGTTTGAAGTGATGCCTGTAATGGGGGGGGGGGGGGGGGGGGGGGGGGGGGGGTTAAGCTTGATACCTCGCTTTAGTGGATTTTCTGTTGTTGTCACTTTTCAGCGCATATACATTTTAGAGTTTGGGAAGGGGGTTAAAAAAGACAGTGACTAAAGTAAATGTTATTTGAAACACACACCGTCTATGGGTTTACTGTCTAGAGATCACCGTGAGTGAGGAGTGACTGTATGAGCGCTTCACTGCGCATGACGTGTAGCATAACCTTTAGTCGATAAGTAGTTGTTGACTCAAGTTGATTATTTGTAAAAGAAGAAAGTTCCAATAAACACTCAGTAATGGTGAAGGTGACGCAGTAATGTTCCTGGCTTCTTGAGGAAGGACAAAACAGGAAAAATACATCTAAAAAAGAGACGATGCATAAGGAAAAACAGCATTTGCTCCCCTAGTAACCAGACATTATCCACATCGGACTTTAGAACCGAACAATAACAAAACTGCTGTGTTCATGCAAACACCAGTCCGTCCATAATCCTTGTGGGGATTGTCTCTAAAAGCAGAGGAAAGGGCCAAGGCTGTGCAGCGATCATAAACACAGAAAGACCCAACACACAAACAAAGTAGACAGCTGATAGAGACAGGTGCTGGGCTCTATCTGGCAGCCCAACACCGCTCACAGCGTATGCCGGGGCCCCTGAAGTCTGCCTGGAAATATTTGTAGCTTACCTGCCACATACTCCGAAAAAGATAGTCATCTGTGGAGCAGGTGTTAGGTTGCAGAACGCCTTGGGGCGCTTCTTTGGATGTAGGGGCAACTCAGAAAAACAGTAAGGGCTCGAGTTGGAATTTAGTAACCCAAAGAAAAGTAGCATGTAGAATCATAGTTAATGCATTTGAAATTACAAATGATTAGAGATAGGAAGAACCAGCCTGATAAATGGTGACAGAGAGGGCTTAAACTGGCTACAAAGCAGAGCAACAGTCATCAACCACCACGTAAGCACAATGAGGGGGGGGGAGGAACAGTTGAATATCTTGTATGCTGTACACACGAGTACACCAAGGAAATTAGAAGGGCTGGTTGATGTAGAAGTGACACTGTGCACTGAAGTATGAGGCAATCACCAGCATGTCGATAGAGAGAGAGAGAGACAGTCAGAGATAAACAGATAGATCAATAGAGATGGAGATACGGAAAGATATAGCTAAGAGGTGGAGATACAGACAGATAGATAGAGATGAGATAGAGATGGACAGAGATTGAGATAGAAATGGTGATAGAGAGTGAGAAAGAATGTATGGAAACTGCAAACTGAAAATAGAATAGAACTAAGAAATAATATATAAACATGAATAAATAACTGCAGTAGATCTGGATATAATTAACTGAAACTTCTGTAATAACTAATATAACAGTTCTCATTTTGATTAACCTTGGTTGAGGACTATTATGGCAAAATAGCAAAGGAAGGGCAAGGTAGAGCGGTTGAATGTGGATTTTCAAAGAACCACATATGCATATAAATACAAACTATGTACTATATCGATGAGGTAAGGAGGCTTGAAATGTTTCCTTCAGTCATAGAATTCTCAAAATGGTTATACCAATCTCTCCAAAGAGGGGACACACACAGCTCTGAGAACTGAAATACTAAATTAACTGCTAGGAAGGCATGGAAGGCATGAAAGGAAGGTTACCTTTTTTTCAATAGCTTTTCATTATTGCTATATGGCTTTAACAATGGGCAGAAGTCTGAATCCGTTTTTACATCATTCAAATGTCAGGAAGTCAGAAAATCATTCAGTGGAATCAAATGTTGCAAAAGCATCAACATTGAATATCATATCTCTTAGAACTATTTAATTACATTCGCAAGAGCCGTATTACAGGAATGTAAGCATCAAATATTGTATGGTAAATAGGGTTTTTGAGAGACAACTGTTTTTGTATATAGTGTACAGAATGTCACCATACTATAACTTCAAGATTATTACACCTTTAAAATAGGTGTAGATAACAGACATTAATTCAAAGTAAAATAGCGACAAAAAAATAGGGAGGGAAGGAATGAAAATAAAGAAGTTGTGATAGTTTATAGACATTTTTAAATCATATTGGCAATATAGTATTGCTTGATTTGTCCTTTGCTGTGAGTATTTTCAATGCACTGAAGCTCACCATAACTCTGTCCTATTGGACCAACAAGCCACACACACACACACACTCACACACACACACACACACACACACCCACCAAAAGAGGACAGTAATTAATGGCCAACAAGAGCTTATGGCCGTCCTGAACTGTCTCCTTTGGTCTCCATGGTAACCTGAGGCACACCTGAAGCTGTCCTGCCTCCTGACCAATAGAGTGGCATCTCCGGCGTGGAGCGCACAGCCAGTGCTTGGGCCAGGCGCGGGGTCTGGTCGGCTACCAGGTCACACCACAGGTAGCGGAGCCCACTAACCTTTCCCCTGGAAATATTGTTCTGGTTTCTCCCCCCTACCCCTTTCGTGTTATCACTTCCAGATATGTAAACTAAAAAAAACAAAACACCTCTAATGACTAACACGGTGGCATCATGTTCACAACACCAACTACACTGTTCCTCTCAATGTTGCTGCTGCTCGAAACAAATAATAACATGCAAATCGGCGCCTGAGAAAGCAATTCCTTTATTTGTCCGTCACTTATCACACTTGTGTGGGAAACACGACTAGAAAATGGTAGATGGTACAGAGGAAACATGCCCAAAGGAAGACCACACATTAATGCACCGCGGGTCCAAAAGCAGCAACACAGCAACAAACACCCACTCATTCCCACACTGTGCGACGGAAATAAGTGCCCTTATCGTTGGACGGCCGGCCGAGGGTGCTCGGCAGGCTTGCTGCGCGGCCCTATGTTAACCGACGCTACCGGGCGCTTCAGCAGGGCTTCACAAATACTGAGCAGTCTGATGAAAGAGAGGGCCGCTCCACTCAGGGGAGGATGGTGGGGGTGGTGTTTGTGTGTGTGGTATGGGGGGGGGGGGGGGACTCCTCAGCCTGAATGCATGAGTGACTGATTACTTTCTCCCCCAATTTAGCCCAAAACTCTCCACACAGCGGAGCGGCCTGAGCACAGCCTGTTGAGGCCAAACTGCAAATAAAAGGGCTCTCCGAGTAACACCAAATCACAGATTGGACTTTAAAGGGGTTTGAGTCCTTAAACTGTATACTGTCCCCCCCCCCCGCCCCCTTCAAATTCAAAGCGTTTTTATTTTGTCCCCATGCACTGCTGTGTGTGTGTGTGTGTGTGTGTGTGTGTGTGTGTGTGTGTGTGTGTGTGTGTGTGTGTGTGTGTGTGTGTGTGTGTGTGTGTGTGTGTGTGTGTGTGTGTCATTTGGAGTGTTTAATATCCAGACAGAGCGATTAGAATTAGTGCATTTCCCACAATATTTTCTACACGGTATTGAAAGATCCTAGAGCAAGAGGTAAACAAAATTAAAGAAAGTGGAAAAGGCAAGACCAGGCGGTCTGAGTACTCGTCCTGCCCAGCACGCATGGCTCAGTGACAGGCAAAGATGCATAGAAAGTTCACCCCCTGCTTTAAAAACCCTGGCCCGAGATTGCGAGGACCCATTTATGCAGAAGTGAACACACAAACCCTACTGCCTGTTCAAATAGCCTGTACTTTCTCTCTCTCACTTTTTCTCTTTCACTCATTCTGTGTCTCTCACTCTCGCTATATCTGTCTCTATCTTCCCCCCTCCCTCTCTCTCTCTCTCTCTCTCTCTCTCTCTCTCTCTCTGTCTGTCTGTGTGTCTGTCTCTCCCCCCCCCCACCCTCGCTCACCCTCTCATGACAACAGCCCAGCAGCAGTACTGTTTGATCTACAGTGTTTTCCTTAATCTGGGTTGTCAAGGTTCGCTTGTTCGAGGCTGTTTACTTTACTTCTCCTACCAAAAGAGTGTTTTTTTTCCCTTCCTTTTGCTCTCTCTCTCCCCCTTTCAGACAATGACTAATCCAAAGACCAAGAAAGAGGGAGTAGTGGCTATGGCCGTGGCTGCTGCAGCTGCACTGGGCTCATTGTACATGTCCACATTACACACATGTTTAAACTTTAGCTGCACCTCTGGTCTGGCTGAAGTTGTTGCATTTTATTGTCATTATTAATACAACAATAATTATACTTTATAAAACAATAAATAACTTGGAATAAGTTATTCACGGGGTGAATCACCCTCAATTACAATTTTTGGATAAACTGCAGTGTTTGCTTCAGTATATAATTATTATTAAAAATAATAAGAGTATCGACTTTTATGAAACACAAAAGATACGTTAAAATAAAGATAAGAGATCACACATTAAATAGACGCAATGTGCTAGTGTTTAATGGACTATGACAATTATAAGTCAAGGTTAGTAGATGTGAAATAGTTGCAAAATAGAAAAGAAACCATGAAAATGTTTTTTGCTTGAATTTAAGCCTGCTGTTTCATTTACATTTCAACAATGCAAAAGATAAATCTTGTTTTATTGGAAAACATAAATTACTTGTGTGTGTGTGTGTGTGTGTGTGTGTGTGTGTGTGTGTGTGTGTGTGTGTGTGTGTGTGTGGTGTTACTGAAACTGAATAGAGAAATGCACATTTAAATGTACACATTACCACTATAAATCGTAATAATGATTTCTGCATTTACTGTAGGCTACACTGTACTTTACCCTCCATATTAAGAAGTCTGCTGTCATTTGGAAAAACAAGACCAAGAAAGTAAAGTGATATGGTAGGTCGATTATAAATGGCAATAAACTATTTAAAAATATATGATTAGGTAGAGCAAACAGGTTATGTGTATGACGTACGTTGTTATTAAACTGGATTTTACCGTATACAGTTTGCATAGTTTCATAGCAGAGCCAACCTGATAAGCCAGCCTGTTTTGTTTGTTTTTAAAACACAATTAAGCGAAGCAGATATGTCAACTGGAGAAAAAAAAGTGAAAAGACATTATTGTATTGGAGTTATATATACGTGTTGTAATTATTCAAATATATGTTGTAATTGACATCTGCGAACTTTTAAAGTTGAGAAGAAATGCAACACGTGGGGAAAAGCCCCTTCAATGGTTTTGTTCACAAGAAATCACTGCACTCAAACTTCCCTTTATCATGTAGTCACAAAGTTGTAAGCGCTTCACTAAATCAGGTAGCACCACAGAACTCCACTTTACAATAGCTGGCAACCACTTTATAATAAACTGAATGTATAAAGTATAAACATATTTTTTCACCCCGGGTAAGAAGTTAACACCAAAAAATAAAGCGAACTTAGAAAAGTAGTAGAGAATGCGTGTCGGACAGTTTCAACGCTATCTCCTAACCTGACTATCTTGCAGCGGCAGCTGCGCCCAAACCATGACATTAAAAACTAAACCACCAAACCCTCTGCTCATTTCACAGGTGTTATTTATTTGTTTATTTCACCATATGCACATTTTCTACAAGCAGCATCAAACCGCACAAACTCCATGACTACATAGGTAGGTTGCGATGTAACAAGGCGAACATTATTATCTGTATTAGGATGATGATCATGATTATCGTTAACTTACCGTGATCGACAACGGTACTGTAGGTGCACGCGGAGGGAGGATATAATTCGCTAAGATAATGAGATGTGCAGCGTGCAACAACCACACTGTAAACACTAACAATATCACTCCGCCCGGGGACCTAACTTAAGTTCGACACTAAAAAAAGAGCTGCTGCCGTTGACGGGAGAGAGCGATGTTTCATGTGGGGAAAAGAAAAGCAGGGGTTGGACAGTGCCTACTTCCTCGTGAAAGAGAACAGGGCTCCTTATAATTATGGCAATGACATTTTAAAAACGCGGCTTGAAAGAGAAGAGAAAAAAAAACGCGGATTTGGATGTTGTTATTTTCTGATGTTCCAGGACCGTGACGTCACATCCACCTGCTGGGTAAACAAGGTTCACGTCGCAGATCCTTCTTCTTAACACACACGCACACACACACTTTGTCAGAAAGTCGTTCGGTTGAAATCCCGTCCGTGTCCGTGAACGAATCCTTTACGTGGGGAAATGTAATTATGCGTTAGCTTTAGCCGTGAGTGAGACGGGAGCCGCAGATTGTCCGAAAGCTAAAATGTCGAGGATGACTAATTATCCTGCAAGTGAAGCAGTCTCACTATTCCTCCTATTCCTGCTGTATTTCAACGTGCGGGGTTGTCGTTCCTCTGATTCCTGCGAATTTATGAAACGACTCACCATGTTCATAAAGGATGTTTTATCCTCCAGTTGTAAGCACTTGCTAACTTTTAATGGGGTTCGTTTAACTTTTCAAGAAGACTGCAGGCAAGTCAGTATGCAGGTGTTAGAAGTTTTGATGCAATGATATTGTGTAAGATTTAGGTCGGATTCAATGCATCGTGATTCATGGGGCTTTGATATATACAAAGTCATCTTGCATAGTCCTGTCTCCTTTGCAACATATATGCAAATGACCCCCAAGTTGTGTCTTCAGACAGAGAGGTGTCACTGTCTGGAGACAGACGTCGGCTAAATAGTCAATTTATCGGCCCGTTGAAAAGCAACATTAAACTATCTGCAGGAAACAATACTTGAAGTCGTTTTGTCCTTGACCAAGGTCTCGAAACCACAGACTACTGTCGTTTATTATAAACGACTTTGCATTTATCATGGTTGTATCTACAGTGTGCGTCGCAGAGGCCTCCTAAGACCATCATTTTCCTTAGTATAGAGCGCCACCCTCTGACCAAATAGTGTAATCATTTTGACATATTTTGAGTAGTCCTATAATATTACTAAATATGCCAGACCTAACTTAAATTGATAAAGAACAAATGACACTGAACTCATGTCATAGTAAATGCCATACTTTACATGGGTGACACTTTTCTTTTTATCAACAGCCGAAAACGATATGATAAGCGCATGTGTGCAGGTGATATTATTGTGTTGATATGAAAACAAACCAAAGATAACCTAGAGAAGAAAATGCTGAGAACCGTTTTTTGGACTATCCTCAACTCTGACGAAATCTCCAGTATTCACGCAGATGCGAACAGCTCCAGGGCATTGAGAAAGATATATCAGTCATCCCTGCTCCACAACCACACACCACTGTGGTGTTTTGCAATGACCCCAGGGCTGTGCCTGGAGAGCCACCGAAGCACAGCAATCAGCACTTTAATTCCTGTCTTGTTTTTTTTACCAATGATCATGTTCCTTTATTCATGAACTGCCCTGCCCATCCTCTACACTAACACCGAAACTGACAAAAAATTTTACAAGGCATATCACAATAACAATGTAGTTACACCATCTATTGGCACTGGATCGTTTTGTCGGTTAGGGTGGTGGACTCCCAGCTGAAAAGATACCGGCTTCGATCCCCAGCGTCCACAGTCTATCTGTAGGCATCCTTGAGCAAGATAGGTCATCCCATACCTGCTCCCTAACGACTGAAACTGAATAGAGTATGTATCTGAAATCAGGGCAGTTGCTTTGGATTAAGGTTGCAAATGACTAAATAGACAAATGTAAATGCTTTTGAGGGCTGATTTATTTGTTCTGGAACATAGTGTGCGGAAGCTTATTTGCATGATCTATTAGATTAGCTCAAGGGAACCCATGCCAACCCTCTTGCCAGTTCACAAACACATCTGAAACTCTTAAATGTGGTGACATGAAAAACACAGGCCGCTTTTAAAAGTCATCATCGCTCGTGTAGGAAGAAAAAAAAAGATCTAGCTCAGTTAGATATTTTATGCAGCACAATCGGTCACATCAATTGACACCTCGTGTGTTTGGGCAAGGAGACTGCGATGGCGTTGGGTTGATGTCACGCTGAGGCCTGCAATTGATACTGTGCACTTACTAATTAAATGGAGGATCGCTATCAGTTACATAACATGCTCTCCACATGTACTCCCACACACAACAAAGTCATTAGCTTTCTGCTAATTGGGTAATTGCGCAAATGAAGCGAGGCTCCTCTTGATTTCCAAAGGGGGGCGACTCCCACACAGTGATCTCCCATCGCTCCTGGGGGCACACTGGGAACACTGGGAAAGGATATGAATGATGGAGGTTTGACTTCAACAAAAATCTATAAAGCAGAGTAATTCTGGAGAAGTTTGTCTTGTTCATCCACCTAGGATAATCAACTAAAAACAAGAACAGACAATCCATTACAAACATTAATTGACTGTTGTAATCCACTACAATTGCTCTGATTTTCAATCCCTTAGTGATTGAACAATGCTATGCATCCTGAACAGAGGTATGTGAATGCTACACTATAGTTACATGGAAATATAAATGAAAATCTGTTCATATTTGTCTATATATCTTCATTTTTGTAATATCAATATAATTCCAATGTTAAACATCCCATCCTTTATTGAACCCATGTGACTTGTAGTCACATGGTAAGTAACATGGTAACAAACCTGACCAGTAACCTGAGTGAGATCAAACCCTACTGGGGGACTGGGGACAGATCAAACCCTACTGGGGGACTGGGGACAGAGCAGACCCTACTGGGGGACTGGGGACAGATCAAAACCCTACTGGGGAACTGGTGACAGAGCAGACCCTACTGGGGGACTGGGGACAGAGCAGACCCTACTGGGGGACTGGGGACAGAGCAGACCCTACTGGGGGACTGGGGACAGAGCAGACCCTACTGGGGGACTGGGGACAGAGCAGACCCTACTGGGGGACAGAACGGACCCTACTGGGGGACTGGGGACAGATCACACCCTACTGGGGGACTGGGGACAGATCAAAACCCTACTGGGGGACTGGGGACAGAGCAGACCCTACTGGGGACAGAGCAGACCCTACTGGGGGACTGGGGACAGAGCAGACCCTACTGGGGGACAGAACGGACCCTACTGGGGGACTGGGGACAGATCAAACCCTACTGGGGGACTGGGGACAGAGCAGACCCTACTGGGGGACAGATCAAACCCTACTGGGGAACTGGGGACAGAGCAGACCCTACTGGGGGACTGGGGACAGAGCAGACCCTACTGGGGGACTGGGGACAGATCAAACCCTACTGGGGGACTGGGGACAGATAACAGCCTGGTGGTGGACTGGGGACAGAGCGGACCCTACTGGGGGACTGGGGACAGATCAAACCCTACTGGGGGACTGGGGACAGATCAAACCCTACTGGGGGACTGGGGACAGAGCAGACCCTACTGGGGGACTGGGGACAGAGCAGACCCTACTGGGGAACTGGTGACAGAGCGGACCCTACTGGGGGACTGGGGACAGAGCAGACCCTACTGGGGGACTGGGGACAGATCAAACCCTACTGGGGGACTGGGGACAGATAACAGCCTGGTGGTGGACTGGGGACAGAGCGGACCCTACTGGGAGACTGGGGACAGAGCAGACCCTACTGGGGGACTGGGGACAGAGCAGACCCTACTGGGGGACTGGGGACAGAGCGGACCCTACTGGGGGACTGGGGACAGATAACAGCCTGGTGGTGGACTGGGGACAGAGCGGACCCTACTGGGGGACTGGGGACAGAGCGGACCCTACTGGGGGACTGGGGACAGATCAAACCCTACTGGGGGACTGGGGACAGATCAAACCCTACTGGGGGACTGGGGACAGATAACAGCCTGGTGGTGGACTGGGGACAGAGCGGACCCTGCTTGGGAACTGGGGACAGCAGGAAGCTGATAACTCCTGTAACTCGTCAAGGAGGAAGAAGCTAAGGAAGTCATACTGGTTCCTGGGAGGAGTGCACTAGAATAATAAACCCCACCGGTTAACAGAACAATGGAGCCATCTACAGGAAGACGGCAGAGTAGGCTTGTTTTCCTGCAGAGGCCCAGTAGTACTTTGGTTATACAGTATAGGCTACACTGAAGACGCTCTAAACCAATATAGTCTTCTCTGTCATAGAGAGATGGGGGGGAAACTAGCTTCAAGGCTTGGAAGGACAACAGGCGGAACAGGCTGCTGGTGAAAGACAGCTCTGTAGTACGACTAGAGCGATGTCATCTGGACAGAGCCCGACCACCAACACAGAGCTTGTACTCTGGAACCTAGTCATTAAACTTGTGTGCACATCATGTGACAATTTGCCTCCAGCCCTTTTCCACCATGGTCATGATCTTTGCTATTGTTACCACCAACATACTACATTGTGTTATGTATACGGTTCTATAATATAATATTGTCATTGAACAATTAATTATTCTTTTTTTTCAGGCCTGCTTTATTTTTATAAAAGAAAATTGTGTATTGGCACCCATATTTCCCCTTGGAGGAAATGAAGTTCTAGTTTATTATTATTGGTGCTCATGTGAATTATTACGTGTATTTTTAAAATCCAAGTGGAGTCATTGCATCTAATGAGATTAAAAGTGATGCAAAAGTCTCATACCAGAACATTGTTATTTTTTTCAGACAAACATAAGGAAAAACAAGAAGATCACTACATTTAATTGGCTTTTATTTGTATGTTTTATGATCATTTTTACATCCTACTAAAATGCTACACTAAACCCATCAGACAAAAGTGTTTTCCAAAAATAGTCTCCATTGGCATGATGCTTCTTGTTATGTAGATATCCTGAAACGGTATACAGGCATTCGTTGATTGGGAAAATGGCTTAATTTATAAAGTGAGCCTATGCTCTCATTTAGTTTAAAATGCACATTATATGTAGAAGAAAAACAGTACTTGGATGGACTGGACAGCGATTAGGTGATAACTCACAGGTGTTTAATATATATTCAAAATAGCCTTTGACATTTTTATGTTTACACTCAAATGGAAAAAGCATAAACATTACCCATAATTTACCATATTTTAGCTTGATTCATCATTATCCACCATAGCTGAAAGAAACTATTAACGCAAAAAAATATTATTCTGCAAAATATGCATTGTTAACACGCTTCTAGCTGTACAAGCAAGAAAATATTTGCTACAAAAAATTACCCTTGCTTGATTTACCGTTGAATTTACAAGAGAAAAACAATCAAATATTTGTGATGCATTTTGGGGCTACAAAGAGGTTGTGACATTTTCAAAACCACAACAGGTTAAAAAAGATATTATGAACTAAGTATGTTTAGTAAGTCACTTGATGTTAAAGTGGTTCATAAGACAGCACTGCCATTCAGGGCAGGTGTGTTTCAAACCGGCATATAAATGTGCAACATGTAAACTAAATGCTTACTCAGACATGAGGTTTATTACAAGACTCATGACATCTTCTGTAAACACAGTGTATTCACCGCATGTCGGTAATCGAGATATCAACATTCAGCTTTGCTAAATACTTCCCTAAATAGCTCAAAAACTAACTGAAGTCCCAAAAAAGTGCTTTGGACACCAAGAACATCAACTGGCTTAAAAGTACATGAAGAGAAGACCCTAAAGTCCAATTTGACGTATCTACAAAAGATTAAATAGTTAAACCACTGCCGATAAGCCTAAGGAGAGCTACTTCCATGAGGTGTGTGCAGACCATTTTGGTGGAAGTAAAGCAAAGAAACAAAAACCTAAAAAACAAGGCAGTAGCTTCAACAAGGTAAACCGGACATGGTCAAAGTTGAACAAAGGCGTTATGTTCCAATAAAATGTATAAAAATATATTGATAACTGTTCCTTGATTGATGCAAAACATTGTTGAGTTGTGTTGTGGAGATGGCCGTACGTCAAAGGGGGTGTAAAGTTCAGATCATTCTTATCTTTTCTTAAAAGGACAAAAGCTAAAGACGCAACTGCATCAGAATCTAGTGTCTTGAACGTCCTCCTTCAAAAGCGTGATGTTCCTGATGAGCTGAAAAAAAGAATAGAAATTGTACACATTTACTCAATAATCAAATTTCAATAACGTAATATAGAAGATTTAAGAATTTCCATAACATATTTAATCTAGTGTTAAAGTCCTAAAATCCACCTTAGTAGGACTTCACACACTCAATAATATATTCTGACCTTATCATAGAGTGCTTCAAGGCAGATAAAAACTATTGTCGCAAAGATTAAAAAATATGTCTTGTGATAACCACCCACATTGACTGAGTCTGTGACATGATGAGTGAGTACTAACAAGTTAATGGGGTCAAAAGCTAAATAACTCCCAACATATCCCACGGACACTGACAAGACTTTATCCAAAATTAACTCTCTGATACATCACATCATCATAATTAAAGTCATTTCAGAGCTTAGGGCTACAGGTTGCTATCAAATAGTCAGTGAAGCCCTTTGACATTTTAACTACAATCACAGGCAAAATTGACCCGCTTCATTTGTAAGCTTATATAAAGAGTGGAATTCCTTTCTGCATAGGACCACACAATTGTTCTTCAAAAGGCAATTTTATGAGTACTATGTAACCTTAAATCTCTTATGAAACAAACATCCATTCCCTCTTTACTCGAGATTAAAGAGGAACATGGACACAAACAGGCTTTAAAATTATTGTATTCGATTTCACTCCCAATAGCCAAATTCCTCCTTGACACATCATTGACTCAGAGCCAAACGTTAACATGTCAGCCAGGGCTGTGGCCAGGGCTGTTCCCCACCAGTCTAGCACAGACAACTGCACTCTAGTCTGCAAGTGTTGCCCACTTCAAATAAACATACAAAAGGAGATAGAAATTTATTTCAGCACATTCCACTGCCAAAATAGCCATAGTCTAGTTGAGGGTTACCCCAAGGGGGTAGAGTGTATCTAAAAGACACACAATCATGCTTGACATTGTTACATTGTTTAAAAAGAAACACTGCAAAAACAATTGTTGGATGTAAATAGGCTTCCAAAATGGAAGCCTATTCTCTGTGCTGCTTTCCATAAACTAATCGCTATAGAACTACTGGGACTCAGCATAGCTGAAGATATGTGAAGACACAACAGGTCTACCAAGGCATTTAACCCTGGAAGGGTTGAAAAGATTAAAGCCTATTATTCAGCATGGTTTTCACTTTCATTATCTGAATGTTATTAAGATGATAAAAAGACAATGTAACAGACACACACAGGGTGTATGAGATATCTCATAGTGGCATCATGACATGGAAAACATTAGGGTATAAAATTAATTTATATAGCTAATGAAAATAATGAATAAATTCTAGTCATACACTGGACCGTTTCCATACTTACATTTATAAAACACAGCCTTAAAGGATATTTGAGGGAGAAGTTCGTAGATCTTCGCCAAGACGCTAGCTTCTTGAGCAAGAGGAGCATTTCCGTTCCACACCTGTACCACGTCTTCTCGATCACGCACACTCACGCTCACGCCAATGACCTCGTCCGCTGTCCAGTGGAAAAATGGAAACACAAATTAATTGAATATGAATCATAGAATTAATATTGCTCCATATCCAATGTAAAAATGCAATCGATTGTTAACAGTAGCAAATATGATGAGCCGCGGCCTTGAACCCAACTCACCAGAAGCACAGTAGTCAGCAAACTGCTCCCCGATTGTAGCCAGCAACAGCTCCTTCCACACCACCGCCTAACAACAAGTAACAAGCCCAAGGCAACAGTTAGTGTAGTTTCAACACCGCCTCAGACATGGTCAATGTTGTGTGCGACCCAACACTTACGGTACTGTCTTTTGGCACTTTCATCTTCCAAACACCTCCTTTGGCATTGCTCTCCTCTTCCCTGTAAAAGAAAAGCACAACATAAATGAATGATGCAGTTAACTCGAGCATCTAATCTTCAACAACAGGGCTTTTTCAACCTCTTCATCTCGGGTATGGTGTTCTGTGCATTGTCAGGACCGCGACCCACCTCAAACTGGATTTGGACCCGTTTTGGGTCCCGACCCATCATTTAGGAGCTGCTCTACAGTAGCACAATAAAAATGCTGTTGGGGGAGACACCTACCACAGCGGCCTCCTCTCTCCACGCATCAGGTGATAGCTACATCTCAACGGCAACGCTGTGACCTGGGGAATGTTGTTGTACACACTCCAGAATGTCTGGAATGATGGAGAGAGGAGAGAGAGAGAGAGAGAGAGAGAGAGAGAGAGAGAGAGAGAGAGAGAGAGAGAGAGGGGGGGGGGGGGGGGGGGAGAGAGAGAGAGAGAGAGAGAGAGAGAGAGAGAGAGAGAGAGTCAACACACTTAAATGTATTGGACCTACTATAAGACTTATAACAAAATATATTTTGCATAAGACATTTTTATAAAAACGTTATAGTTTATTGTTATCAGTGTGACAAACAATATTTAGACATATGAAAATGCACACTTCCAACACTATATTGCAGCAGTCCCGTTTCTCATTAGTTGATAAAATATCTCTGTATTGGCAAAAATCTTACCTGAACAGTTTTAACTGTATATATCTTTTTGAGATTTGATGCACATTCTGCAGCAGTAGTCCCTGGTAACGACCTGAAATAATAAAATATTAAGGGTTGAAAATGTATTTATGTTCCATAGAGAAACAATTTGGAAAATAATTGAATTCATGAATTGAACACCTGGTTTAACTATCTGGAAGAATGTTTTTTAATTGTCCAACACACACACACACACGCACACACACGCACGCACGCACGCACACACGCGCGCACACTCATAGCTTTATGGCCTTGGGAAGGACCATTTAATCATCGCTTCCTGATGTCCACCTCTGTTGTTACATAGTTGAATTACACTTGGACCAACCGGTCAGCCCTTGGTGGGTCGTGAAAGTCAATGACACAAATTCGCGAATAACAGAGACCCCTGGACGCCTTGTTAAAATGCGCGTCAGAGATCAAATATTTCCCTCGGTTATAACAATTATCCGGCGAAGCAAAAACTTTCCAGACTCGTCAGCAAGCATTGGATGGAAGGTCATCACTAAACCAAGAAAGCAAGCCCCCGCTATGTCCGACCGAGGCCTGCGATGGTACGGCCTCAACTGTTGGCTTTCCACTCCCCCCACCCCCCTGGTTCTTGTTGTCAACTCAGTGAGATCAAAATGCACCACTTTGTGAAACTGAAAGCACTTGGGTTTTTTTAAACGTGACCCACCTGTCAAGCCAAAACGTCCAGGGGGAGTGCAGAGGCAACGCCGTGGCGTCTTCGCGGTGGTTCTTTGTGATTTTTTCCAATTCTTTCTCGTCGATGTCAATGTTGTTTTCCGATGACGTCGTCGTCTGATCGCTGCACAGCCCATCTCGGTCCAAATGCACATCTGAGCACGCAGGAAGTGCCATGTCCGTGTGCCAGAATTACAAAATCTCTTAAAATCGTGGTGTGAAGCTTGTGATCAAAGTCGCCCGGTTTGGTTCTACCAGCCCTAAAAACACACAACCGCTCTTCCGCCCCCAAAGTGATGATGACGTCCTGCGTCACCATCAAAACAAACGCGCCGCAGCAGAACTCTGCTTCCAAACATGATCCTCTTGTTTGTTCAGCGCAATCACGGTAAGTAATTTAAAAGCCGCGCAGTGATTAAAATCGAGGTTAAAGTGATCGTCTTCGTCCATTCCAAAAGTTGCATAGCTTCTAACGAAACGCGTCTCCGAATGAATAGGTGTATTGCAATGACGTTCTTCGTACCAATGGTTTTATTATTATGATCAAAAATAAGAAAAAAAAAATTTTGTCGCATATTCACATCATCATAGACTTTTGTAGACCTATGCATACATTTTTGGATTCTATATACAATTCTATATTTTGATAACAAAAAACACTGCATCGACGTACCTACAGATGGGGCTGTTGAGCCACAGTTGCAAAAACCAAATAATGATATTTCACCTACCCACCTTTACACAGGCTATAAGTTTCTATAACAGCCAACATATTAGTATACCTCATATAATACGCCATATATAAAGATTACTATATGGGGGGTCAAAAATATTAGGCGAAAAATATTATTCTATAGTGATCCAAAATTGGTTGTCTAGAAGTACACTGTGATCTGTCATCTCATTTAATTAACAAATTACATAATATCTGAGACTATATATTTTCTGTAATCCACAGAATTTGTGTTTACAGAAGGCTTATGGAGATATACAGTATTGTTTGTATTCATGAAATATAGAAGGGCTTCTACAAGTGTCTCTCATCCGTCCTTCAAAAAAAAGAAAATGATAGGAATTGCTCATTTAAAGGCTTGTGTGTATATTTGTGTATCACTTGAATATCCACTAATAGTTACTGTGCTCACTTCAACCTCCTCTGTGATGTTCTTCTGTGGCAGCCAAGTCCCTATAAAAACCTTTTAAAATATCTTCTGGATGCTTCCAAAGCACAGGTCAATGGTGTGACAGCTGCTTTAAAGGTTAATGTACGATAAGTATGTTGTGTTAACAGTATTTAGTATATACAGTACCAGTATTTTTATAAAAGTTTAATATCCCATGTAAACAGATTTGTTGGATTTATAAGCGAGAGAGAGAGAGACTTACAGAGAGAGGGAGAGAGTTTGTTGTGGTCCTTAAGAGTTAGGCCCTACTTATTGGAGGTTTGTAAACATATTAATAAACCTGCTACATAAATCTTTCGTAACACCATAAGACTGCCCTTGCGCTGGTAGGGCTACACTGTTCATCATAAAACTGCAATGATAATATGTCCCTTTGCCTTGTCATTGAGGCTATATTACCGGGCAAAGGGCACAAGGAATGTACTTTTTATTTTTTTGTTTGTGTATTTGCTTGTGTACTATGTAGCTGCCATTCACTGATATATATATATATATATATATATATATATATATATATATATATATCAGGCCTTACCGTTCAGTGCTTAATAATTCATTTAATAATACATTTCAATGAAAGAAGACACAAAAAGAAATACATGTGTGTCTTCATTTTAATTTGTATGATGTAATAAGAAGCAACCTGTTTGGCCCCTCCTCCTTGTGTGCATGTGTGTGTGTGTGTGTGTGTGTGTGTGTGTGTGTGTGTGTGTGTGTGTGTGTGTGTGTGTGTGTGTGTGTGTGTGTTTTTGCGTGTGTGCGTGCGTGTGTGTGGCATGATGGAACAGTGGTTTGCACTGCTACCTCACAGCAAGCAGGTCCTTGGTTTGAATCCTAGGGGAGAGGGGGGTGGACCTTTCTGTGGGGAGTTTGTATGTTCTCCCCATGTTCAAATGGGTTTCCTCAGGGTGCTCCAGTTTCACCTTACAAAATACATCCATGTGAGGTTAATACTCCTGCCATTGCCCTTGACCAAGGCACAGTGGCGGATTTAGCCAATTGGGGGCCCAAGACGAAGATATGTATGGGGCCCACCTCATCAGACCTTTAAAAGAGAACAGAGGAAAAAAAATTACCGACTGAATGGGGGGTAGGCAGATAAAGCTAATCGACGTGGAATTAAAGGTTGGAGATGAGGAAAAAAACCTTCCCCTTTAAACCCTGCATACACTTCTTTACTCCAAAATGAGGATGGAAAGCAGAGAACACACAAAGTGTAGCACTACACAAACTAGTAGTCACGATGGAACCCAAAAGAGAATAAGCTTTCAGATAACACCTGTCTTTGCAAAAATGCCAGGAAAACCAGCACTGTTTATTTTTTTTAAGATAAAATCAATATCAATATAGCCAGCAAGACAAGTAGGGTAAACCCCCACAAACAGCCATATACTTAGCAAATATTGCCCAGATGAATAATTGACTTTGTATGTGTGAGTGAGGTTGCAGTTGGCATTGCACTTGAGATTGATATTTCAATCATTCTACAAACAAACCCTTGTACAAGATAGAGGACATTGTAAGTGAATTGAAATTACGGTTGAGATTGAACTTTTAAAACCGTCTGCAAACAAACCTGTGTACGAGAGAGAGAGAGAGAGAGAGAGAGAGAGAGAGAGAGAGAGGGAGAGAGAGAGAACGGAGAGAGAGGGAGAGAGAGTCTATGAGAGAGAAAATATAAATTGTTCTCCACATCACACACTTCTGACACAGAGTCCTACTCATTGACGTCTTCTCACAGGTCTTCACCTAGCGCCACTTCACAGCTAGCTGCTGCCGCTGCTGCTATAGCGGCATCTTTGGTAGGGTTTGGTAGTCATCTTTGGTAGCGTTGCCAAATACTTACTGCTGTCTTTTTGCTTTTTTATTTTATTTGAGCCGTTTGGGTAACTTTATTTCCTAACCCTTTTCCTAACCCTTAATTGTACTTCCGCGTTTAGACTCATACTGCTTCCTCTGTTTGTGAACTCAAAAATGAAAAAAAAATGATAATGATTTTTTTTTTTTTTTTTTTGAGGTTGGTTGGGGGCCCCCCTACTACGGGGGCCCCAAGCGGCCGCCTAACTATGCCTCTAGGACCGCCAATGCCAAGACACAAGGCATGAGACCTGGAGTAGGTCTCTGTGCGCTGCACCGTGGCTGCCCACTGCTCCAAGGGATTTTGTTGTACAGTACTTGTACTTGTGCAATGACAAATAAAGGATCTTCTTCAGTGTGCTAGGGTGCGCGTGTGTGTGTGTGTGTGTGTGTGTGTGTGTGTGTGTGTGTGTGTGTGTGTGTGTGTGTGTGTGTGTGTGTGTGTGTGTGTGTGTGTGATGATCTGAAGTCTCTGGGTTGTTTGTGAGTAAACTTTCCTCTTTTCATGAACGATTTTCCCGTAGCCTGTGGCGTTATAATTTTATAATAATTCGAAGAATATACAGAATATATATTGGTCTATGGAACATGAGCACTCTGTGCCTTTAATTGTGTCCCACTCGCCAGTCATAACGCTGATAACAGAGCAGAAATTCCCTTCCCATATTTGCATATGCAAAGACACACACACTCCCTAGCCCACGGTGCCTGCAGGGGGGACAGGGACGAACCGATTATTGAGTATCCAAGGCCTCCCTAAGGAAGCGGAGTACCGCGGAATGACGCAGTTTTCCGAGGCTAACCACGGGTCTGTACAAATAGGCCTACTTGGTGTTTAATGAAACGTAAGCATGCAGCCGTGTGGATAGCAGCAGACGGGGTGGATGCGCCAGGCACTCGTCCAACCTCTCACGGAGCGCCGGGGCAACAGTGGTTCAGTCTGAAGAAGCAAGCGTTCCTCTTTCCCTTCAAGACGGAACAGAACCATCGCCATCAGTTGGAATCGAGATGTTTTTGAGATGCACGACAATTTAGCGCGTTAAAATAATAATAATAATGATGACTTAGCGCCAAATCAGAACGGAAATGGAACTACAGACGGGGATGCTTTGTGTTTTTTTTTTACCACGGACACTTGTGGGTCGTTGGATACAAGGGGCTAAAGCGATGTTATCACATCAGCCCATTCGTTCATTGATCTGATCAAGATTTCGGCTGGCAATGACTTCCTTTTTCCCGGCGAGGGGTTCGACACGCAGTCAGCCCGATGTAGCGCAACCAGCGACCATCATGTTAATCTCGTAGCCAGTCTTCTTTATTACTAAGTATCTGACAGGGGGATCCGGCGAAAGGCCTGACCACGTTTGATGTGGGCACACACCACCACCATCAGCTGCGCGCTTTGGACCAAAGCCTGGTTGCACAGATGTCAAACACAAGTGAGTATGGGGAAAGCCTCCCTTCGCTCCAGAACTATGCCATCACCGCCTCTGCCTTGAAGCTGGCTTCGCTGGGGCTCATCATCTGCGTCGGCCTGGCGGGCAACGGAGCACTGTCCCTGCTGGTGCTGAAAGACACCACTCTCCACAAGGCGCCCTACTACTTCCTCCTGGACCTCTGCCTGGGGGACGTCCTCCGGTCCGCCGTCTGCCTCCCGTTCGTGATGGCGTCCGTCCAACGCGGCTCTTCCTGGGCCGGCAGCGTGCTGTGCTGCAAGCTGGTCGCCTTCCTCTCGGTTCTCTTCTGTTTCCACGTGGCGTTCCTGCTGTTCTGCGTCAGCGTTACCCGCTACATGGCGATCGCCCACCACAGGTTCTACTCGAAGCGGATGACTCTGTGCACCAGCGTGGCGGTGATCTGCGCGGTGTGGACGCTCTCCGTGGCCATGGCGTTCCCCCCGGTTTTCGACGTTGGTACTTATAAGTTCATCCGCGAGGAGGAACAGTGTATCTTCGAGCACCGGTACATCAAAGCGAACGACACACTGGGCTTCATGCTGATGCTGGCCGTCATCGTGAGCACGACACATGTTGTTTACATGAAGATGCTTTGTTTTGTCTACGATCACCGCAAGATGAAACCGGCTCAGCTGGTCCCGGCCATCAGCCAGAACTGGACGTTCCACGGTCCGGGCGCGACCGGGCAAGCGGCCGCCAATTGGATCGCGGGGTTCGGACGGGGTCCCATCCCACCGACGCTGGTCGGCATACGGCAAGCCTCGCATAACGGGGCGGCGAGGAGGCTTCTGGTCTTTGATGAGTTTAAAATGGAAAAACGCATTGGGAAAATGTATTACATGATCACGCTTTCGTTCCTGGTGCTGTGGGCGCCGTATTTGATCGCGTGCTATGCTCGGATATTTGTCAAAGGGGCCGCTCTTCCACAGGTGTACCTCACCGCCGCCGTGTGGATGACCTTCGTCCAGGCCGGGGCCAACCCCATCATCAGCCTGCTGTTCAACAAGGAGCTCCGGGTGCGTCTCAGAGCCTGTTTCCCCTGGTGTCTTCAAACACAGACTCCAATGGAGCCCTATTGTGTCATCTGAGTGGCTCTGTCTGTTCTGATGGGGTTGTCCAGTAAGACAATAACTTTTCATTTTCTTGAAAGGTTTCACATTGGAATAGCCTGCAATATAAGATTGTAAAGGCGTCTTTTTTAAACAAGAAATTCAAATGGAATGTATGTAAATACTGTAGGCCTACATGGAGATTTAACTTATTTGAATTTGTTTTCTAGTCAAACATGTTGTGCACTTTCAAAACATCTTGGATTCATACTCTTAAGTAAGCTGTTTTACAGATATTAGGCTATTCTTTGTGAGATTGTTGTGTTGATGATGATGATGATGATGAGAGATGGTTTACCACCTATCCCCATGTAATATAAACTATTATCATGCTTTCTTTTCTACTGACATGACAAAGGGACTCTTGAGATTCAGTGTTGTAGAATGCGCTTCAGAGGGATGTTTGCAATGTTTGTATTTCTCAGCAAATAAATAAGGAATGGGTAATGGAATGTGCGTTTGAAGTTAATCATCTGACCAGTTTATCCACAATTCAGCCTCCCAAACAGAAATGGTTATTTTTAATAATAAAGGTTTTCTCTATCTTTGTGTGGCTAGCAAGTCACTCTGAAGTTGTCCCGCTTTGCATGTGCTCTCACACGATTCAGATGCAGGTATCTTTGGTGCCATAGGGACATGCTAGCCTAACTATATTCAAGCTATCACTTGGCATTCTTTTATTTCATTGCTGACCTTTTTCCTGTCCACTTCACACATTCATGTTAGCAGATGTTGACCTTCTCCCGGTTGTATTTGTAAATGGGCATGTAGGCCTATTTGTTGTGTTCTAAAGGGCAGCGTCATGCCATCAGCTCAAAGGGTATTTAGCACCTAAAAACTCTAAATGGGAATCCATTAAGCCATTGGCCATATTCTTAACCACTTAGAACTAGAGGGCTTGTACATCTCGACATTACAACGCAATGATTGCCTCCATTTCAGAAGTATAGGAGCATAGGAATGTTATGGTAGTATTTGGTTGTTGTTTGGCTCATTAATTGTGAAATTATTTGTCATTAGGGGAGACATGCATTCATGTGATATATGGCAAAACAAAGTTTTGATAAGCCTAGTTTATGGTATATTAACATTTATATATGATTCTACATTACTGCAACTCTCTCAAGGCATCTCCAAATGTCGGAGTTTCATTAACCAAAAAATCCCATGAAGCATTCTGACGTATAAGCCAATACACAATAATATTACAACACTCTAGAATGAGGGTTGAATATACAATGTATCCTATAGATAGGCCATACATGTATAGGCTTTATATAACTGTTGTGCATTTATCATTGTGTTTCAGTTTAACTTGTCAGTTACACCTTGTTCCAGTATTCAGGGCAATGCCTGAAGAGAGATTGCTCCATTAAAGCAGTTAATCGTTTGGAATTTTTAGTCCACACCCTCAGAAGGCTAATAACCATTACTAAAATATGAGATCACTGTGAGCCATTTGCTTTACATATTGGACAAATCTAATTATAGCTCTTAGCCCTGTACAAACGCTGTGAATCATGGCCACAGAGTGAACTAATTTCATAGCGTTAGGAAAGAGTCAGTTGTCTGTATAAAGAAACTGACCCAAGGAGAATGTTGTTAATCGAAGATAATGTGTTAATTGCAATCACATCTTCTTTCCTTCTTATTCACGTCCAACCAGCTGAAATGCAGATATCATTGCCAAAGTATATCTTTAATACATGACTTTGAATATTTGACTTAAACTGTAAAATAGAATAACACGCTGTTCCCTGTGGTTTCACTAATGTTCTCGAGAGTCCGAATGTGTATACCCTATTACTGTCTAGAGAGAGGTGAGATCTTGAATCTGAGCCCACCTACCAATATTAAGCAGACTCCTGACAGCTGTGGAGTACAAATTGGCCAGAATCAACTACAAGATGAAAACATTTACATAGTTTAAAGAAACGAGACGGCGGTGAAGATTAAAAATACAACATTCATAGAGTGTTTTCATATTTGTTTAACATATGCCCTGATGAATATGTATGAGCACTGTGCTGTGAAGCCGAGTATGAAACACGGCCGCATGCTGCAGGAGCAGCAGCGTCTCACGCTGGGGACGGCTGCCTGCACGGGGTGTCTCGCTGTGTTCAAAAGGGACAGCAGGGTTATTAGCAGAACATGTGTTTTGTGTTGATGTTTGTTTATGGGTCTGCACCACGCTCACAGAGCTGACGCCCAGAGGGCCGACACCGGATGAGAGAATCATTCGATTCTCTTTTGCCAATACGATGAGAATCAAACTAAGACGTGGGCATTGGAAATTGGAATACAAAGAGATCTTGTCTTGCACCTGTGTTTATTTAATGTGGAATAACAGGAAAGATGATATATACAACATACAATAAACAGACAAGTGCAAAAGATCTGTAAGAATCCTTCTTGTCAAGTCACCGGCCATCTGGTTCAAAAAATCTATTCCTCAAAGGTCAAAATAAATATGACATAATAACACCCGGTTGGACATCCAGTATTGGACCTTGAACACGCCTGTCTTTCAGAAGCAAGGTGGTTTCTATCAGAGGTAGTAGTCCGGGAACTTGAAGGCGGGGAGACAGCGTGACCTTCCGTCCTCGGTGGTGATGCAGGCCAGGTTGGGCAGACAGGGACACGTGTGATGCAATCGCATCCCCTTGAATGGTATCTGTATGGATGTGTTTGTGCATGTGTGTGGGTGTGTGTGCGTTTTTGTGTGTGTGTGTGTGGGGGGGGGGTGGGTGTGTGTGTGTGTGTGTGTGTGTGTGTGTGTTCGTGTGCGTGTGTGTGGTTGTGTGTGTATGAGAGAAAGAGGGAAAGAAACAGAGGGAGAACGATAAGAACAGCAGAGCCAAATATAGAAATATTCATTAAAAAGCAGTTAAACGTGCTACTTATTTTTATTCCAAAGTGTTTTTAAATGATGTATTATAATAGAAGAATCCATCTATCTCTTTCAACAGCATGGTTATTTTGTCATTAGGTTTGTTTCTCTCCATTTCTCCAACGCTCTCTGGGGCAAGGCTTACCATTAGATTTCACCCACCGTGGTACTCCACAGACAGGATCGATTTAGAGAGAAAAGAGTGAGTAGATTTACTCTTGCATGGAGGGGGTCTTAGCACTTTCAGAACACAACACAACAGACTCAACATTTCTCCCAGGTTTTAACAAATAGCTGGCTGCAGTGTAAAGACATTTCTTTTTCCCCTCCACATGCGTTGGGAGTGAAGCTGTCTTGGGGGCTTCAGTTGTAATCTCTCAGACGCCACACACTGAAGCGGGGGATTGAAGACAAGCTGTTCCAAGTGAAAACCAAGAGCATAGTGTGGCAGCCAGGGGGTTCTACTCCATGTTGAAAGGTACTGGGTTTAATCCCCAATGTATACAGCCAAGATAGCCTCACCATTACCTGCTTTTTAATGAAATGTATATACTGTACGTCGCTTCGGATGAAGGCGTCTGGTAATGGACTAAACAGTAGAGAAATATCATATGTTGTGTTTTTTCCCTTGAATGTGCATGTTCTACAATCGCACACTAGAACATGCTGGTCTTTCTGTCACATCACATAACCGGAAAAATAGCTTTGATTTAATTCCACACACAGATATCTTTAGAGTGGCAATTCTGAAGAATTTTACGTAAATAAATGTCTGTTAATTTACTATCCATCGCCAAATGAGATTACACAATTGTGATTGAGCCTATGGTCCACTGATGAAAGCCCTTGCAACGGCAGTAATATGAATGTTGAACTGGGTGTCGTGGCAACACTGTTCGGATCTCTGGGGAAAAGGACCACTTGTCACCAAAGAACCGAAATCACAGAGGTCGCCACTTTCAAATACGATGACAGCTCTAGTCTTAGATAAAGCAGTTGAAAATCTTTGTATAACTATGTTTTTGTTGTACCAGAGTATTTTAGTGCAGGTATGTACAAGAAGCATACGTCATCAAATGATAATGCGCCAAAGCCCATTCACTCAAACTCTCACACTCCCCCACCATTTTATCTCCCCTTACAAGGCACTGGTTTAAAATGTGTGGAGGAATCATAGACACAGACTTCTTCTGTCTGTTTAATCCTCCTTAAAAATGAATCCCCCCACCACTGCCTCCACCAAACAACAAAATCACCCATTCAATATCCTCACCCCACTCACCTGCGGCATAATACACAATAAAGGCAACATTCTACTCACTGTAAATCAACATACAGTGCGATGTGTAGTGGATTTAGAAAATATCTCTAAATATTTTTCTCAAATGACTAAATATTTCAGAATTGTAAATAATTATATATATATATATATATATATATATATATATATATATATATATGAGAAATACAATGAGCAAGTTTTTGAAGTTTGAATGGTATGTTTCATTATCATGGCGTGCTCACTCATGTCAGAGGGACTTCTCACTGGCTACAGAAAGAGAGTTCCTTATAAACAAACATGAACTCAACGCTCTTATATTTCTGACCTCCGGCATCCCAAAGTGATCCCTTAGGTCATCAACCCAAAACCTGCTGGACATTCCACGGTTAGGGTTAGGGTTAGAGGCTCAAGGGCAAATTGCCCTTGGTGATTGTGATCTGTTCAACGGCAGCCCAGACAGGAAGAGGCTCCCCCTCCCCATCAGAGATGCCCCCACTGTTGACACGTAACTTGCCTTGAATTGAATACGTATTTTATTAGTTTTTCAGATTTTTGTTATCTTTGTCTTTTTTTGCCCAATGTTTTTGCATGCTTTACAAATGAAACTGACGTTAAACTTTAATCTTGAAGTGGGCGGTGCTGACCTTATGACTCATGGGGTGGCAGTTGTCTTGCTCTTGGCCCATGGGCGTGCACATCCTCAGGCTCCGTATCCACATACTGACCGCGCAGCACATAGCCCCTCCACACTGGGAGTCCATCTCACAGGCCTTGTCACACAGACACACACACACACACGCACACACACACACACGCACGCACACACACACACACACACACACACACACACACACACACACACACACACACACACACACACGCACGCACACACACACACACACACACACAGATGAATACACAAAGTAACACACATTAACACAGATAAACACACACAAACACACACACACACACATACACACACACACACACACACAGATGAATACACAAAGTAACACACATAAATGCAGATAAACACACACACACACACACGCACATACACACACAAAGACACACAAACAAAGAGGAGCACGCACACACGCACACAAAAACAGGTATAAAGACACACACACAAACACACACACGAGACATGTACGGACAGAGAGAAATGTGTTTTTAAATTTTGACATCTGAGGCAATACGGTTGGCCTTCCTCTGCTTGGAGTTAGGCTGTGGATGACTGGGATCTGAGCAGTTCAGCTGGGAGTAACACACCCTAACTGACTACACAGATCTGAAAGGATAGTGAAGAGCGTGGATGTCCGGCGCTTGTTTTTATTTTCAACCACTCATGAGAACCAATTCAAGATTATTGATGTAGCACATTCAGCGCTATTACCAAGTTCAATGCTAGAAAACAAGTTTGTTTACATGATATATTTTATTCAGCTAGTACCCCAAACTCCAGTAAAGCACATTTGCATGAAAGTACAACAAAGGCCCATTTAGCTTTTGAGATCTAAAGGACCTGACCCGACCTCACTGTAAGAGAGAGAGAGCATCAGTAGGTATAGCCTGCTCTCTCATTGGACCACCTCAGTAGATATAGCCTGCTCTTTCATTGGCCCACCTCAGTAGATGTAGCCTGCTCTCTCATTGGCCCACCTCAGTCGATATAGCCTGCTCTCTCATTGGCCCACCTCTTACAGCTGCTCTACATGGGGGGGAGAAGGGCTCCAACCCCGACCAAGCGCTGGAGTTTGAGCCCTTGGTTGAACCAACGTCAAAAATAAAAAGAACTGTGCCTATCCGATCTAGGAGTTTGTCGACCCCACGCATTGAGTTTTGGCACATCTTTCACCTAGTTATAGTCAACACCGAACCTAATAGACCCCTAAGAATTACAAACAATTACGAAGGGACTAGACCAGGCACTGTGGCACTCTTCTATCACCCCTAGGACCCTTAATGGCATTTCATTCTTCCTGAACAATTTTACGCTGTTGTTCAGGTTATCTATTCGGTCACAACCTAAAAATCTCTCCCGGGAATGTTTTCATACGGTGGTTAATAAGGGATGTGAGTCCCAGAGGGTGGAGACCACATCAGTACTTCTGCTGCGACCAGGCAACCTCGGCTCTCTGACATTAGAGAGGCGTCTATCACAGGGGACCGGGGCGATCGCTTTGAGAATATAACCTCCAGTCGCCCAGTCTGCTGTCCCCCCGTTCAAATCCCTACCTCATAGTCGGGATCCTTAACCTGTCTTATGACCACCAGGGTTTCTTGGCCATTTTGAGCCGGAGGTTGGAAGGAACACAAGTACTTTATCTCCATTATCTCCATTATACTGCCGCTACTGACGCTCCCGGGCCAGAAGCCAATCTTCGCATGAAACCTACACTAACCCTTTTAAATAATGTAGTTAAGTAATATGAACACCATCAGTAAACATGAACACTATTAGTTAATGATTACTAGACACATTGGTTAACTGTTAATTAACTGTTAGTTAATGCCTATAATTGCATGAACTAATGAACGGTTCATTAATGTAGCCTTATTGTAAAGTTTTACTAGCACATCTGTTCTTCCGATTGAGCCACCCAGCTTCCAGCTTGGATTCAGATGCCTTGCAACGCTCCTTCCAAACCATAAATAAGTAGGCTTTTTTTCTGGTGTCACTTTAAAATATAAATGATTACACACACACACACACACACACACACACACACACACAGGCACACACACACACACACACACAGTTGATACAGTAAAGAGCAAAGGAAAGAAGACTTTGCCAGAATATAGTGTAAAGTCATTTCTTGCCAGCTAAAAGCCTTTCCTCTCATTTAAAGCATGAGGTTGTCTGTACCATCACTGTCTAGGATCGCCTCCTGCGGGGAGAGAGGCAGGCGGGTGGACACCCTGGATGTAATGTGACAATCTGTGTCTTTCTCTTCCTGTGTTGTGAGTGCACGGCTGCCCCTGCACCCACTCATATCAGCGGTTAAGTGTCAGTGGGCTGTGACAGGGTCGCTTTCTATAGGTCAAAACACTGGCCGTGACTGGCAAGTCAAATAGACAGAAATAGGTCTATATGTGTGCATCTGTGTGATGTGATGTCAGTCTGACCGTTGGTCCATCCATCTGTTCATCCGTCCATCTCTCAGTCTATTTATCCATCTGTCCAGCTATGTGAAAATAACCTCAAATCATCAAATCAATCTTTGCTCAAACAGTATAGCTTGTGATCGTTATATTGAAATCATGTTCACATTAAAAGCTTGGTACCATATCTGAAACACATGTTTTATAAAAGAATTATATGATAATGCCAAAATGTGAAACAGATTAGGTATTATGAAATAGTAAAAAAAAATAGCAGATTCAAGGTAGGTAGAAATATAATCATAAATCAGTTTTTTTTTATATGTAATTATTACAGAATATTGAAGCATGCAAAAAGGCTTGTTTGAATGTATTTTTGTCTAACTCATTTCTAATATCAACAGTAAGGTGTTGATCTCAAAATGAAAGGTGTGTGCATGTGTGTGAAATTAATAAAAATACCTAATGTCCACACAATTAAAAAAAAAGTAAACGTGTGAGTGTGTGTGTGTGTGTGTGTTTGAAACTAACTCATATCTAATATCAACACCCTTACACCGCAAGACGAATTCTAAGTCACTCACCCCTGTGATGACAGCTGAAGAGCCGGGGGAAACCAGCAGCAGGAGGAAGAGCACCAGGAGGACAGACCTGGTCCCAGGGGCCGGTCTCTCCCGGGGCACCATGGCACACAACGCCATCAGGCTTGTTGACGACCGGCACCCAGGACCCATCCGCTGGAACATGTGTGTGGGAAACGCTCTCACAGGAAGGAGAAGGCAAGAGTAGAGGAGGAAGAGACCGATAGATAGAGAGTCCGGGAGAGGCTTACAGAGAGAGAGGGATAGGAAGAGAGAAAAAGAGAGAAAGAGAGAGAGAGACTGAGGTGGCCTCCAAACTTGTGTTGAAGGGGGGCTGGCAGAGGTTTATAAAAGCCCCAGCCTCTGTCACTCAAATGCGTCAATGAATCCCTCACACGCACACACACACTCACACAAACACAAACACAGAAGAAACACACACAAGACACACAGACACACACACGCAAAAACGCCCCCACACCTGTTACGACACACCAAAAGAAAAAAAAACACAGGAACCAAGGTGAGCTCCTACGTGGACTTTGCTTTGGAAATCCCAGCAGAAATATTTCCTTTGCGGTCAACTGTAGTCTTTCAGGTTCTGGGTTGATTCACATTCAGGAGGGTGCGAAAGTCTACTGGCTTCCTCTGAAGCTTGGACAATGAACGGCTCTAGCTATTAGTTTTGTTGTCATGACAAGAGCCTAATGGGCTGCTTATACACATGGAGATGTGTGAGAATACTGCAATTCTCCACCATTCAAGGCGTCAAGGCCAGTGCAGTCATCTAGAACACACTCCTCCCGGATACATATTGCAGTGCAAATTAAAATATCAGGGACCATGAAAAATTGTCTCGTAGGGCTGAAACATGCATACCAGTTTTAGAATTGCTTTGGTTGCTTGGTGTGCCACAATCCAATATTGTTTGGTTTATACATTTTAAACTGTTTGCTAAATGTGTCCTTGTCCAAAGTTGGCAGGGATATGACACAGGAGAAGTGACAAACTGAATCCAAGGTAAGCAGTGTGTTAGGATGTGCGTGGGTGTGTGTGTGTGTGTGTGTGTGTGTGTGTGTGTGTGTGTGTGTGTGTGTGTGTGTGTGTGTGTGTGTGTGTTTATGTATGTGTGTGTGTGTGTTTGTGTGTGTGTGTCTTTGAGATGAAAGTCTTCAGAACATATGAACAGAACATATTTTCTTTGTCCTTCCTGTTTATTTTCTCCTTTCCTTCTTCTTTTGTTAACCCTAACCCATTGTTATTATTGTTCTACAGTATAATTATCAAACTTTATAGTTGAATGATAATTATATACTGTATATATAAACTATATATATATAGAAGAATAAATGTATGCATTTATACTTACAATTCTCTATTAACTGCAATGAACTGGCAAAGTTTCTTAATAGATTAGATTGTCCTCGCTAAATAAGCTAAGCTAAGAAAATACATATAAATATATAAATCAATGACATACAGTCATAGTTTGAAGCAAGTCTGAAACAGTTGGAAATTCTGAAGTGTCAAGTATCATTTTAATAGTATATGGAAGTTTGTTTTTGCCATATTTATCTCTGGCTGTGTGTTTGAAGGGGACTCCAAAAGGAACAGTTTATAAGTAGGGGTTTATAAAAAGCCTATTGTCCCCAAGTGGACCCCTCAAACTTCCCACTAGAAGATGTCTGCAGTGTGTCTGTAAAATCTGATCTGGTTTCATTGCCTCAAGTGACACACTTAAAAATCATTGCGGACATAAAACTTTAATGCAGCACACTTTCTCTGCAACTTTCCTCCACTATTGCCTGTGAGCCTGAATGAACGGGTCGGTATTTGTCTTTTTTTCCCCTCCATTTTTCACAGGGGGATATTATTAAAGTTTTATGGAGTGTATAAAAAGGAATGGACATCATTGGCTCTAATGATATTCACCATGAATACTAATGAGCAAGCGGGTTGGAGGAAGAGCCTGGCAAAATTAATGTTAACTCTCCAAAGGTATTCCTGTGTATGATGTGTACACTTAACCTTTGCTTAAACGTGGTCATTGGGGTGTATGCGTAATGTGTGTGTATGTGTAAATTGGCAGGAAGATTTCATTAGACGTTATATATATGGCAAAAATCCATAAATCCTTTCCGATATCAAAGCCTTCAACAAACCGCCTTTCCAACAGATTATCACATTCGCATCCACTCAACTTGCTTCTACAATTCGCTGAGGCTCCAGCTCTATATTCAGCCGTTACAGTAATTCTGTCAGATAATGCCTATTGGGTTGGCCTTGTTTGTTTTATAGCATCTCATATAAACCTTAGGTGGCTGACACTTCCTCATTTGAATGCTGTTTTAAACTAAATCCAACTGTATTCAGCTTTAAAACCCTGTTCTCACATGGATATAACCTGCTGCCAACGGATCTATCATTACGAGATGTTAGCCTGCAGTGAAACAAAAAGACCCCCCTCAACACTCCTTTGCACCTAGCTTAGCATCAATTTACCAAACAGGACTCACGTCAGTGGATTACAGTCTTGTCTGGGGGCTTCCTGCTCTCAATGACGGCCTCCCAGCATTCCTGTTCTGCCTATTTCAATGAGTTTATTGAATAATATGTGTAATACAAACACTGCCAGTGAGACGGGGAAGTCAGGTTACTGCAGCATTTCAGCAGCCCAACCCATCTCTGTGCCACCCGAACACTGAGCATGAGGTGGCAGAGGAAGGCGGAGGGTATCAGAATGGCTGTCTGTTAAATCTGACAGGCCACTTTCATACCTTCCTGACCTGCTTGTCAGCAGCAGGAGCAGTTCCTGTGAGGACAAGGAAGACAGAAGAAGAAGACGAAGCGGTGGCGAGCGGTGGCTTTTCGATACGGGGCATGCTAATGAGACACTTGGATTAAAGTGGTTATATAGAGCACATGTGTGAGATATGGTGAACCCTGAGCCGTATTCAGGCAGTATTTCAGTGTTTATTCACGGAGGTGAATACCCAGCGGCTTTTGTGTTGTCACTGTTGAAAATGAAACAACCAGAGAAAAACAACAAATGTAATGTTCAGACACAAATTATGATTGTCAATTTAAAAAAGAAATAGAGAACAATTATTTCATTCATAATTTGGCTGTTTTTCAAAGGTTTTGGAAGGACCAGTTTTATGAAATAAGGAGACTTAAGTGGCAAGCAACGAAATAGAAAGAAAACTAGAATACGCACATCCATCTATCCTTCCATCTCTCCATTCATTCTCGTAAGTGATGCATTCATCCTTATAGGGATACCCTTTCTTGCTTTAATAAGATATGCGTTTTTGTCTTTATTTGTAGTATTCTGTCAGCTTCCAACTGGAGGCGTCTTGACTCCATCCCATTTGTATTTGGTATTTGCTGAATGACTTGTGTCCTTGGCGCCCACGAAGCAGCCGTGGACAGGATGTACTCCCATGAAGGACAGCTGCCAACCCATCATTCCAGAAAGCCAAATTCACTGCTGATTCATCACGCTTTTTCCATACAAATAACAGCAAAAAGCTATGAGAGATTTATATCGTAACGTGGTAAAAAATTATAACTCTAATAGCTAAGTTATTAACATGTTAATATGGTTACACCCTTGGGTGAATATTATATTCACTCTATATTGTTATGTTGCCTGAAGAACATCATGTTGAATCGTACAATAGATATTCCTTTACATCGAATATTCATCTGTAAAAAACATTAATAAACATTCTGTGCATTCAAAACACTTCAAGGTCAACACAGTAACCCTGAAGACTCCTACAAAGTCTTATTCACATTATATACGTATTCACCATCTGAGGCTTAAAGTGTTAAACATCCTGATAAGAAAAATGGATACAAACCAACAGTTCCTGTTGGTTTGCACAGAACAAGTGTGAAATGTTTCTATGTCCCATTTTGTATAACCTTTATTCGACCAGAGAAAAAACTCAATGGGATTAAAAAATCTCCTTTTTAAGAGTAGCAATCAAGAATATAACGTTTAAGCCAGAAAATTATCAACTTGTGAGTATTGTTGTTTTTCTTACGATAAGTAATTCTCGGGTTTGGGCCGACCACTCAAACTTGGAATAGGGTCAGTCCTTGGTGCTGTCAACATAATTGGGAGAATAAATACAATCATCTAGCTACAGAATCTCTGGTGCACCTCCTTGACCCCTCTTCATACTTGTGGGGGTCACAGCACCAGGGACGGTGGTGGGTTTGGGCTACATAATGGGCCGTGACGAGGTCCAGCAATGTGCCCTTGTCTGCTGTTGGTAAATCACTGGTGAAATGCTGGAGGTCAGGATTGAAATGGTAATTTCGACAACACTATCTCTCTCTTCCGAATGCTGAGACGAGATGTTAATCCGTTGGTAGAGAGACTAACGACTTACATTCGTTAAAGGTCCCTGTGATTCACAAGTAGATGATGGACACACACTTTGATCATTTCATTTTCTTGAGGAGCAGAATATCCAGTCTGCAAAAATGTGTTTTTCTCACTGCAAGTTTGCAGAAGTTGGGGTCAAATTGATTGATTTGATCCATCAAAAGATAGTATGAAGTGTTGTTGATGTTTTTAGGCCGATTAGATTAAGTTTATCAGGAAGAATTCTACTGACCATGAGGCATGGTAACATTCAGAAATTAGGGCATTAAAACAACTCCGTTGCATAGCACATAGTTCATCTACATCCCTCCTCCCATTATTTTCCCTCTTGAACACTGTACTGTGTTTTGTTTCTAATTACTAATCTGCAAAGACAATAAGGAGCCTGGACGCTTTCTTTATGTCTTCATGTGATCCTATTGTTTCATCTTTCACTCAAAAAGCTCTTTGTTAGCCAGATACTTAAACACCTTGGAGTGTCCTCGGTAACACCTTGTTCTCTGACCTGGAATACCCAGAATTATTTTAAACAATAACGATATTACAGGAGGAGGGACGGGGGCCTGAGTTCACCCTGCCCACGATTGCTAAGCAAGGGCGTACTTGCTAAGAATGCCCGTCCCCAATTAATAGCAAACGAGAATGTAAAGGATGTCTCTCTCTCTCTCTCTCTCTCTCTATCTCTCTCTCTCTCTCTCTCTCTCTCTCTCTCTCTCTCTCTCTCTCTCTCTCTCTCTATCTTGCAGCAAGCATGGAGCCCAGTAAACACACCGTTTTACGCAGTATTTATATGATAAATACTGCGTAAAATAGTGATTGAACAAACAAATAAAAGAAACAATCAATGACATTTAATTATGTTCAATAAAAGTAATTAAATATTGTGCCTGCTGGTCAAAAAGCCCAAGATTGAGAATGAATACTCGTAGTCTGGGTGGACTAACATAATTTAAACATAACGTTTAGCATTCAAATAAAACGGATCAAAGGCATCATTTCCAATTTGAGGCCAAATGCCGGAAAACATACATTCACTCGTGCACATCGGTGTTCTCCCACTCCAGCACTCCTCTGTCCTTGACATTCCTCCCTCACCCCCATCCTCCCCCACTCTCCCCACCTCCCTGGTCTCCAGCCTGCTTACTCAAGACAACAGCCTGAGGGAAGAAGGCAGCAGAGGACCAGAATAACAAGGTGCTCTTCTAATTAAAGGGGAGACCCCCCCCCATCCTGACTCCCCCCACCCGTCCTCCTTTCTGCCCTTCAACAATTTCTCTCTCTCTCTCTCTGTCTCTCTCGCTCTCACTCTTTCCCCCTCTCTCTATCTGCACTCTCACCCCCTATCTCTCCCCCTCTCCCTCTTTATTTATCTCTCCGTCTCACTTTCACTTTCTTTATTTTTCCTTCTCTCTGTATTCTGTGTCCCTCTATCTTGCTCTCCCTTCTCCCCTTAAGGGTCTCCATGGAGTTTCAGTGTGTACACTGGGTGAGATATGTTCCACCACAGTGCAGCGATACAGTATGATAAATGGGCTAAAGCCATGTACTGCTCAATCAATGGGTATTGTGAGCGTGCCACAATATGCTATACGTGCTACATCCCCACAGGGCTCTATCAATGGACAAAGCTCAGAGGGTTTCCCTTTCACTTTAACTTAACGGTAATCTATATCCGGGATCTTCTAATTAGCTCTGGCTGGCATTATTGTAGCTGTCCGTGAGGAATAGCAAATCACACGGCATGGCGGTTTCGCTGTTTGATATAGCGCTGGTTCGACAACAGGGTTGTACTGTACGTGTGTATACATGTATGTCCCATGGAGAGATCAGGAGCGGCAGTATGTATAAATACATGAACAGCCACTATGAATATGCATTGGACTCGTGTCTCCCCACAGGTGTTCAGGCATCACATTCTGCATTAATGAGCCCAGTGATGAATACTGTGGGGAATTTGGTAAGAAATGTAAAGAGGAACCCATGCAAATGCACTGCATAATTAAAGAAGGATGTGCATTTTAACACTTTGAATAAATAAATGATCTTAAAATCCTCTTGGAGTTCCAGAAACCAATATGCACTTACATTAACAATGTAAATCACACTGAAAAGAAAAGAGCCAATAAGAGCACAATATGGGTTGGATATGAGCCATGCAGTTAACAGGTCGGTTGGTAAAATATATGCTAATTATATTGTTCTGGTTTAAATGTAAAGTAAGGAGTTATTCACCTTAAGTTGTAATTTACGTTCAAACAGTGGGTGCAAGAGGAAGTTGTTTCATCTAACGCAAACTTTGACGCCAACAGATAACACGAAAAAGAATCAAGAAATGCACAAGGAAAAGGAGAAAAATGCCATTGGGGAAAGGAAGCACGTCTTCTCTTGTTGCAGAAGAGTTCGAGGCCTGGTGATCATTCAGCACTGCCCACTCCTCACACATTCCCAACATTTATAGAAACACAATTTCCTGCCTGAGCAAGGGCACCACATATATTATGCAGTGTGCCGAAGAATAGTACATCTCCCCTCACCTTTCGGTCATCATTTTGATTATCCTCTCATGGTAATCTATTTCGAGGAAACAATCTTTTTTTGTCTTCTTCTTCTACTGTATGGGTTCTGTGGAAATGTACAGCCTCATGGAGCGCAACTGTCTCTGTTCTGAAGATCTGATAACCAGGCGGGCCATTTCCATGTCATGTGAATCTATTTCCGTTTATCGCTGCAAATCTAAATATAGCCTGTATAATAATGTTATAATATCATCCCTCCTTTTTTGGCTTAATCATTTCCTCATCTTTGGAAGAATTGTATTCCCTTTATAGGAAGAGGGAACTGCAAAAAAGTTATTATCTAGTTAGATAGTCTGGTAGTTAGGCGGTTCGACTCCCAGCTGAACGTACAAGGTTTGATTCCGCCTGTGTCTGAGGTAGGCCTCCTTGAGCAAGATGGCCTTATCGCTACCTGCTCATTAATGACATTAAATGAGCAAGTAGCCGTCATTTTGGAACATCCCCCTTCTTGGTAAGAATTGTAGAATAATCAGTTGTTGTGTAACGGATAATCCACGACTAGATGTTGTTATCGAACAAGAATAAGGTTAAGAGCAGGGGTTTGTCCCCACAGAAGGCCAGTGATGGAAACAGTGACAGATGTAGGGGCCGTTGTTTCAGAGGCTGCTCTGTTAAAAAGGGCACTCCATACTTTCTTTAGCTGGTTCTAACGTGAGTTAGTGTCTGGGACTGGGTGTGAGGGGGAGGGTTCAAGCAAGCCCTGTGTCTTTTCTGAGAGCCATCTTTAGGATGATGGGCAATTCGTTTTCCAGATTGTACATACGTGAACAGACACCGGCACACACACAAGACAGTCGGACACAGACTCTCACTCTGTCTCCTGCACTTAATAGGAGATGACCTTTGAAAAATATGGCTCTGCATTATACTTTGAACATGAAAAACAGTGCAACCCACAAAGAAATCCAGTTATCAAATTTCTAAATCTATTTGAAGTTGTTTTTGTTTGTGTGTGTGTGTGTGTGTGTGTGTGTGTGTGTTTGTGTGTATTTGTGTGTGTGTGTGTGTGTGTTCGTGTGTGTGTGTGTTTGAGCTTGTGTGCATGTGTGTCTATGTTTGTCTATGTGTGTGCGTGCTTGCATTTGTGTGTCTATGTGTCTGTGTGTGTATGTGTGCATGTGTGTCTACGTGTGTCTATCTGTGTGCTTGCTTGCGTGTGTGTGGGTGTGTTGTGTGTGTGTGTGTGTATGTGTGTGTATATGTGTTTGCATGTCTTTGTGTGCATGCGCGTCTTGAGAGTTAAATTGATTAATCAGGCAGTCTTCTTGACTCTTCTCCTATTGGCTGTCGAGCCAATTAAAGACACCTGTGCCTGTTTGGTCTCTCTCTCTCTCTCTGTCTCTCTCTCTCCCTCCCTCTCTCCCTCTCTCCCTCTCTCTCACACACACACACACACACACACACACACAAGCACACACACACACACTTCATTCCCAGATGCATAGAGACCTAAAGGTATTTGCATGTATGTGCAGTATTCTCTCTTTCTCTTTCTCCTTTCTCTCTCGCGCTGCTCCACCATAGCACGAAGTCACCCACCTTGGAGCCCTCTCCAGATGATTACCTGCCTTCCTGCCTTTTCTGTCAATGTCACTTTAATGGCTGCCGGCCCATTCATCAGCACCTCTTTCATCCTGCTCTCTTTCACCACACTCACATGCGCAAAACTCACCACCACACTACATCATGACTTCATCCAAACATTATTACCTCTTCTGAAAGGCCCTGACTAATTCAAAGCGGGTATTTGTATTTGTATATTTTGGTATTTAAGTGTAAGTTGCCCTATTTCTGTCACGTTGTATTGTGTCACAACACCTTGAACGTGCGTCTCAGCACTCAGTGGCTGAGCGTCATGCGCCGGCGGAGGCGTCGAGGACGGTTTAGTAATGAAAACCAAAAGGTCCGGCTCCCTCGGGTTCGGCTAAAAGGAATATTTAGGAAGCAATTAAAGGTTGTAATTGGCTTCTAAACACCCAAAAAAAAAAAACACACAACCACGAGCCGTTGATGTGATTTAATTACATCCTTGCGCGAGCAGAGGCGAGTGATCCATGTTTACCTCCACTTCCCGCCTGACCTACTTTGTTTCGCGCTGCGGTTAATTAAATCAGCGCGCGCGCCCTTCGAAAGAATTTGCACAAGGTGAATGTGCATGGCTCACGGTCATAACCTGTAATAAGGCGGTTAATTAGCGCTGTCTCTATTGAATTATAGGAAGCATCACGGGGTGCATTTAATGAACCCACTGCCTTGTATATTCGTAATGGATGAGCGCCGTTGAGAGACGCTGTAGCGCCCGGCCCTAGTAGAGTATATGTATGCTCATGCACGACGCTGGCCCTCCAACGTGCACGCGAGAGATTGGATCAGGGGACGTCCTTCAAAACGCCGTCAGCAAAAAAATATTCAAAGGGCTGCTGTGTTGTTCAAGTGTTTTGAATAAATATGGCTCAATAATTAGGCTATCCTATTCAAATGGAATTATGAACGCAAGGAAAACCTTGAGGGGCTGAGGTGTGAGCCCACATGCCCATGGATTGTCTCTCTCTCAGAAGCACCCACACACATACACCTACACACACACACACACACACACACACACACACACACACACACACACACACACACACACACACACACACACACACACACACACACACGCGCGCGCGCACACACATCATCAAATCCTTTGTAACCAGTAATGGACTCCAGCATTGTTCAGCTAAACCACCAGAGTGCTTCTCTAAAAATAGGGGAAACCAGCAGACGGCTCAGGGGGGAAAATGTGTACGGCTTTGGATAGAAACATACACGATATGAGACATCAAAAGGCCCAGGACAAAGCGTCACTCTCAATGTAAACCCAATCATGTATACACAAGGAACTCCGGGAATGACGACATAAGATTCCCAGAAGATGAAATGGATTTTTGTTAACATTTTTATTCCTAATTCCTTGAAGATTGGAAGCATTATTTGTTCAAATCATTAAATCTTAATCCTCATCCGGAATGAATTCCACAAAAAGGAGAAGAGAGTGAAGACCTTAATGTCTCCTGGATCGAAGACACATTTCAGGAGATGGTTTCCTGTGTGCTGGAACAGCTGTGCCTCCGTGTTTATTTATCACACAAAAGGAAAAATGTGATTAAAAACACACCCCACCACCCATGAGACAAACCACAACAGGCACAGCTCTCGTCCATCTGTCTGGGTATTCATCAGCATGTACTAAACTGAAGAAAGGGGTCATTCAGATCGTTATCAGACACAGCGTTGGTTTTTCAACACCTTGGCAACCGCTGCCACAGATGGATGAGGGATGGTTGGCTGAAGAGACAGAGGATGGATGGATGGATGGATGAGGGATGGGCGGCTGGAGAGAGGGAGGATGGATGGATGGATGGATGGATGGATGGATGGATAGATGGATGGATGGATGGATGGATGGATGGATGGATGGATGGATGGAAGGACGGAGGTTAGATGGATGGATGGATGGTTAGGAGATGGATGGTAGGTGGTTGGATGATGGGAGATGGTTGGTAGATGGATAAATGAGAGCAAGGAGGATAGATCGGTGGATGGAGGAGAGGAAGGAGGGTAGATAGACAGATGCTTGGTTTGGAGCTGGTTGGTTGATAAATGGATGGATGGAGGAGAGGAGATGGGTAGATGGATGGGTAGATGGATGAATGAATGTGAGGATATATGGTTGAATGGAGGGATCAATGGTTAGATGAATAGATACATGGTGGTGAATGAAGGTAAAGATATTTTCCAGAAGTCACAACAATCTCAGAAATCACATCTTTTACATTTTTAAAAAGCACACAACGCCAATCAAGATACAACTCTTAAAGGCAACAAAATCAATATTGAATGAAAAAACAAATTGTAAACCACAGCACAATCCTATACAAATCACATTAAAGTAAGCCACACATGTCCTTGTGCCAGGTTCATTGAGTGCCGCTATATTTCCAGACATTTATGACTATATATGCCGTAAAATTGAAAGCTCAAACCAATATGAAAGGAAACTGGACAAATTAAACTTGCAATAATTGCCATCCTTGGGTTAAAACCATCAGCAACAGCATTAACCCTCTAGAAGACCCTTTGTTGAATGTCCATGAAACAGGCTGAGATTACGGCTGAGAGGTTGACCTCATTGAACAAAGCCAAACCATTTGGCAGTGTAGTGTATAAAAAATAGAGATAACATCTAAGCACTGAAACAAACTGAGTTACTCTTTATTCTTAATACTCAAATAATTAGAATCTTACTGTCTTCATTTCAAATATGTCAAATTAAATCCATACATTTCACATACGTTTCTAGAAATACCTGCAACATGTGCTTGTTGAGTGACCTTACAGGTGTGTATGAACATCAATAATGATACCTCAGGGGTTGGGCTTTACCTGAAAGACATTGTAATCAGCTAATGTATATTTCTTTTATCCAAATAAGGACACTGGGTTATATTTAACACACCAATACCTACATGCTCCCTTGTAGAAGATGTATACCAAATGTGGCGAGGACTGGGTTGCAAAAATTCCGAAATAGGCCCAATTACCTTGTTGTTGGCCCCTGGTACCCCTGAAAGCAGCTGAAAAATTATTGACTTACCTGAACCCTCCCTCCCTGATGTAGAAAT
The DNA here is from genome assembly GCF_949987615.1 of Pollachius pollachius. NCBI lineage: Eukaryota > Metazoa > Chordata > Actinopteri > Gadiformes > Gadidae > Pollachius > Pollachius pollachius. The sequence goes on along the minus strand of NC_136945.1, from coordinate 4,255,333 downwards.
GTCACTCAGTATTCTGCTAAACTCCTCCTGATTCTGAACACGTTTGAGTTACAGTTCAAGTGCAGTTCAAACAAGCGTTCTCCCAGCCGGCAACCATCCGTCTGAATAACACAGCTTCAGTACAATCTGATTGATCTAATCCAGCAAAGAGGAGCTCTGGCTTTGAGCAGCTCCGGCAGCTGACTGCCTCTCCCCGTATCAGTATTGCTGGGTATATATTTCCATTCATTGGTTTCGCATCTTCCTCCGTTGCTCAGTGACTTTTCAATGCACCCTTATGATTTGCTGTGTTTATTCAAGGCTCCTTTGTTCTGTCTACCTGCCTGTCTGGTGGGGGGATATGTTATTCTTTACAGAACACACGTCTCACCTATTGTAAGCGATAGCCACCCGCTGTGACTTATCCCGCTGCTCGTCAAAGAGGTTCTAATCTCGCTGGCATCTCCATAGTACGAAAAAGAAGAAGAACAAACGGAAAAGAGTAAATCAAATTAGAAATTACAAAAAAAAAACTGTGCTTGGGAAATGTGAGGCAACATCTTCACACAGCGAGGCAAGACAGGGAATAATAAACTTTCTGCCATTCATTATTAATCACTGACGACAAGGAGGGTGAATCCTGGCCCCCTTAACAGCTGCCGCAGCGATCGAGTGAGCGTGAAGAAGATGACGACACATCACGGGCCCGTGCACCTTTAATGATTATTTATCAAGGCTTTGGGCACAGCCACCGCGAGCCGTGTGGTGAAACACACAGCAGATGCTGTGTAAACAGCCAGTGGTTCACTGGAAGCTCCTCGCTGCTTTTTCATCCTCTAATTAGATGCTTCTGCAGATTTTCCTCTCCCTTGAACACTCGCTCTTACGCTATCCTTCTTCCATTGGTGATTGCAGAAGGGATATTGTTCTGCTTACGTTTTGCTTCTTTAATCATTTCAGTGAGCCTTCGTTTCTGTGTTGTTATTCGTAACCGCAATTGAGCTGTTTAGCAGACCCTTTAATCTGAGGTGGCTTGCAGTTTGTTTTAGGTACATGTCATCGAGGAGCTAGTTTAGGTTAGGCAGCTGGCTGAAAAACGGTAAACTGCACCCAATAGTGATGAACCCAGTGGCTCCCAGCCTCCGACCGGTCCCCTCTGGTCGGTGATGATGCACACACTGCGTTTAGTGTACTACTGTGTGCCATGAAATTAATGTTTGAGTTTTTATCTTCTTTTTAGGTTTCATCTTCTTCAGGGTTGACAAAAGAATCCGGATGCGACCCTTCTGCTTTTCCAAAACCCTGACCTCAACCTCCAATAAAATAATAATAATACAATGTGTACTGAAGCGCAATGTGGTTTTCGATTTTTTGCATCCAAGGCCCATTGAGTGAGAAATAAAATAGGAACATACAAGTTCTCAAGGAATGTCCATTGTCACACCAGAGATAAGCATCCTACTCAATTATCTTTCATCCCTCAATGCACCTGCACTGTGCAGCAGGGCGTGTGTGTATGTGTTTGTGTGTGTGTGCATATGTGCGTATGTGTGTGAGTGAGCCTGCGTAAATCCATGTGCGAGTGTCAGAGTGTGTGTGTTCTTTTGTATTTTGTACAAGTTTAACCTATACAAAACAGGGTTAACCCACTGCACATTGGTGTGTGTGTGTGTCTATACCATTGCGGGTATATGTAGGGCATCCCCACACCAGCGCCTTTAAATAGCAGTGGTTCATGGCTGGGACCATAACTGGGTTCCACAGCAGTCCACTGACCCCAGAGGCAGCAGAGCCAGCTAGAGCGAGGGAGCCAACAAGATGGAGAGAGAGACAGAAAGGAGAGAGTAAAACAGAGAGAGCTACACAGTCTGACAGATAGACTGAGAAAAAGAGAGACAGATAGTGCCAGAGAGACTGTAAGAGAGCGAGAGAGAGAGAGAGAAAGAGGAAGAGTCAGAGAGCAAGAGGGAGAGATAAAGACAGAAAGATGGATAGATAGAAAGAGAGAGAGACGGAGATGGAGAGAGCGACAGAGATGGAGAGAGAGAGAGAGAGAGAGAGAGAGAGAGAGAGAGAGAAATGGAGATGGAGTGAGAGAGAGTCAAAGTCCGACTCCAGGCAACAGATGCCCAATTAACATATCTCCATAATTAGAATGATGTGGAGGGGAATGGAGACGTAACAGTGCAGCTGTTGTGGTCTTTGGCACCAGCTGAACCTCCACGGTGCTACATATTTATGGCTTTTCTGACTCTCGCCGTCCGCAATGATGGATTACAGAATCATGTGACATTAGTGATTGTCTTTGTTTGCCACAGCCGTGGGGACCGCTCAAACGCTAAATCAAGGAACAACAGTGAGCAGGCCACAGTGCCGAGGCACCAAGTTCATTTGTATATCGTTTCTTGTAGGGACAACTGTACTAAGAGGATGATACTGTAATTAATCGTGAAGATCTATTGAGTTTTTCATGGGGTTGTAGCGGGGGAAGGAAGTCAAACGCACTCTCCAAGCTTTTAACATGTAAGAATGCTGCTCTCAAGATGCTGATCCATGTCAGAAACGGCTTGTACAAAGAAAAGGCTTTTCCTTTTCTTTGTGGCTTTCATGTGGGAACCAACGGCTTCAACGTCATATCAATTATTCAGACAGATTCCTCCTATAAATACTAGCAACTAGCTAAATAAATACTACTGTTATATCAGCTAGATGGCCACTGGCCTGTATGTGCCGTTTGATGTGTGTGTGTGTGTGTGTGTGTGTGTGTGTGTGTGTGTGTGTGTGTGTGTGTGTGTGAGTGTGTGTTTGTGTGTGCTGAACTTAAGACACCGATACTGTAGTGGTCTGTTTGCACTGAGAACCCTGCCAGATGACTCAGGGATTTGCAGACAAATAGAAAGTAGGGTGTGTGTGTGGATTCTCATGGTGAAACTTGTGTGTAGAATAAAGGTTGGATACTCGACGTGTGGCTAAACACACAAGTAAACACTGGAACTGAATGACTTGGCTGTTTCTTCCCCAGCCCCTGACACACACATGCACACAAAGACCCACACTCACACACACACACACACACACACACACACACACACACACACACACACACACACACACACACACACACACACATCTCTGGCTGATTTTTAACCTAATTGCCTACACTAGCTTTTTTAGGGCACATCATTTATCCGCTAATGTTTTTAGGCTATCTCTGTACAGTAAAATCCCTCCTGATACTTATAATGGCTCTTCCTGTTGTTTTAGATGCCGTTCTCTGCTGGTGCAACATTCTGTAGGCCTAAGCTGGATTCTGCAGGGATCCAACCTCTAAATTTCCCCCCCTCTGTTCGGACTTCCCACCAAAGTCACTTCCTTATAACATGTGACACGCCTGCTAGATGATGTTGTAGGCCAGCCTGGCCTTGCGGAAGACTTCGGTCATTTGCTCATTAGTGAACGGGCAGAGAATGTCCAGGTAGGTAGGAAGACAGACAGGTACGGCATTCAATCATTTCGTTTGGGCAGAAGGAAATGATTGGAGAGGCTGCGAAAGCCACTGATATCAGATTTTTTTATTTTTTGGCAGAGTATTCGTTTTATTGGTTGCTGTCTATCCTGATGACAGCATTCAATTTAGGTTCAACAAATATGACAAATATGCTTCGAAAATAAATAGAATCGTGGCCCTAAATCTCTCAATAGTTTTGAGAATTGTCTCAAACCTGCTAGTGTTACCTTCATCCGGATACCATCAACAGCTTCATAGGACTATTAGTTATTGAGATACAAGAATATAGATTTCCCATTCAGGGATCTGTTTTCCAATCCCCTTGACTATGGTTTCAGATAAATCTAATAACCGAGTTGGAGGATGCCTTAAAAACGGCAGTAAAAAAAAAAAGGAAAGAAACCCACCAAGCCATCTGATGCCAGCTCTGCTTCTGGTGACCGCGCTACAGACTCACAAGTGGTCACGTGGTGTTCCGTGTTAATTAACAAGCCAAATTAGACATCTGCTTGCGGTTTCCCAGTGATCTCGAGAACGACGTGTTTACAATTAAGTGGATAGCGCGGCAATGAGAAAAGAGGCACACATCCCTGTCATCCGCGTTGTCAATGACGGACCGAAGGGAAGCGTTCAAATGCGATTTGGTTTATTCGCAGCTTGGGACAAACCATGCTGGCCAGGGCTGGGAGAAAAAGAAAAAAAGCGCTCGACATTTCACCGCCGGGTGTCAGCACCCGGCGGTACCCCCCCCCCCCCCCCCCACCACCACCACTGAGCGCCTCATAACAACTGACTGATTTGCTTTTATTCAGATCTAAACACTGTTTGGTTTCAGAAGCGTGTCTAAAGCGGTCGAAGGAACGCCGCCTTCTGCTGTTATAGCCTACTTCCACCACCAGAGAGCAGAGTTGGACCGTTATCGCCGTGTGTAGAGTAGAATTATTCCTCAGAAAGTCCAATTAAACCGTGATTAGCACTATATCATCACATATACTATCGGGAAATAAATCAACCTCATAAAATAGATACAGCTGAAAATAAGTCATACGAAAGCGATTGAGGGGGCCTTTCCTAGCGTCATTATTTTGGGATATGCTTAAACTGGATTCCTGAACACAGCTGAACTGGGGGGGGGGGGTTAAACATAAACTTAGCCGCACTAAATAAAACCGAGCCACTTGAGAAACCACCTCGATGGCTCTTGCTCAACGTCCACCAGGGGTCCGTTAAATGTGGAGGTGCCATTAGTCATCATAAAGTAATTCTGTTAACGCAGTTGCCAATTCGTGGAAAAGAAAAGCAGCCCAACTACCACCTCAATCTGCAATGTTGCCGGATGCCTTTTGATTGTGTGGTGGGGGTGGCGGTGAGCGTGGCTGGCCCTGTCGGTGAACGGCTGCTGCTGCCGGACGGTGGCGTGGCGGCCGCTCAACTGTTCACTGTCCTCCTGGAAGCCTCGGCGCTCGAGCTCGTCAAGCTGCCAGCAGCTTCATGTTCAAGGCAAACACCCATCTGCGGGGTATTGCGCGTTTTCATCAGAGGGCCCACACGAGAGCGCGCACGCACGCGCAGACACGAACACACAAACGCGCGCGCGCACTCATACACGCACACACGCACACACACACACACACACACACAGACAGACATACACACGTACACACATACACGCACGCTTTATTTTGTGAGACGGGACGTGTATGGTAGGCGTCCCATCGCTTTTGTTCCAACGTGTTTGCAAAGGTAAGGCTACAATAAAGGACGACATGCAGGCTTGGGAGGGGGGGCTTGGAATATTAGAATAAGATGTGGATTAGCGTCAACTCACTGGCATAATAGGGAAGCATTACCAAAATAAACGATCAACGTGAAGTAACTCGTTCTAATCATAACCCAATATATACACTGCGCTAACCTTGTGTTCCCGCGGTTCTGTTTCCACGGCAGCGGGCGGAGGCGCGCGCTGCTTACTGCTCGTCTCCACAATCAAAGTAACCTCGCGCTCATTAAATTCCCAGAGAACGACAGTAAGTTTCATCCTGATCAAATATACACGAGGAGGAGGGTGAGAGAACGCTTCTTTGATAACACGAGGAGTAAGCGAGGGATGGAGAGTGAGGGAGGGTGGGGTGCGAGATAAATATATGGTATATATATAGAGAGAAAGAGAGAGTGAGAGAAAGAGAGAGAGAGAGAGAGAGAGAGAAGGGGAAAGAGAGAGAAAAACGGAAAGAGAGCGAAAGGGGTAGATATATGGTGAAGGAGATTGAGAAAGGTGAGGAGAGAGAGAGAGATGATTGTTAAATGCTTTACTGCCTCCATGTCTGCGAAATCTCAGACAGCAGACGTCTTTGTCTGTGTGTGTGTGTGTGTGTGTGTGTGTGTGTGTGTGTGTGTGTGTGTGTGTGTGTGTGTGTGTGTGTGTGTGTGTGTGTGTGTGTGTGTGTGTGCGTGTTTGAGTCCGAGTAGACCTACAAACTCTAATATCAGTCTTCAGGCTACCTGTGCTCTTGACTGTCCGGCTCCAATACAGCCCACTACAGCCGACCTACACGGAGCCAGGAGTAGGAACACGTGCTGTAGCGTGCTAGAACAAGATCATCCATTATTCACTGGCTCGCTGACTGCGGGTGCGTGTGCGCGCTCGTGTGTGTGTGCGTGCGTGTTTGTGCGTGTGTTTGTGGTGGTGCTATATTGGCGCTGTGGGCTTACCGCTCAACACGAGGGCGCAGCGCGCCAGCTGGCAGCGGGAAAAAACCGCAAGTTGATGATGGGAACCATTCAAAAATCCGAACAGGTATGAGGTTTACTTGGCGCACTGGGCTTCTTTTACAACAAAAGCATTGCGTAACTTCAAACAACCAATTTTTACCCCCTCGCGAAAGCTGTTCTCTGGCACGTGCGCACACATTCCGACACCGCTGTCACTTTACGTCCATCATAAGCCATGCACACTGCGTGCTGCCGCTGCTGCGTCATCATGCCAGCTGCCAGTCGCCTTTACAGCTCTGTCCTGAGATGAACTCCCTATTTTCTTTCATGTGTCAGGACTCAAGAGACGCATGAATTGCCAGGAAGGCTCTGTTATTGATTATGGAGATGATTTACATCTGCTGCTGAACTGAGGGGATTCTCAAGCTGAGCAGGGGGGCAGCTTGGGTGAATATAGAAGGAAAATTCACGCCTTTACTTTGAGGGAACGTGACCAAATAACGAGGCGCTTAACAGAATCCTGTTGGTATTCTTCAACCCTTCAAACACTAGACTGTAGGCTTATCTGTCGTGCTTTATGTTATGTTGTGAGTTACTTTTAGAGTCATCTTATTGACCGAAATTCAAACAAAAAAAATCAACCTTCCTCAACTCACAAAAAATAAACACACACACACAAAAAGACCTTTTGCGATGGAACTATCAAACATACACACACATACACAGCTCCGTCGCCAGCTCCTCGGATGGCTCACCTCTGAGCTTGGCTGGGCTCCCCAGGTCTCGTTTGGACGCGTCCCAAAAGGAGAAGCAGGCGTTCTGGAGCCGAGCCAGCCTGTCCAACCTTCTAAATGATTTGTAGTGTGAATAAGGGCTGATGGGTGGAGAGGAGGGGTGTCCTACTGGGACCCGACCTGGTGCTTCCTTAAAACACCAACAGCTCGCATTCAATCGCACCTTGATATGCCCCTATGGAGCGACATGTCCTCTGGTGTGTTGTGTGATGTTTGTGGGTGTGTGGTTGTCTGTGTGTGAGTGTGTGTGTGTGTGTGTGTGTGTGTGTGTGTGTGTGTGTGTGTGTGTGTGTGTGTGTGTGTGTGTGTGTGTGTGTGCGAATGTGTGTGCGAGGGTTAGTGATTACTGTGTGGGTCTATTTGTTTATTTGTGATAGGGTGTGTTTGTGTGTGTGTGTGTGTGTGTGTGTGTGTGTGTGTGTGTGTGTGTGTGTGTGTGTGTGTGTGTGTGTGTGTGTGCATTTGCATGTGCTTTGTTTGAATCATTTTAGTTTGCTCAATATGATCCGTGGCTGATTGACATCACCTTTTTTTTCTTGTGACATTAAATATTAAAGGCTTAGTAAAATAGTAAAAAAAAATGTAAACAACCCATTCAAATCCACTCCGACCTTGGCACAATATTTGTTACAGTTCGTACAATATTTGGTAGATGAATAATTAAGTACAGGGAAAATTAAACAGCTCAGATAGGCTTTGACAGGAGTTTGTTTAGGAGGTCAGGAATAATTACAGACTGTTAGCTTTGAAACCAAATTTTGTTTAATGGTCAGCCATTTTTTGCCTAAAACGTATAAGCTTTCAAGTTGAGTCATCGATGAGGAAAATTAAATGAGTTTGGATTTGTTCACTCTCATTCCATATCAACAATATGGAGTGCACTATTAAGGGAACGAGTAGGTAGTACACGATATAGGGAACCAGATTTGGACCCGCACATTTGGACAACACTAAAAAATGGTGAAAATAGTGCATTTTACAGGGAACCTATGGGCTATTTCCACCCTCATTATCAGGGGTAACCAACTGATGTAACGCGATGGGTAAAACCAAATGAAAGCATTGCAGATCAACAAATATATGTGATTAACAACGTAAACCCATAAGGATCAGAGAGGGATAAAGATCAACACAGTGTTACGATACGAGTGACAAACATAATTTAGAGTTTGTTTTAAGGTACGCAAGAAAATCGTAGAAAAAAGAATGTACAACAAATTCAATACATCTAAATCTGCAACCAATTATCCAGAATGAATGCGTTGTGAAAATGAACACAATATTTATGTCAAAACCAATTGTCTGCAAATCTTACATTGCAGACAAAATGTAAATCGCAACACATACATACAAACAAAACACACAAACAGCAAAGGCCAGGACACCTTCTCAACACACACATCATCCACACAACAGCCCTAGATTCTTTAGCGCAAGGGATTGAACAAAGGAGTGACACTAATTGTTGCTCATTTTGGATCATCTTAGCAAGCTGCACATGAGAACAATTTCTTGCACAATATGACCCGTTGAAAACAAAGGGAGGCTTGTTGCGATTGCCAACTGTTTCAACACCAAGTATTTTAATTCAGCCGCTGAAAAAAACAAAGACCAGCAGTCCTCTTAAGGAATCCCGAAGCGAACAAGTGAAGTCTGCTCACCAGGGATGTTCCACAATTCCACACTGTCTGCCTAATAAACCGTGTATCATAGAGCTTTATTTCTCCATTTTATCACAGCACGCAGATGGGGAGCAGATACCTTTCAATTGCTTGTGGGGTCTTTATCTATAAGATGCTGGGTCTTTATCTAGGGCTGCGTGTGCTTTATCTGAGCTGCGTCTCCCTTTGCAGATGGGCACAATGACTACAGTGGAATACTAGAAATCCTCTTGTGCTCTCATCTATTTACACCTCCTTCACTCACATTCAATAGGTGCTCCTGCCCCCGGCTGTTCCCCTGTGGTGACTTGAGCGGTTTAACACGCACTCAATACAGACAGACACACACACACAGACCATACAAGTCAGCAAACAAACTGCTGTCAAACCACAGCTTAATCAACACCGTGTCTAGTGTTGTTACTGCCATCCTGTGATTGGCTCAGTAGGGTGCCGCGTGTTGTCACCGAAGGTTAGTCAGATAATAGCAGTTGGGGAAGAGGATTTTTCCACCAGGTTCATACAGAGCTACACTACTGGGGACTGGAGTGTAATTCCGCACACGTGTGTAGGCACATTTATCAGTGTAGTGTACAAATATGTCATGGTATTTATGTCTGGAGGGAAGAGAGAATAATCACGTCTTTGTGTAATGTTTAGCTCACGGTAAACATAAGCATTCATCCCAGGCTGCAGAAGACACGAGACATCTCGTCACAACCACACAGTTGATAACACCAACGTTTTACGGCTACGGTGCTGGTCAGTTCTGGCCCTTGACGATAGGGTCAGAGGTCACTATGGGGATGCCATCAACATTTCAGTTAATCAGAAAGCGCCATTAGTAGGTACTATTATCAAACCTGAGGTTTAATATCGGTAACGACTTACCATGTTCTGAAAACAATACCAAACATGGTATTGTACCCTTTGTAATTGAATCAAGTTATTTATATATATATATATATATATATAGATAGATATGCCATGCAGTGGGAGACAAAAGTCCAAATTTTCTTACAATACATTGGGAACACACATTCTTAGCATGATTGTCCCCACAAGACTTAACCCTGGCAATGGCAATGCCATGACTTAAGAGTTAAGTGTGTGTATGCCTTGTGTATGAAAAGTGCTACATACATAAATTTGCCTTGCCTTGCCTTAAGCTAGGACCCCCTCGTCTCAAACTAGTGTTCAGCTACACAGCGCGACGAAGAAAGGACAGAGGACTTTCCAAAAGTAGATAACTTTAACAATTTTATTTGTGAAAAACTACAAGCAAAATTCATAAATAGACATTTCTATTTGAAGCGGAAATGGGGGCAGGGGTTGGGGGGGAAATGATAAAGATTAGCCTAGAAGCGCAACTTCGTGCACATGCCAAAAGGAAACGTGTAGTATTTCAACATCATAAGCCTGACCAGGAGCAGTGATGAGCTGAAAAGGATTCATACATTCCCACATGTTCCCAAACATAAGGTGACCATGTCAACAAGGGGAAACAATGACACATTATCATCTAGAAAGTTACAGCGAAAACAGAACAAAACAGGAACCAAAACAGGATTAAACAAAGAATGGATTATTATACTGTCCCTCAATGTACATTTTTAATTCATATTTTTTTTTTTACCAAGCAATAACTGTTTAAAGCATTGTACAAGACATTGTTATAGGAGGAAAGTGAGAAGAGTCCATATAGTACACTTAATTGGAAATTCACGGTCAAGGTTATACAGTCAGTAAACGAGCATCGTATATTTGGGTCTCTGACAAAGAAAGCTAAAAAATGTAACCATCTTTACACAGTAAATTAAGGTTACTGGTCGCGCACAAGAACAGAACTGCTTGCGCTGAAGGAAAAGGGGAGGGTAAGGGGGGAGGGGGAAACAAACAAGACTGTTTAGCTTCGTCGCCGTTTTTCATAGTGTTGGACCTTTTCGACCATTTTAAATTCTATTTACAACATTTGCAGTTTTCGTATACACTCCGCAAATGGCCATTTGTCAATAATTTAACAAAACAAACCCTTCTCGGACAGTCAAGTGAACGCGGTTGCAGATAAGGCAGGTGAAAAGATGGCTTCTCTGGCCCATTTTAAATAGGATTGCAATACAAAGCAGGGTAACGCAAAACAAATCTGACAAATATATTCCCTCACATTCTGAGCCCGTGTGTCCCAGTGTGTACAAGGTTTCCACTGAACTTATGGCTCAGAAAGCCTGCTGTATCCTAGTATGCAACAAAACATACATAATTACATATTGACCATAGGTAAATAGCAGAACGTAAATCAATCAACGACATAGCACCTAAAAACCATTGCTTACACAGACACGCTTATGATCACCACCGCCACTACATGTTCCGCACACATGCACAATGTCAAGCACCAGAGAGGGGCATGGGGGAGCACGAGGGGCGACTCTGGGGGAGCCGGTGTCTGGTTCAACCTTACCAGCAGTTTCAGTTGCTTGTCTGAAAGCGCAAGGGCAGCTGGGCCACTTAAAGAGGGAGAGGGGGCGTCACGGTTTAAGGATCTTATGCTGGCTGTGGCAATGGGTTCGAGGGTGGGATGGAGGGAGAGCAAGAGAGAGCAACAGAGAGAGAGAGAGAGAGAGAGAGAGCGCGGGAGGGGGATGGGCTGTGTTCTGGTAGTGCTCGTCCACTCGCTGGTTAGCTCTGACGCAGAGGGGGGAGTGAACAATAAGAACACAGTTTGCGTGGATTATATTAAACTTTATTTTAAACTGCGTATCCGTTGCACACATCTGATAATTGCATCTCAAACTGTTTACTGATTCATCCGTCTATGCATTAGTTCATCGTGAAATTCCTTTGGTCCTTCAATAAATAAAACTAAGATATCATATACACATTTATACTTTTTACAATTTCATACAGTTTAAAAAGGAAATTATGTTGGTCTAGCATCGAGAAGGAGATCATAAAACCCTTAATCAATACGTCTCGCTTCGATCGATTCAAAGAGCGCCGCGCGTCTATGGAGTCGAACGTATGGCCTTCAAATCACATAATGGAGTCTTAAATAAAAATCGATAAGGATAATAAGCAAATGAACAAAACCTCATTGGCTATCAGTTCTTTGCTCTTGAGAAGGAAGTTAAAAAGCAGGTCTACTCGCAGGTGTCAGAGTGGGTGGGGGGGGGGGGGCGGCTCTATGCTGAGCACTGCAGCCATGGATGTACGTTACAGCTGCAACCCTACAACACCTCTAGAACAAGAGGCTCATGGCAGGTCTAGAACAGGGCTGTACCACCGGGAACCGGCCCGCAGCCGCCTTCCCCTTACACGCTCACACCACCAGGAGGGAACCGGGCTTTCAGAAAGGCCAAGGCCGGGCCTTCACAGCTCACTCTTGAGTATCCATGGAATGCAGAGCCCGTCAACAGCCTGTAGTGTTAACCCCCACAAACATACTAGCCCCCGCTTGGTGGGGGAGGAGATGGGCGAGGAGGAGGGGGAGGATATGAGTACTCCTATAGTGAAAGAACCCCAGATTAAGTAGCTCAAAACTAAAATCTTTAAACGGGGTCGTTGAACTGGTGTTGAGCGATCTGACTCGAGGTTGAACGGTAAATATCCCTGCGTGTGCCTGCCCAGAGGTTACAGCAGGGGTCAGAGGTGAGCCGTGGGTAGAGGGAGAGGTATGGAGAGAGTAGAAGGCGGGTCCTGCGTGGTCGGACCGCTGAGCCCAGGTCTGGAGATAAAGAAAAAACGCTTCACAGTGTATCTAGCACCAGTGTGGTGTGTGAGTGTGTGTCTATCCGAGTGTGTGTGTGTGTGTGTGTGTGTGTGTTTGTGACAGATTATCGAGGATTGTACATCTTAAACAAAAAAAAATAAAGAAAACACTGGGGGGGGGGGGGGGGAGAGCTATCGATTGGCAGAACTACACAGCAAAGCTTCAACAACAAAAAACAAAATAGAAAATAAAAAAGTATACAGGTGCAACAGGTAATAAATAAGGGATATCATGATATTAAAAGTTATTAATGATGGTTATTGTGCACAGTGGAGAATTCTTCTTTACAAAATGAAATAAAGACGAAAAAGAGTTGAGTTGGCCTCACATCCACGTACGGATAAAAAATAATACATACAAGCGTCTGGATGCTACCACGGGGGAGGGGGGCGGGCGGAGGGAGGGGGTCACCCTGGGGACGACTCGGCTCAAGGGGGGGGGGGGGAAATCCACTCGCTCGCTTCAGAGCAGGCTGATGGCTTCTCCATTGTCGCCATGGTAACATCTCCATCCGGCGGGTTCCCGTAAGTCCACCCCAGCTCCTCATCAACAACCACAGAGAGGGGAGGGGGGGGGGGGGGGGGGGGGGGACACAAATGCAGAGTCTCCCACTCCGGGCCTCTAGGGATCCACAGTGGAGGGGAGGTGGGGGAGGTGGAGGAGAGGGGAGGGTAGGTTGACGGTCAAAGTGGATAGAGGACGTCGGGGAGTCGGGGCCGGTGCCGCCCTCTTTCCGTTCTAAAGGGGGAGCGGTCCCCGCCCCACCTTTAGAACGACTCGTCGTGCCCCACGGAGAGGTCCCCCTTGGGGGTGGAGGCGCGGGACGAGCCCTTGTCCATGCACTCGGAGCCGGAGCTCTGGTGCAGGTGTTCGGAGGCGGCGCTGGACGAGGTGACCGTGGACGAGGACGTGGAGGACGAGCGCGTCTTCTCCTTAAAGTCTGTGATGATCACCGTCACGTTGCCCACGGTGATGGCCAGCTGCTGGGCGGTGCTCCGGTCCACGTTCTTCAGCTTGGGCCTGGGGGACGGGCGGAGATGGAAGAACACGGTCACGCATTTTGTGTATATTCTATTGATTTATTACACGGATCAGCTGAAGCTTAAAGGTCCCATGGCATGAAAATTTCACTTAATGAGGTTTTCTAACATTAATATGAGTTCCCCTAGCCTGCTTATGGTCCCACTGTGGCCTGAAATGGCGTTAGGTGTAAAATGAGCGCTATGTATCCTGCTCCACCTTGGCAAAATGAAAGCTCAGACGCTCTTGGCCCTATATGTCGTCATAAGGGGCCAAGTTACCTCCCCTTTCTCTGCCTTGCCCGCCCAGAGAATTTGGCCAGCCAATGAGCTACGACCATGCAAGCTCCACGTGTGAGTGAGTGAGTGAGTGTGTGTGAATACACACACTGTAATGCAAGTATTGTACACTTCTTTGTTATTTGGATAACTGTTCTGCTGTTGGTGTCATGGCACATAACACGTCGGGTTCTCTGACGCTCTGGTATTTCCACAACGATACTCGTAGTGGGGGCTATCTCAGCCACGGTTGAGAAGGAATTGGGGGAAAGGAACTTTGGCTTTGACTCCCTGAAGTGCAAGAACTGCGACATGGACGAGTAAGGGATTGTTGCCCACGATTGTCTCCCGCCGGAGCCCTGCTGCCGAGGTACCACCACCGTAAGTTGATGTGGAAGTGGATGAACCAGAGACGTCGGACAACCCTACGCAGTCATCTGAGATTCATAATATCGTCTGGAGGCGAAAACGGCTTTTGGCGGTGATAATATATATGATATGATATAGATAGCTATGTATAATATGATATTATTTAGATATAGAGCTCCAGGACTCCCACCGGAGAACCCGGAGTGTTCTAGATATTTACAGAACACGGCCAAAAGCTGTGTGCGCATCGCCATTGCGATACATCCACTGTTAACACGAGCGTACCGTGGCCGCAAGCTGCTCAGGGCCACACCCCCACCCTCCACCTTCACCCGCCTCTAAAAAAATGGCACGTTTGTTGAAACCTCATTGTGGGACTGGCTCGTAGTGGCTGTAATTCTACACCAAGGCTGAACTTCATGAACGTCTTCAAGTACTGTATTAGGGGCCCACTAACGCCTGTATAAAAGCATCCATAAAGTAGCATGCCATGGGACCGTTAATATGGTCGAAACTGGGAGGGCGATTAGGTAGAGTAATAAATAAATACAAAGGGTTAGTGACTTACAACTGTGGCTGAGGACATTCAAAAGTATACAATCTATATTTGAACAGCTTCAAAATAAGAGTTCCACAACCAAACTTAAATGACCAGAGAAAGTGAATAATAGGTATACCCATCCGACCAATGGTAAAATTATACTACGGGGTCCTCGTATATTCATGCCTTAAGCCTTAAGTCTCTTGGGAGCCGAGATGTGCGCTAGCTATGAGCGTCTTGCGAGCAGGAAGACTCTCTGCAGGGGAAGCGGGGCCTAATGGCTCCTCTCAGCCGGTGACACACGACCGGTCAGAGATTGTGGGCTTCAAAGTGAGCGTAGGTGTGTGTGGAGTGTAAAGGATCACGAGTGAATCATCACCAAAGGGTTTAGCACCAGCCGCGGCCGCTGACTGCTGTCCAGGCGCAGAGACTTTTTTATTTATCCAAGATGAAAAAAGGTGAGGTGGATCGTTCTTTAAAAAGCCAGGCATGGCCTCTTTGATTTGAAAGGGATTTAACTGTAGGGCCGTACCTGGAGATGTGGGAGCTTGTCTTGGTCTTGTTGGTCTTAGTTGCAGACTTCCCAGACTGTATGCTGTGTTTGTCGCTGGGTGGGCTCTGGTGGTCTGTCTTGGGTCTGCAGGATGAATAAAAAAAGAAAGAAAATAAAGTTGATATGAAAGTTAAAACAGTAGTTCACAACAGAGTCGGATAGAGCTGCTTTCACTTGAGGAGGCAGGCTGACATTTTGTTAATTACCTGTTTCTCGAACTTCAGTGAGTTCTGAAATGTATCATGTTTTGGTTCAGCCCAAAGCACACGGCCATGTGCCTGAAGCACATGGCCGTGTCAGGACAGATGAGTAATGTTTTTACATGTTTACGTCCAAAGCACACTTGAGTCATGTGTAAAGCCAGCAAAAAAAGAGAACAAGAAGAAAATCATACGACCCAATACATTCGCACTAAAGACTAAAATATTCTATCTATTTTTTGGGGCGTGCTCCAAAATATGGATAATTATCAACCGAAATTCACCGTCTGTCGCCGTGTACAATCCACTGAGGTTGGTCCCTAAACAAGACACTCACCTCATTCGATTACTGCTTTTAATTAAACAAGGAAGAGTCAAACACCAGACCTAATACCAGTATTATGACACCAATACTAGTCTTGCTGAGATGGAAGCAATGCGACCCAGGCAATGACATACGCCAAAGACTCCACGTGTCGGATCTCGTGGTAGACTGAAGAGTGGCATTTAGTGACATAACACTGAGCTGGCCAGCCAGAGTCGATCGTTCTGTCTGTTGTCATTCAAATCTACACTTCGCAGGAAATAAGAATAGAGGAAAGTCTAAAAACCACATCCTGTATGGGGACTCGAGTCAAGTGGTTGATGAGGTCATGCGTCACATGGTCCTAGAGCACGCAGGCTATAATTCTAGCGTTGGGCTTCCAGAGAAGAGCACATGAGTCACACGCTTCACGTGGGATAAACATCTGAATGGGCTGAAGTAGGGACCAGCATTGTTCGGTAACCAAAGTGGGGGGATGGGAACCATTTTTCTGAAGAATGTGGTCGAACAGAACAGAAAATAGCAGATGCAAAATGAATATTGGCAAATACATCATAGTAAAAATAATATTTTTTCACATAAATCGATTTTCCCCTATGCCCTAGCAGCACATTAAACGGGGGGGGGAGGGGTGGGAGGCTTGACACTGACCGGTTCTTTTTGCTGCCGGGCTTCTTGGTGACGGCCAGGCTGATGTCCTTCTCCCGGTCCGGCTTGTCCTTGATGGCAGGCGGACTCTCCTTGTCCTTGTCGCCCTTCTCCTTGCCCTTCTCCTTCTCCTTGTCTTTGCCCGTCTCCTTCTCCTTGCCAGTCTCCTTGTCCGTGTCCTTCTCGGGGGTCTCGGCCTCGGGCCTGAGGACTACCCGCTCCGGGCGCTCAGCCTCCGGGCGGCCCTCCCCGTTGGGACGCCCCTCGGCTCCCGGGTGCTGGCCCTCCATGTCGCCCTGCCCCTCTCCGTGGCCCTCGCCGTCGGCCCGCTCCCCCTCCCCGTCGGGGCGGTCCTTGTCCGAGCGGTCGCTGCGCTCCCGTCGCTCCTTCTTGGGCGGCGGGGGCATGGGGTACTGCTGCGCCACCTGCTGGGCCACCAGCTGAGAGTTGATCCTGGGTTTCCTGTGATGGGGAAACCAGGGGGGGATTAGCCTGGTGGTGGAGGCTGATTCCAAAACACACACACACAAACACACACAGGCATGAGCGCACAAACCAACACGCGTGAATGTGCACACACACGCACTTGTGAGTACAGAGACACACACACACACACACACACACACACACAAACCGACCTAGACAGTCACACACACACACACACACACACCCTATAGGCAGAGCGGAAAGAGAACTGCTGCTACTGGAAGGACTGATGCACCTTTGGGCCACAGCTCTGATGGGGGAGGGGGGATGGAGGGCGGTAATCTCATTAGCTCATGGCTGTAATAAAATAAATAAAGGGGATCACAAGGTGGGACATTTGCAGCGTGTCACTTAGTCCCTCTAATCTGATTACTGCCGTGTTTGACCCCATTTGTCACCGGCGAGGACACGGGGACAGCCGGCCCGCTGACGGGCACCGGCTCCCACCGCAGCGCATGGAGGGACACACAGGAACACACAGGGACACACACACACACACACACACACACACACACACACACACACACACACACACACACACACACACACACACACACACACACACACACACACACACACACACACACACACCTTGTATTACCGCGTGTCACAGCACACAGCTCCAGTGGCCGCTTGTGTCTGGATCTTTTTTCGCCTTCCTGCTCAACATGCACTTCTGCCACGTTTCCATAGCAGCTACACTCCACCTCAAAAACACGGCAGACGCTTCAGCGCGGCCCCAGACAACCTGGCTGACGCATGGTAGATGCCAATTTGCAATTCTTTGTTGTGCTCCGTCTACTATATTTAGTCATTTAGCAGACACTTATCCACAGTGACTTAGGCCCTGTTTACACGAGGACGCTTGCGGGTAAAAACAACAAAATATTTTATCGGAATGCCTTTAGTTTAGACGGTGACAGCGTTTTTGGGCCTTAAAAACGCAAAAATCTGAAACCACCCTCCAGAGTGGAAAACTTGAATACGCTCCGCCGTAGCGTTTCTGTCTACACTGCCAAGACGCAAAAACTCTGCTCAGATCTGCTCACGTTGCGTACGCGTTTACGTCACATACATGTGCCAGTACAGGGAAATAAACAAACATGTTGGATTATTTCCAATGCGTCGGACCGCCAAGCTGCTCTGGCAGCTCTAATAAACTTACACCAGTCTTTCCACGAAATATACAGGATATGGACAGATATTATTACTGAACAGAGAAGGATCTGTAATTATGTTTTGGTTTTCGCGGCGCAGATAAGAGAAGAAGGAAGATTCAACGCATGCGCTCCGACATGGCGGTATTGTGTGATAGTGTATCACAGCACCATCTAGCCGCCTGACATGCATACCCAATCGAATTCCACACACTTTTATGTCACCGTATGCACGCAGATCTCCTCCCGAAAACGGTTGTCTAAACGCGGAATAAAAAGGGAAGACGCGACACCACTTTTGCGTCTTCTGTTCAGACCGTCATCATGTAAACGTAGCCTCAGTTCCTTTTGAAGCACTCTATGTATGAGCAGGTAGTGGTTAGGGCATTTCGCCCCATGACGGCTCCAGTGACAATGCAGACAAAAGCCACGTTTCCACCAAAATGACACAGAGCTGTGAGTCCCAGGAACAACCTTTCCAGGGATCAAGGATTCCTCCAGCCCTCTGTTGACTGCCTTTTCCACGGCGGTCTTAAAACCAGTGAAGGTCAGGCAAGGCTAGGTCCCTTTTACATACAGGCACATAACGATTAAACACGAAAAAGGGAGAAATACTGAGAAATATCGGACCAACAAAATTGCATCAACTATCCATTACAACGTGAATATGCTGCCTTTTCCAGTAAAGGTTGTGGCATTGAAAAAAAGACAGATGGATTCAACCCCCCAACCTCATATAGCCAGTGAATACATGCTTTCATCGAGTTTGATCTGTAATTCAACTGTAAAATAATGTAGCGAATAGCAGTTTGTGAATGCGGGGGATTATGATAACAGTATTCATTCTTGAACAAATCTGTGTTTTGAAGACTTGTTTGATAAGTAGACAATCGCTGAGGAAGTTCGACGAATCAATAAAACTGCAAACCGGGATGTGATCAAAAGGAACCTTTATTAAGCTCCTGCAAATAAACATTGGCTTGAAGCACCAGATGCTATCCAGATGGATGGTCAATACTTGCTACAGATAGCGATAATTGTACTTCAAGGAGTATAGTTCACCACTATTATTAAATTATTAAATTATTAAGAGGCTGTGTAATTTACTGCATGTATAAGTAAACAAAAAACAGTTAAAATGGCTTTGGCAAAAATATAAAAATAATAATTTAGTCCCTGGTTCCTGTGAGAATGCTTTTAGGTTCCTCCAAAGGTCCCCGGGGAAAGGTCATGTGGTGAAAACGTGGCTAATTGTGTTGAGCCCAGATCCTTTCGGTTGGGTCAAGCACCTTTACCACCTAAATATCCTGGCCGCTTTTCTGGCTCATTTGTAGGATTCATTTGGACTCCATTTCATGTTTTCATAATGAGGTAAATGTGGTTAACCATGTGATCAATGCATCGCATTTCGCAGTTTACACACATTTTTCAACAAAGCGTGGTCCCATACGAGCATGACCAAAACTAGGAAATTATGTTGAAGGGAGACGAGATTGAACTTTCCCTTTTTTAAGCTTTCATGCTCGTTAATTGTTTGTTTATGCTCATTACTACATTCACTTCAATTCATGATTAATTAATGGAGCCATGTTATGTAATGCAACAACATTTATACATTTGAATATGGTTGCCCGGTGCAAACATCATGTCAATCCAATATCGTTCTGTACTTCCACTCCAACATCACACTTAACATGCTAATAAACAAGTTAACAAAGCTAATTAAGCCCGGCAAACCACCACCAACTGGCCCGTCAGTGACAGTCAAGCGGCCCACAGAGCAACGCCTAGCATCCACCTTGGTTCTTATTGCAAGTGTTGGAACCAAGATGGCAGCCAGGTGAATAAGGCCAATGAATGGACACCTGCTGGTCACATCTGGAGGGGGAGCGAGCTGACCTTATGGAGGGAGGACAAGAGAGCCAACAAACACATAATCACAGGCCGGGACTAGTCCGGCACGTCGAGCAGACCAAACCACAAGCATTCTCACACACACGTACTTACAAATGCGCACACACACACACACACACACACACACACACACACACACTAGGGCTGCTCCATTATGGGAATCATATATCATAATCACGATTATTTTGGACAATATTGAAATCGCGATTATTCTAACGATTATTTTTTGAGTTTGAAAACGTGTATTTATTCAGCATGTCTCTCCCAAAAAAAAAGGTAACTGAGAACTTTGAAATTACGCCTTAAAAAAATACACAAAATGGTCAAAAAGAAAATGTTCAAATCTAAAATAATATAAAAATATGTATCCAGCTGTTCTGCCCTTTCTATAAAAAAAAAGATATATACATAAAATAAAATAAATAAATAAATAAATAATAAAAAAGGAAAAACTCGATTATGTTAATTTTTGATCGTTTGACGCTAAAATCGAAATCGCAATAAGAATTTGATTAATCGCCCACCCCTAACACACACACACACACGTTATTAGTCTGCTTAGGCTAGTTTATCTTGCTATCTTGATTCCCTACAAGGGGGAGGACACAAGCCTTTACTGGCGGTGGTGGTGTAGGGAAGGGACTCGGCGCTTCACACGTTTGCTGGCCAGCTCCAGGGTCCTCTGGTCAGACGAGGCCTCGGGAGTTAGGAAAACCTCTTTGTGTGTGTGAAGGTTTGTCTGGTTCAGGGCATTAGGCGGAGCAGACAAACAAGTGCTACCGCTGGAGCATCAAGCCTACCTCATGAATACAAAGTGTTGGCATTGCCACAGGAGGGGAGGGGGTCTAGGACAAACACAAACTGTTACAACAAGGGAAAGGCGTGCTCCCACATCTTAACAACGAAGATCAATGTAGAGAGCCTTGTGGACACCCTGGCTGCGCCTTCAAATTGGGAGACTGTTTCGTTTGTTGGACTTGGGAATGTTGTATTAAATTTAGATGCTTTTCTATACACATAGGTGCTTTTCTTTAAAAGAAAAAGCGCTGTTAACAGTTACAATGTTTGAGGATGTATTCAGAGGCTGTTATCCCAAAAATGTTCTTCATTCAAATGATCTATACGAAAATAAATCTATGCTTTAAAATGGCACCCACGCACCTATGTTTGTTCAACAAGTCAACATCTGTGCGAGCGCCCGTGTGTATGTGTGTGAGAGTGGACAACAGAAAAAAAAAAAAAAAAATTCCTAAGAGATAAGAAATCCCTGGTGTGGTTTTACATTTCCAGACCCTGGAATTTCTTCTTTTTTTTTTACTGAAATAGTTACAACCACAGCCCCCCCCCCATCCATTTCCTCATAGAAACTTGTCAATCTCAATTACTCACGTTACCATGTGGTATTTTTCTAACATTTAACCTCTCCTCCCCCGTGTACACACACACACACACACACACCTTGCTCCAACAAGCCTGTCACAGCCTATTAGCCCCAGTGCCTCTCCTTCAGAGCGTGTGGGAGACGGGGGCCCGAGGGTGTGGGAGGGGCTGCCGATCACATGATGATCAATGGGCTCATAATGGATCATCATGTTATGAAGTCAGCGCCACGCTAAAATCAATAGGCCAGCTGTGGTGCATGTTGAGAAGCCCTTCAGCTTGGCCGCCCTTCCAGCAGGCGAGCAGCAGAGACAGCTGTCCCTGCTGCCCCTCTGGAGCCAGCGTCCCAGTCCGTCCCCATAGCAGAGAAGGGTTGTGTATCAGAGAGAGGCGTCGGCCAGGACCAAGCAAGCAGGACTAATGGAGAGGCCATTCACAGGGCCACTGCACGAAATGGAAACATTTTTCGTGACAGTAATCCCGGGAAAATCTACACAATATAGATAAATATCACAATGTGCTTATGAACACAAATTACCGTTCTAAACAAACTGACTGAGGGTATAGGCATAGGCATAGCCTATGGGGAAAACCAATGCATCTTTTCTTATTCAAATTAAATTAGACAAT
Source organism: Pollachius pollachius (assembly GCF_949987615.1). NCBI lineage: Eukaryota > Metazoa > Chordata > Actinopteri > Gadiformes > Gadidae > Pollachius > Pollachius pollachius. Next base: position 4,233,409 of record NC_136945.1, on the reverse strand, counting down.
AAACTGGGCATCATAGATAAGTCTATCATAATTTCATGACCATACAAAAGCAATCAAAGAAACGATAATATTGAATTAGTGCCCAGCCCCCATTTTGTGTTAATTTTTCCAAGAAGGCTACAAAAGAAAACGCCTCAAAACTGGGGAGATATCTATCGCACAGCTTGACAGTTGGCAACCAATCACGGCCTCCTCTGAAGTGTTCACTGGGGCTGCATTCTAGGAAACTGAAAGGATGTTTACCAGAGAGAGGAGAACTCATGTTTACATCGTCAAACACATAACGCCAGGAGACCCCAAAGTCACTCTGTGATTGGCAGCTGCCAATGAGCCCTATACATCTCTTTAATCCTACGCCAAATGCTCCCCAGAGCTGTGTATGCATTGAAAGTGGCAGGCTTTCACACAAGTCTGCCACATTTCAACTGATCTATGAACCACTACAGCATGCCGCACACACAAAAATAGAAGCTGTTGCGTCCATCATATGTTTGGCGTGGCAGAAAGGCGGAACATGCGTGAACAGGTCTTTAAGCACGGATGACGTCAGACTCCCGACTGTATCAGAAATCATTCTGCTTGGCAGGCGAAGATGCTAACAGGCAGCACGCCCCTTCCTGCCCGTCGCCAGAGCAGGGACTCTGGCCAAAGATGGAGAGATTTGTGTCAGGGAGCCGCGCAACGCGGGCTGCCCAGGTAGTTAAGCAGTGATTCAGTGCCAGCTGCATGCCGGCCATGAGTTGTAGCTGGCATGATAGTGCCGTCCGTCCTCTTTGGCCCATCACTTATTCACCAGGGCCCTTGGCGACATCACATCCTCCCCACAGGTGCAACCAGGAGGTCAGAGGGCCCTCAGCATCCATTAGACATAAAGGTGTCTCTCCCAGCAGGGGACATGAATAATGAATCCACTGTGGAGCTGTGAACGATCACCTGGCCAGGTGGCTGTGAACAGAGTAGAGCAACCGCCCCAATGGTATAGGGATTAAAACACCACTCCCATGCAATCAGACTCCAACGTCCAAAGCAATCAAATGCAATCTTGATTCCAATGCAGAGGAAAAACTAGACTTTGAGAGGGTGAATGAGTAACTAGTCACAATGTTCATTCGAAAGAGATACCTGGTTCATGCCTCAAATTTGAACCTCAATGCCAGTCTTAGATTAAACACCTAGAGCCTTGAAGACAACTCATTCAAGGAAAGAGTAAATAACCACATATTTACACATTTAAAAAACTATTTCCTGACACCGTGTTGGGGCTGGGCTGCAGCCCTAGCAACAATAACCGTGTGTGTGTTTGTATAGGAGTGTATTCTACCAGTCATAATGTGCCCCACTTAATATGTATCCCATGCAGGGAGTGGGTCAAAGAGCAAGCACAGGCATCCAGCCGATGAACCTCCTCCCGCCTCCTATGCTCTCTGCAACAATACGTTCTGAGAGGATGCCTGCTGTTACCCCACGGCACCCCACCGTGAGGGCAAACAGACTATTACATTCCTCTTCACACCACAATTGGACCTGATTGACAGGCCCCTCCTTGGCTCGCCCACTCAACGGAGAGTGGAAAGGTGCAGACTGGCTTTACTAGGGAGCCCTGAAATAACCGCCATTACACCTTAAAGCCCCCCCCCACAGCACACGCACAAAAACACACACGGTAGGCGGCCAGTTGGCCAGGCACACCCACGTGAATAACCCCTGGGTGGGAAAACACTGCCTCCTCTCTGCCCTGAACTACCTGCCTGCAATGGAGCAGCCATTAGCCACTGGCTTAATGCTAGTCCTTTATAAAGGGGCTTCATAGGAGGTGAGACACACAGCTGAGAGACAGATCAAACATGAGCAAGCATAGTTTAGGAAAAAGCGAGAGAGTACTAAAGACTGAGTGAGCAAGGAGAATAAAAGGGAGAGAGACCATTGGAGGAAGAGAGAGAAAGAGGAAGAGAAGCCAAGTGTGCTAGCTTGAGAGAACGAGAACCAGCAAGCAAGAGAGGCAGGGAGAGAGGAAGAGTTATACAGAGAGCAGGGAGAAACGAGCCAGAGACCGAGAGCGAGAGAGACAAAGTGCCAGGGAGGGAGAGAGGGAGAGAGACAAAGCGGGGGGAGGCACAGGAAAGCCCTCATTAACACGGCTCTTTTATTGAAGTGCTGTTTGGAGGACAAGCAATTATTTCCTGCCAAGCTGAGTGAATGCAGCGGCAGACAGCTGAGCCGCAGAGAGAGAGAGGGAGAGAGATAGACGGATAGAGAGACATGGACAAAGAGAGACATTGACAGAGAGACGGAGTGCATTAACATGGAGCTGATTATAGTCTGCTTAAGGCACAAGTGGGATGATATAAGTGGCCATGTAAACACCACAGAGCGATATCGGTAATGGTGCTGTGACGGAATCGGACTATTAGAAACCCAATTGAAAAAAATCAAGGCATTGCACCGTGCTAATAGAAGTAGTATGCTTCTTTGTACAACAACATGGTTTTGCAGTTAGTAATCAAGCCTCTATCTTCTCCTGCACTTAGAGGAGGCACATAAGAGGAAAGTGTCAATTGTTTTGCAAGTGATATTATAAAGTGGAAGTCTGTTTAACCATGACATCTTGGTAAACAAAGTCTGCATTATGCGCTTAAGCGAGCACAGATTAAGAAAGCAAACCTGTGCAAAGAAAATATGTTGCATTCGCAAAAGCGGTTTGATCCATTTATACTTCAACAAAAATCAACAAAAGAAACAGCTTGTGAAATTGGATTCTAAAAAAGAAAAGGAAAAACAGTATACAGCACATTCTCTGTTATCATAGGGAATCAGTACATGCATTGATTGGTGTAATGCAACCATAGACACAAGCAGATGGAGAAAAAGCATTCGATAAGAGGAAGAGAAAGCAGGAGACAACAAACACATCAAAAACACTAAGTCAGCAGCGCGGTCAGCTGACACGCGTTCCGACATCTCCCTCCCGTTTACTCACACGAACAGCCTCTTCCGATAAACGCGCTGGGAAACGTCGCCAGTGCCGGCTCCACGACTCCTCTGATCCCCGTGCGCATTAACGCCAGAGAGAAGCCGGCAGAGGACACGTCCCACAACGCAGCCTCCCATCCCCCTCGTCCCGCCCGCCTGACCCGCCAGCAGCCCCCGCCTGATCAAAGCAACTCCCATGCACCGTGTTACCGCGGGCAACGCAACACGGGCACGCACTCATCCGTGTCAACATCTCCACGCCGCGCCTTGATCATTATGCACACTCCTCACACACATAGACACTCTTCACACACACACAGTCCCTGAGCAGCCCTCCACCCCTTCCTCCTCCTAATATGAAGTGCGGTGGAGCAGAGCGCAGCCCAGCGCAGCAAGGCTGCTGCTAAAACAGGAAGTGGGATTCTGGTTTCGCCCACCGCCTCCCTAAGGGGTACACTGCGGTTCTGACCTGTGTCTGGGGGTGACACGGAGCCACTCGTCACCTCTAGCCGTCTGAGGACTCGGAGAAGGAGGGGGTTAAAACAGCACTGGGGAAATGGAAGCCGAAGGGAAGCACCTGAGGAACTGCCTGGGGCTACCGCCTAGCTCAGTCCCCTGCCAATAAATATACATCCCTTTATCAAATCCCTCTAGACAGAGATAGACACACACACACACACACACAAACACACACACACACACACACACACACAAGTGTGTACATAAATTCGTCATGGGCCACATTGAAGGCCACATACTCCACTGCGCACACAAAAGTATGTAATAATTTGGTGCCAACTGCATCCTATTAAAGTAAATCAAATTAGCCACATTGCAAAGATGGCTTTGTCTGAACAATGTCTGAGCCTTTACAACTGCAGAGATATATTAGGGTTGTGTCAACATCTTGGGCAATTTGGTTTGCAAAGGAATAGATGTTTGGATATCTTCTACTTTTAATTTCTGTCAGAGTAGGCAGATGGAAGTGCATTCCGACCTCATGCCGGTTTTAAACCACCCATTTGCGGTTCCAAAAGTTAAGCACGCGTTTATTTGAATGTAGAGCGAGGACGTGAGATGCGATCACAAGTGAGTCACTCCAGACGCATGTGGCGTCGAATTCTCAGGCCAGGTGTGAGCTGACGGACCCAAGAGCCGTCCACTTGTGATCAGATCACCCGAAAGATTCATGTTAATTCAAGGTGGTCCAGACGCTCTTGGGACCTGAAGCCCATTTCCCTCCTCACCCTGAACACCACATCTTCCCCACGACCCTCACAGCGGGGTCTGCAAGGGGCTCTGGGTACGACAGCAGCCCCAACAGCGTTGGAGCCGAAAAAGTTAGTGCTAGTGAGTTCTCCAGATAACAAGATTGAGATAGTCACGTGAATGAACACACACACACACACACACACACACACGGTAAGTATTTGCAACGACTATACTCAAAAAGGTAGCTATCGATACAGTCAAGTGCATTAGAAAATCTCAGAAGATTTAGACTGATATCACTAAATTAATTGGATATCAGGATATCCTTCCCCTTCTGCCATAATGGAAGGAAACTGAGTCTAGTAAAATCAGAGGTATAGAGACAGGTTTTTATTTATCTGGAAGTGTTAGACAATGATAAAAGACAAGCCCTTCAGGAGACTTGACTTGCTGTTGAACGATATGGCAGCCAGTCACATCAGTTGAAAACAGTAAACATGCCTGTCCCCTTTCCTTCCAGGCACCCACCCACCCCCACATGGTCTTCCAGCAAAAAGGCCAGGGGGATGTATCCATTAATGAGGGCTTTCTACACACAACAAAACAACATCCAAAAATACAGTAACAACTCTGACGCTACCAGGTACAAAACAGGGATGTTGCCTTGGCTCCTGCATCTTTCAGACTCTACTGTTGACTGTAGCCTTTCACAATCACTGTTGCCCATTTGACAGGCACTTGGGGTGAGGGCTTGGACCCTGGCTTGCAGGGGTTACAGGGCCAGCCAACATGTTCCCACTGCCATTTTTAACCTCAACTGTACTTTAGTACACAACCTGACTTTGGAACGCAATGAGATTGTGAGAAACAGCGGGTCTATCCCAATCCAAAAGGGCACACACAAAAAAGACAAACAATGTAATTATCTTGAGTCATCCTTCTGACACTTTCCTCCACAGCGACGTGCAGTGGATTCAGATACACGTCACTCAGGAGCAGATCGGAGGTTTAAGGGGCATGGTGCTAATGGATGCCTACGGGCAGACTGTGTATCCAGTAGAGCCTTGATCGTATGCATTAATGGAGGACAACGGTACCGCGGGGTGTGGGCCCGGGCTCTGCCAGGGGAGACGAAGGCGCCCCAGCATGACTCTCACTCCACGTCTGCTTAATGAGGAGCTCTGTTGTGCTCCACACCTCTGTGACGTCTGCTTGAGTGATCACACATTGCCCTACCTCTGCACACGCTCACATACACACACACACACAAACGACAAGCACAGCAGTTACATTCACACAAAACAGTAAATGACTGACACACACACACACACACACACACACACACACACACACACAAACACACACACACAGCAACTACACTCAGTCCTCGCTTACATTCATTTTTCCTAAGGGCTTTTCTTGCCCTTCAGTAGGGCTGGGCGATTAATCGAATTTTGATCGCGATTTCGATTTTAGTGTCGAAATAATCTAGTTTTTCAATTTTTTTTTTTTTTTTGGTTTTAAAGAAAGGGCAGAACAGCTGGATACATATCTTTATATTATTTTGGATCGGAACATTTTCTTTTTGACCATTTGGTGTATTTTTTTAACGCGAAATTTCAAAGTTCTCAGTTACAATGTTTTTTTTGCGAGAGACATGCTGAATAAATACAACATGTTTTCAAATTCAAAAAATAATCCTTTGAATAATCGTGCTATCAATATTGACCAAAATAATCGTCATTATGATTTTTCCCATAATCGAGCAGCCCTACCCTTCAGTTACCGATTCTACATGTGACAATTCATTCAACCCCATGCACTCTTTCACTCAATCTATCCCTTGCTTACTTTTTGTCCTCTTCCTCGTCTGCCCTTCAGGTTTTTTGCGAATCGCTCCCAACCCTTGCTGTCATGCTCCAACGTAGAAGGAGCCATCATTATCTCTCCCTCTACATTGCTCTATTGTTTCCATTTTGTCACAATGCCAAATTAGCCATTGTATCTAATCACTTACTCTGTGCTTAATCCCATGAAGTAGTAATGAACTTTCAAATCCCAACGATTAACATGTTAAGGATTAGCGGGCTGGCCACGTGTGTTTTGAGTTTGAGTGCAGATGCCGATACTGCTGCATGAGAAAGAGCAGTTTCCTTTGAGCTAGGGCTGCACTATGTGTGCTTGTGCCTATGTGTGTTAAGAGAGAGATAGGCAAGGAGGTGCAGCTACTAATGGAGTGCACCAGCATGTCCCTCTTATGTAATTCCATTACCCAAGACAATTCGCCTTAATGTGACAGCAGAATACACAGGTTGAAATGAATCAGACGCAGCCACACTAAACACACGTCATTGTTATTGACCTAGGATTAACACTTTCTCTTCAACATTCTCTTGTGGTTAATGCAAAAACAAAAAACATTGGTGCAACACCAAATAAATAAACAGTCCTAATCCTACAAATAAAAATAGTAGCTAGATAGAAGAGAAATGTTGAAGGAACAGTCTGAGCTCATTAGACTTGAAGCAGCAACGTCAAGTGAGGCACAAATTAGCAATGCATTTTACATTTTATAGCTATATCCAGGTTAAAGGAACCTCAAGGATTCATGCGAATGAGCTAAAGTCTTATTGAACAAGCGGGCTCCATATTGAGGGGAATTGTATTACCCAATCTAGAACAACATTTAGAACGGTGCTCGATGGCTCAATTTTCTGTATTACTGTGACTCCCTGTGCAAAGTGAAAGATATACAGAATCCTTTGTGTCAGGGTTTTAATGGCTTTTCAGTGAAAGCAAACGCTACCGATTATTCACATTGCGACATGCAAGCATACAGCATATATGCAAGAATTTCACGCAGGATCCTAACCCCAAAAAGCTCATTACTATAGTGTGTATCTGTATTCGCTGTAAGGAACTTAAAATCACTTAAATTAAATAGGTTACAGTAAATAACAGAATATATATATATATAATAACCCTAACGGAACAAATTAATGCATTGAATACCTGTCTCTTTGCGCTTGCTCCAATTACAAATATTTTGAAAATCACTTGGAAAACGTGGCATGAATCCAAAACCTTAAAGTAAGCCTTTGCGTCAGTCCTAATATTTACACTGAACACATTGCTGGAAGAGATGAGGGAGATTGCTTCCAAAATACATTCCTGGCAAAAATGTAACTAATGTAAGCAGTAGGATTTTGCTAATCATTGAATTAATACTGCATTACTATACCTTATTAAAATACAGAAAAAAAAAAAAAAACAATCACATAAGGCCAATCCTAGTTGTAAAAACGACTGCACTGAACACTCAAGATGTTACACATTTAGGAAAAGCCATACTCACTTAAAGTCAAAGTTAAAGTCAGCCTATATCTGAGGAACTATATCAAAACAGATGTGTCATAACTTTTAAAAACAGATGATTCTTCATGCGGAAAGTTATTCTTTGATTCAAAACCACTCTACTTTGTCTTTGATGTCCACAAATGTCTCCATTATCAAACTAATTTCTGTATACATAGTCTTCTATGACTCAAATGCTTCCATTTCCCTGTTCAATTCCCAGAAAAGTAAGCATACATCCATATTCCCCAACTATCAAATCGACAATGCAGTCACCTTTGATCAGACGGCAACAATATGCCGGCAGCTTGAGAGGCTGAACGTTTATTTGCTCAGCCTCTCGGGTAGAGTGGGTGGACACCTCTTGAAATGCTAGGCAACTGTTCACCAAAGAGCAGCACAGATAACCGCGCGGCTTTCAAGAATGGTAGTACCCCTCCACTTCCTGTGATCCCTACCATCAATCAACTTTAGAGGGCTTCTAATGGTTTTTCCCGAGGCCCTGGAGGGAGGCTGCCTGAGGTGAATACAAAACGCTGCCAAGCCACCGGTCGCTGTACAGCCACCCACGTGGTGTCACGTTCGCACAGCCATCGAGTTCAGGTGCCACAAAAAAGAAAAACATTTGAATGCTCTCTCTCGGTGTGTGTGCTTTTGCGTGCATGCGGTGAGAGTGTCTGCATGCGTGTGCCTGTGGTTCTCTGTGTGTGCGGGCTTGGGTGTGCCTGTCCGTGTGCGAGGGGGAGACAGACTCTGCTCCAATTACTAAAGAAGTCACGGGCGCAGAGCGACAAGAGCGACTGGAGCACTTGCAGCAGCTACTTTGACTTGTAGATTAGCCGAGGAGGGGAGGAGGGGTCAGGTGCAAAATGCATAGTGCCCTGTTGTTTAAGAGTAAGAGGGGCACGGGCTAGATTTAGCTTACTTTGGTATCTCGTTACATCACCAACGCCGGCTGGGTCATCAGGTTCGTTAGCCATGCCTGAGGAGACGGGGCTGTGCTTGTGTGCGGATGAACTTATTAAGGCTTCGGTATTCCAATTTTGACAAACAATTACAGTTTGCCTTATTTAATCCATATTTTAACTTTCAGACTTGTAAACACACAAAGCACCTTACCCCGTGGCAAGGCTTAACAATCGAAATTATTACAAAGTTGGTTAGGGTTAAACTAGAAGATCTAATAGACTTTGGTCTCTTAGTATGATAAGCGGTTGATACTACTTACTGTACATACTGTGTGGGTGTACAAATAATTTATTCTGAATCACGGATACTTTCCATGTAGCAACGATCAGAAATGCTTACAAAGGGATTATCTTCATGCCATCGGCTCCAAGTCTATTTGAGTTTCCTGGGAGTACCTGCAGCTCTCCAACAGTGGAGCCTATTGGATTCCCAGTGGGATGGCGGGACTGACTGCTGTGCTGCCAATAGACTTCAGCTTAGGACTGTCACCATCACCCACACACACACACACACAACAGACGGCCACTGGTCCCTCTAGTTGCCAGCGGAGCGCCAAAGCACACGTGTACATTAGCAAGTTCAACGCACAAAGGCTACATGTTAAAACAGACATCTATTACAACAGACGAAGAGCCATTCATGTGGCATACATATGTCGTATAACCACAAGAGGCCAGCAGTGAAAACGCTTTCCTCAAGCATTGCTCTGAGTGCCAAAGACTATAGACAGAAATTTTGCGAGGATCAATACACGAGTTCAACTAGCTTTGGACAAACACAGCAGAAGCAGGGCTCCGCGAAGCAGAGTGCAAAGTTGAGTGAAGAATCTTGTCAGCTCATATCGTCAGCCACCAGGAATTCCAGCCATTACAGGGTAATTAAGAGTAGGGTTTGTAATGGACTCATGAACACAGTCTAATTGAAGGAAACACCTCAGATGACACACACACACACACACACACACACACACACACACACACACACACACACACACACACACACACACACACACACACACACACACACACACAGCTGAGATCAAGCTGCTTGTGCCATGATCAGCTGGAATGCATCAAAAAAGAATGGGGGGCGGGGGAAGAAGACCAATTAGTCCTCATTAGAACAACACACATATGCAACAGCCAACAATTGACATCAATCAAAGGTTAACTATTTGGATCAAATGAGGAAGTGTGACACCCTCTTTGCTCATATTGCGCACATACACACGCCGGTCCTATTTACCAAATAGAGGCATCTGAGCCGGGGCCGGTGCATAGTGGTATAGCGAGGCTATGACAAGCCTCCTTCTCTCTCTCTCTCTCTCTCTCATTCTCTCTCTCTACTTCCTGCCTGTGCTTAAGCCGGCATGATCTGTTGCGGGCTTAATCTACACTCCGCTGCTAGGAAAAGATCACAGCCCAGAGGGGGTGGAGCCAAACAAACATTGAGCCCAATCCTTCACATTCTCAGTAAACCTGGTGCGTACAGGGGAGCGCTTCCCTCCCCCACCCATCTGTGGTTCCAGAGTTGCTAGCCCAGACACTCATAGTAAAACACCACAACTGGAAGGGTAGAGCGAGGGGACCCGCCAACCCACCCACAAATTACTCAGCCGTCTCATTGCCTGAGACACACACACACACACACACACACACACACACACACACAATCCCAGCAAGGAGCCATGAAGCACGACTGCGTGGTGTAAACTTGAGTTCCTATAAGCGTGGTTTTTTTTGGTCCTTTGCTGACACATCACACAATGCACAAACTTTCTCACTTCGCCACTTCTCTTTAACATGAGGTCATATATTTTGGAAATGCCCCTCTTAAAGAAGATGGGGAAATAACTAGCATTGAGTGTTGAATGATTCTAATGAAGAGCCAAATTAAAGGAAGTATGATAGACTTCCATAAACACACCATAAATTAAGAGCTGATTAATTTACACATTATTATATCTCATTTATTTATTCTCATTAACACCAGGTAACCCTCTTTTGTAACATCCAGTATAGCAAAAACACCGCCAATTACAAAGACAATCCAACACTTTGGTGAAAAATCTATCTCCACTATTGAAACTCATGCAGACATGCCTGCCGTCATTCCCAATCCATCAGGTTTGCTATGAGTCAACCACATGACAGGTAATACTAAAATCCTACAGGTAGGCTAGGCGTAGGGTTTCGTTTACATCTTATCGGGATGGTCCATTAAAAAAGAGACCTCCCCCCTTAACAATATCGATGCTTGTCGATGCACTGACGCCGTGTACAGCCATCGGGAAGTAGGGGCCCTTCTCCCCACCCCACCCCATCCCATCCCAGCCCCCCTCTATGGCTGGCAAGGCTGTAACGTTTGTTGTATATTGATACGACTGTGAAAATCATCATGGTCGTATGGCCAGGGGTTTGACAGATGGTCCATCAACAAGTCCATAACCCCATCGCTCAACGACAAATAGCCTGTCGATCAAAGTTGTCATTCCTATAAATTGCGATGCAATGCTGCAGCCAGCCAGGAGAAAAACGAGACGCTACGTTACCTTGTGGATGTGCCCTTCCTCACATCGCAGATGCTGCATTTGAAAGCCTCGGCGGTGTTCTTGAAGGTGCAGACGCTACAGTCCCAATAGCCGTCGTCGGCACTCGGTTTTGCTTGTCTTTTTGGCCTTGCGAATAGAAAATTAGAAAAAGGTCAAGTTAGTGCTTCATTTCATGGTTTGACATGAAGTGAGGATGATCTAGCGAGCAAAAAATAGACACTGCCTAATATTAACTGCAAGGTCCCCCTCCCCAAAGCATGACAAAAGGCATAGGCACGTTTTCCCTAATGCTCGGTTCGGGTCCCAACTACTGTAGCTCGCTCGTCACACTGGGCTTTTAAGAGGAGAGCGAGCTTCAGTCGACCGCGTTTGATCGTATCGCGAGCTAGGCTAGCGCGCAGGCGAGCGAAGCACAAATGTTCAGCTCGAGGCTTAGCACGTAGGCTAATAACATGAATCGCGTACAATGTCTCTTCGACGTTGACATTAGACACCGACAGAGCGACGTGATTCAACGTGTTCGAGGATGCCAGACGTGTCCTACAAAAAAAAAATCCCTTTGTCTCTTAAGTGAGTGGTTGTAGCGAAGCGAGAAGCCGCCATAGTGACTGCACTATTCTAGCCCGATCTGGCGTACGGACTGAAAAAGGCAGGGAGAAACACTCCTCGAGAAAGCATCCGAATAGCAAGCCCCGCACGGCACCCAATTCACGAAAAACAAACACAAATCGACAGCGAACACGCCGGGTCATGCGGCCGGTTACCTGGTAGGGCTCTTTTTGTCGCCCATGGTGAAGAATTATCTTCCGAAAGAAGAAAAGGGGGCTCCTGCAATTGTCAGTGATTGTTGTAGGCTGTGCGCGGAGGATCCAGACTGAACCGCTGCTCGAGCTGTGGCGGAGGAGCTCAGTGCTGCTCGAGGCAGGGCACGGCGACCGCACACCACCGCGTGACTGCTAGACGCCCAATCACCGCCTGGCTCGGTTTAAAAGTCTCGATAGATATTTGCAAGAGTAAAGCTTCTTCTGACGAATTGTTTGACAGTCATCCTTCAAATACCGATGATCCGTAAAAAAAATATTATTACGATTTGAAGCGACGCTGCCACACGAGGATGAGGGTTTGATGACTCGTCCCGCCTACTCGGTAAGGTGTTGCATTGCAGAGCACAGGCGCGTCAGGGAAGAAAGTTCATCTTGGGACAAGGCAGGCCAGGATTACAATACCTACTAATGCCTTTATTGGCTATTTTCAGAGCAGGCTGTATAGCTTGACATTATATTGTGGCACCTCAATTCAACATGACTTGTGTAATACTGTGTAATAAATACAAAATAATCAATACATTTTGTCTAGCCATATATAAGGCTGCATATTGATGCTATCCAAATATTGACATAGTTACTCTTACAATATGAACAGCCTATTTCTTTAATCAAGGCGTAAGGTGGACTGTGAACCCAAGTCCCAAATAAAAAGAGATTGCGTACAACTGTTTCAGACCGCAAAGTACTTTATCTATTGTTATTTATTTAAAATAACATATTTGCTTTTTCTTTAATCACCCAACGATAAAGTGTGGCTCATTGTCAACCAAATAAAGTATTTGTTTCTCTCCTAAGGTAATCAAACAGCAAGCTCTACACACATCAGTATCTGCCAATCAAATCAGTGGCACGAAATACAGTCAGGCTCCATTATCTGCCATAAAGGCACGCGCCTGGTCAGACCCAGCGCCAGCCACTGTCTTTCAGATCTGACAGTTTGTCAAAGTGAACAAAAGCCTTTGCTCCCTCTCTCACTCTCACTCTTTTCTTCTCTCTCGGTCTCTCCCTCTTTCTTTCATACACACACACAAACACACAAACACAAACACAGACACACACACACACACACACATACTCAACAGCAAAATCACACACTAACACACTATCACAAAAGCACATAGACTAGGCAAAGACAACCATATTGCTGAGTAGTCAGGTAAACGGGTTCAATGACTCATTGTCAAAACATGCCAGTCAATATAAAAAAACACAGGCAGGTGGTGCAAAGCTATTCCCTTTAGTAATATGATTATAAATATTACACTATAACCTGTGTACAAGCTGTAGTTAAGTAAGATACAAACTCAATGATCTGTGATACAGTTCGATCCACCTGCCCAGCAACATTTCTTTCAGCCCTTTTATGATTGGACAGGAAACCGCCCAATCTGGTAACACTGGCTCTGATGGCTTCAGTCCTACCAGACTGATGCTCGCAAGTATAAACCAAGCCATCACTCAAAGTCTGCTTTCGTCCAAATCTGATTAAACGATAATTCTAAAAGCGAACAATGTTCCCAACCGATTTCTTCAACGGGCCGCAAGACCGATAGGACTGTCATCCAGCTCGAGATCGAAGAGAGGGTGTCACATGGTCTCCTGAACGTAAAAACTAAAAGAAAAGTAAACACGTGCATAGGTTTGTGAACATTGTAAATCACTTTCATTCTAATCCGGTTATTTTGTCTCTGTTTGTCTCTGTACCATGTCTGTTTCCCAGCAGCTGTTTCTACTTAGTTATTGACCAGTTGCTTTAAACAAAATATTTGTTATGATACATGCCATTTATGAGCAGTGATAGGTGTGCGATATCTTTCTCAAGGGGCATCTACAGGTAGACGCTGGATATTGAGATTCCAGCCCAGAACCTTAACCACCGTTAGACCATCCTGCCCATTTCATTGGAATGGGATTCAACTAATTCGTGCTGCCGGTCCACTCTATTCATATACCTGCCTCCTCCCCCTCCACCCTCTGAACAAGTCCCTCCACGGGGGGAGGCTGTGCACGAATCATGTAGGCTCATTAGCTGCGGTACACGGTGCCGGTTCCCACTGTGACAGCCTCCTCTTCATCCTCCTCTTCGTCTTCTTTTAAATTCCATCGACAGAGAGAGCAAGGCTCTCGGCCTGAGCATGGCCCCAGTCCTATCTGCCCGGTCATTACAGACGGGTTTGTTTTATCTCCTGCCGTGGGGCTTTAATTGAAGCTCATCACTGTGTCTATATGCCGATAGCTACAGTTCAGCTCATCCCCGCTGTTTCTCTAATAATGCTGGGGGAACATGTCGCCTCACTCTCAGAATTATACAGGCCCCTGTTTTCCGTAGAGCTCTTTGAGTGTTGCGAGCTCATCTGATGTTCAGCAGCGGGGGAGCTGTTCTGATGAACTCTATGGGGGTCCTTTTTTTGGTGAGTTTTACAGAAATGTTGCAGTGATGAGTGAGGGCCACAGGCACAGCATGGACCATCAAGCGGTATCATCAGACGGCTCGGGGTAACTTTATAACGGAAGGTGTCGCGACCACTGGACTATATGGTATGTCCATGATTAAAGAATTGTGTTATTAGTTTTCTTCTGTATATATTACATTTTCTCAGGAAGTCTCATTCTGATCTAAATCTCTTTTGTAGGAGAGCCCGGAAATATGTAAATTAACATAAAATATCACGGTCTTAAGACACGCAAGACGTGATAGTTGAGATACCCTCATTGGCCAAGCACGTCCACCAATGTGAACCGTGTGAGAGCGATGTACAGGGTTACATGGCTGGTTAGTCAACGGAAAGGTTCAGCTGAATCTGATAGTATCTGCAGTGTACCAAGATCCATGTGTAATGTGGAGGTACGATCTGGGATTTGAAACTCCCTGTCTGACATTTAACCTTTGACCTTTGCTTCTTAACACTTGACATGACCAGTCTCCTTCTCTAGCTGCCCGTGTTGAGGAGTATTCCAAGTTTCAAGAAAGTAGGGTAGGCCAAGGGGTAATGAAAAAAATGGATACTATAACTAATTTATCTTAGATTTGCCCCCAATTTGCCAATGCTGTGACATATATAAAATTGTAGGTCAATGCCAGGGTATAATAGGGCATTAATGAAGACTGCCCTGAATTGTAATATGTAACACAAAGTGAGAACCGAGAGCTGCATGTTCGTTTAACACACTCCAAATTGGCAGGATATTGAAAATGTAAAAACCTTTATCGAACCATGAACAGACCAAAGTGAAAGAAATAACTTTGACTCGGTTGTATCCCGATCGCATCAAATAACGTTGCTTAATGAACTGTAAAAATAGGCTTCCTTTTGCGCTTTCCCTTCATGTTTCCAGAAAAAGGATAAAAACATGCATGATCGCATCTGCTCAGTTAATTAAAGATGAGTCTAGCAGCGTGTCGCTGCTGCTTTCGTTTTCTATTTGGTTTTTCTACGCAATGAATCATCTTCATGGATACCACACATGCCACCAGAACATACACACGGGAAACATTAGACAAAACGAGAAAGGAAAGAGAACTTGTGATTGCCTGATACGTAGCATCTCTCTGTTAAGACGGGTGGAAAACATTTATATTGTGGAGGGAGGGAGATGCTAGGGGGTTTTTGGGTAGGAGAGAGAGAGAGCTACTATATCGTCTAGCAAATGAGGACACCTCCTCACTCTGACAGTGATCCATATGCCCAGAGGAGAAATGTGACTTATGATTAATCATTGCTTCTACAAGAACCCTTCCCTCCCCACACCCCCATCACCGCCCCTCTTCTCCTCCCGGTCCCTTAATCTGCCCTCATTCACCAACCTACATTCCCCAATCGATAAACCTCACCCTCATCCCGCAGGAAAGACAGAGAGAAAACAAAATTACTGAGAAAAAAAGTTTTAAACCAGTTCAATCCTTTGAGCCTGAAGCAGTTGAGAGTGTTTTTGTAGGTGATCTGCGATGTCTTTCTTTCTGTGTGTTTCTGTGTGTTTTTTGTGTGTGAGAATGTTGTGGTTTTCTCAGAGAAGAAGAAATGCTTCAGGTGGGCATGGTGTCTGAATGTGCACTGTGACGATAGAGCCACGGTCTAGGCTACATTAGGAAAACTTGACCTCTGACCCAGTGATAACGGCTAATAAGTGATAAGTGAGAACATTTCAGCTCATTGACAACCCCTTCAAGAAGTCACTGGTTACTTGGTGTGTGAGCTGTCATTCTGTCACATTCGCGTTGTGTCAGTGCCAATTCAAACTGGTGCTTCTTTTTACTTTGGTATTATAAAGAGGCTTCGATGACACTGACAAATGCAGAAATGCAGAAGCAAACATATTTGCCACACAGCTTAATTAGATATTATAAATGAAAACTTCACAATTTATATTCTTTGTAGGGTTGTTAAGCCTAACCCTACAATGAGGTGGAAAACACTTGAATCACTTTAGTTTGCATAGCTTTTGACTATAAAACAAATCAGAATCTCTCATTTGAGTTATACGGCTACTCTCAAACAAACGTGGTGATTTTTCGGCACGACAGAGTGATGACAGATGATTCTGGCCAGAATGATGATGAATCGCTTTACAAAATTAATTTCCATCCCTTACCAGGTTTGCTCACTAACATTTTTGCTGTTTCTTGCTTTTTCCCTCACTCCCTCCATCAAACACCCATACACAGACGTACACACACAGAAACACACACAGACACACAAGCCGAGGCAGAGCATAGAGCCATTCAACATAGCCATGGAAATGGAAATGAGGTGGGGGGCAGGGGGGGTTATTAATGCTGGTGGGTGCATGTGAGTTTGTGGCTGTGCGTGCATGTGTCTGGGAGCGGAAGTGTGAGAGTGTTTGCATGTGTGTGTGTTATGCTTCTGTGTGCATGTGAGTGTGCTTGTATGCATGTTTCTGTGTGCATGTGTCTAGGTGCATACTTTGTGTGTTTGTGTGTGTCTGTGTGTGTATGTGTGTGTGTGTGTGTGTGTGTGTGTGTGTGTGTGTGTGTGTGTGTGTGTGTGTGTGTGTGTGTGTACATGCAAAGGGAGTGTGTGCGTGCTGATTGTCCGGTGGTCAAGCCCCTGTGGAGCTGAGGGTTGTGTGGGAAGAAGTTTCCCCTGGAAGAGGCGGAGTGTGTGTGTGTGTGTGTCAGGATGTGTGTGTTGTTGGTGGGATGGGATGGGAGGGGTGTGCCTGTGTGTGTGTGTGTGTGTGTGTGTGTGTGTGTGCGTGCGTGTGTGTCTGTGTGTGTGTTCAGTACGGTATTTCCTCCAGTGATGGAATGTCATCCATGTTCCTGTTGTGTGTGTCAACCAGAAGTTGGCAGGAAGCGGCGCACTGGCTCAACTCGGCTGATAAGGTGGCGCAGGGGGAGGGGTTTGTGTGCGTGTGTGTGTGTGTGTGTGTGTGTGTGTGTGTGTTTGTGTGTGTGTGTGTGTGTGTGTGTTTGCGGTGGGGGGCAGATTATCCCACAAAACGCTGCCGGTGCTACAGCTCCCTTTTGTCTCATCTGAGTGTGAGTGTATGCGTGAGTGTGCTTGTGTGTGTGAATGTGTCTTTGTGTAGGTCTATGTGTCTATGTGTGTGTGTGTGTGTGTGTGTGTGTGTGTGTGTGTGTGTGTGTGTGTGTGTGTGTGTGTGTGTGTGTGAGAGGGAGAATGGTGAGCAGAGAGAGGGCGGGAGAGAGAGTGCCCAGACATAAGAAAGAGGGCCAGCTCCTCGCCGTATTGGTTCGGAGGGAATGGAGGGGTTTCTATGGAAGGAGGCTGGAGGGGGGGAGGGATCCCGTCACAAAAGGACAGTGCGACAAAGCCCCTGAAAGCTGAGAAGGTGCAGCGTCAAGGCACGGCGCAATCCCACGCTTTGTCAGCGATGGAACGCAACACTGAATGAGACGGGGGGCGCGGGGGGGCGGGGGGATAGACGAGCAGGCTTCACTTGTCAATTATCCGTCTGTCACTTACAGCAGCCCGAAGGTCTCTGTGTTTACAGATAACACCTAACGCAATAAATATCAGCTCAAAGCGGAAAGGTGTGAGCTGTATAAATATCGTTTAATGTTTACATGTTTATGGAAGCCCCGTCCCCCCCGTCTCCCTCCAACGATACGGTACAGGAAACGTGTCAAGCCTGTGAAATGACTAACAGACGGACAACATTTATGCTGTAGTTGCGCTTTCAGACGAAAAATAGTAAAAGGGTCATGATCTGTTATAAATAACCAATAAATGATCTCCAAAGCTTCGAATATGTGCGAACCGAGAAGCCAACTTGGCGAAACAAGACACGTTTCACAGTCCACGATAGCAGCCCGACGAGCTCATCAGGACTCTGGCCCCATCATGACATCACTGCACATTATTGGAGGGAGAGAGAGAGAGAGAGAGAGAGAGAGAGAGAGAGAGAGACCTTGGTGATCAGCGTCTTATGTATCAATTCCCTCAAGTGCTCGCATGATCCGAGGGATTATAAATCACTGGGTCTGTGGAGAGGGTACCCCCCCCCTGCTATAGCTGGTGTTTATGGTCCTCAGTGAATGAATCCAGCTGTTATAGGGGGGCCGTGCAACATTTTTATAGAGGGAGAGGGAGAGTGAGAGAGGGAGAGTGAGGGGGAGACATAAGATAGAGAGGAAGATGGTGGGGGAAAAAGAAAGAGGGTTAGAAGAGGAAAGAGAAATGGAGAGGAAGAGAAAGGGAGAGAGGACGAGGGGAATGAAGGAATGGAGAGGTGGCGAGGTATGGAGGGAGAGAGGGAGGGAGTCCATTTTACAGATAAGTGCATTGACAGATGCAGCGCCATCCATCCAGTGATCAATATGTTTTATTCTAATCCCATCAAATATTTACTCAAGGACCCCCCCCCCCCCCCACACACACACACACACACACACACAAAAACATGACAACCATCTTCTCCCAGCAGGCGTCCTGTACTGCACTATAAATCTCTCATACCTTTCCGTTTCTCTCTTTCCCCTCTCATCACTTTCCCTCCTTCCTGTTTTCTATCTACTTCTCCCTCTCCCTCGCCCTCTCCTTTTCTCTCTATACCTCTCATTTTCCATGTACTTCTCTACCTCTACCTCTCTGTTTCTCTCTCTCCCTGTTCCTCTCTGTGTCTCTCTACCTCTCCCTCTCAGTTTCTCTCCTTCCCTTATTTCCTCTTTCCATATCCGGCTTTTCCGGCACAACATGGTCTTGGCACCGTTTCTTACTTTTAGCAAGTATTATTGGATATACCTACAGACACTGACACACTCAAACACCCTTACACACTCACAGGCTCACCCGAGCCATCCCACAAGTAGGGCAGCCGAATCAAGAATCTGACCAGACATCCATCAGTGTTTCCTGGGTGCATGACCTTGGGGCTGTCTTTACACTCAGACACGGAGGAATTTGGTTGTGGTGTGGGCTAGTGAAGGGAGGTTGCAATGTGGTGTTGTCAGGTGTTCTCACGACGGAACACCTGGAACGGGGGAGGGGCCCAAATGAGTGACGAGAGAGAGGGGCGGGACTTTCAGTGACATGGGGTTAGTGGCGAGAGAGAGAGGGGCGGGACTTTCAGCCACAGAGGGTTAGTGGTGAGAGACAGAGGGGGGGACTTTCAGAGACATGCGGTGAGAGACAGAGGGGCGGGACATTCAGCGACATGGGGTTATTGGCGAGAGAGAGAGGGGCGGGACTTTCATGAACATGTGGCAAGAGTCCGAGGAGCGGGACTTTCAGTGAAATTGGGGTTAGTGGTGAGAGAGAGATGAAAATTAGCCTACATGGCTAAATCTGGCACCTTTACATGTTGAAGTTGTTCTTCATCTCGTCGTGTGCCAGTCCTCTCACTTCGGGGACTGTTACCTGACCCAGCTCATATGGGCAGTAAGAGTATGGAAATGATTTTGCGGTGGACTGGCATAATGCTGCAATCCAGGATCCTCTCTCAGCCTGTGTGAGATTTAGGAGAGTGGAGATATCGAGGAGGAGGGGAGGACAGAGGGAGAGAAAGAGAGAGAGAGAGAGAGAGAGAGAGAGAGAGAGCGAGAGAGAGAGAGAGAGAGAGAGAGAGGGAGAGAGAGAGAGAGAGAGAGAGAGAGAGTATACAGAGAGAGTGAGTCAGCATGTAGTGCAGAGGATGACGGTGGAGTGGCGAGTGGTGGGGGAGGGGAGGATAGAGAGAATTGGGATACGAGAGATAGCAGGAAAGTGGAGGAACTACGTGTGTGTGTGTGTGTGTGTGTGTGTGTGTAAGTGTGTGTGTGCATGAATGTGTGTGTGCATGAAGGTGTGTGTGTGTGTGCGTGTGTGTGCGTGCATGAATGTGTGTGTGCATGGGTGGAAAATTGCTTTTCCACACAAACGAACCCCATGATGACTCAAAACCTACTTTACTCAAGGCAGCAAAGGTATTATGGAGATACATATAGACACATAAAGTATGTGCATATGTATATATATATATATATATATTTATAAGGGGAAAAGTCCCATGGGTGATTTATTGCAAAGCCGGAATAGCTCAGCAGATTCGGCTGCATGAGAACGCATCTCTCGCTCTGTTCCTCTCTCTCCATCTCTCAAGCAACAACACAAATCATAAATGGAGAGGAGGGCTCTCTCCCTCCTCCTCGTTCTCCTCCTCCTCCATCTCTACTCCTCCATGATAAAGAAGCAGAAAAAAAGACTCAACAAGGAGAGGAAAAATAAGTTTACCTAGCATATTAAGATCCTGTAGTTTCATCCCAGCACATTCTATATGTTCTCTCCTAGAAGTGCTGGCAGTAAATGAAAAATATATAAATAAAAGCAAGCAGATGCTGCAGGATTTTGATGTATATCGAGTACGACAGTGCTTTATTTTCCCTGCCAGTTGCTTTGATTAAGTCAGCTTCCCCCCAGCCGCCTCCCAACAGAGTCTATACGGTTCCCGTTCAGTCAGACGGAATCAGACCCGCCGACGAGCGCCACCCTCAGGGGAGTTTTCTTGGCAGCGGCAGGTACCGCGCCACCTGCAGCTCTGAGCGGCACCATTAACAAAGGTCAGCTGTGCTCGCTGGGAAATGACAAACGCGCACTCACATACAAATTCTTCATCGACTCATTAATGCATCTGGATTTCCTCGCCCCGGGATGAAGGTTTTGCCCTTCGCTGTCTGACGAGGAAGGAAGTCGACTTCGTGCGTGCAATATTGTTCTATTTGTGGGGCAAACGCGTCTTCTGATAAAGTAGGCCCGGCGCTCGAGTTAAACAGCGACATAAAAGTCTACATGTAAAAAGACGCAGGGATGAATCAATGTTTAAGATGTTCACAGCAGGCGGTGGATTAGGGTTCTTAATCAGCTCTGAAGAGGCTGCACGTTCTCATTAGTGGTTTCACAGGAATTGAATATCAAACGGCCATTTCTCCATTTACACGCAATACTGTGCAGCATATACCATCATGCCTGACTGGCAATGAGACGAGGATAATTATGTTTTGGAACGCCTCCATCCTACTCAGGACCTCCAGGAGGCATTGGGGTTCTTAAAAAAGGACCCTCATTTTAATATAGACCCATTCATTGAGTACATTTTTATACCTGGCCCAAGGGAATGTTCTTGCAGTTGGTGGCTGCTGCTGCCTTTGAAAGACTTTATGGTAATGTCTGTTCATGTAAAGGTAGACTTGTGTGTGACACGTCAGAGAGGTCAGAAATCACTCTACTGAATCAAACGTGTGCATCTCTGAGGGTTCCATGTAATTTGAACCCCCTCTCTATTAAATGAGCGTAGGAGCAGGGAAAACATTTTTGACATACGAATGAGGAACTTGGGGGGGGGGCAGGACCAGCTTAAACTGGGCTTCATCCACCATGTCAAGCCAAGCAAGAGGAAGAGACAAGAGGCCCCCCTCACCCCTGCCTTCTCCTTAACAGCCTCAATCTGCATTAGCCATAAATCACATTGGATAAAACCTGAAAAATCTGCTGAATGACTGGGAGTGAATTGCATGGCAAACTGAATCAAACTGAAAAGGCCCAGCGCTTCGCAGAGAGTACAGGGGTCATCGGCTGGGTCCTGTGAGGGCGTTTGGCCACAGTAAAGGATGTGTTTGTGTGAGAGAGAGCTCACATGCGTAACACTGTCCCTCGACGCAACCGACACAATAATCCCATTCTTTCACCCAGCAGCACACTTGTGTATGTGCGAGGATGTCACGGGGTGTCCCATGTCACATTGTCCATCAACCCCCCCACCCCCCTCCCCCCTCCCCCATAACAAACTGAAAACACACTCTTATGTCTGAGGTCGTTGGGCACGTGTACCGATCAATATCTTCTCTTGTCAACCCTAGACAGTTGGGTAAAACTTAAAAAAAAAAATTAAAAATCCTTTGCACCCCCACCTCGATATAAACACACTCCCTGCGTTGTGGGGGGATTGGCAGGTTGCTTATTTTCCCCTCCGAGCACTAAGCGTGGTACAGAAGAGGTATCGGGGGCTGTTCATTGTCGGTGCCTGTCAGGCCGCCATCGCCCTGCCACGCTCTGGCTCCTTGCAGCAGGCTGCGACCAGAGATTTCCAGTCTGCGCTGTCTCCAAGAACCGGGCTTGGCACCTTCAAATCACCGCTATATGCTGTTCTCACACCCCCGCTAACTCTCTCTCTCTCTCTCTTTCGCTCTACCTTTCGTGCTCGCTAGCTGTTTCTCACTCCCAAGACAAAATTGCTAAAATTACACTCTGGTGAATGTATTTGCGGCCGCCTGCCTACCACCCAAGAGCAGGAATGTCTCAGCCCGAGAAGAATGCTAAACACAGCCTGACCTCTGTGACAAATAAACAGCGTGCCAGAGCTACGATGATAAATCGACAAGAAGATTCTTTACCCCAAAGAAAGTCTGCGGCTCGGACGCTTCCCTTCTACCTCACTGCTGTGATCCGTCACGTTGTCTCGTAAACGGCAGACACAAGCTCCCCCGAGAGACCGCCGTTTTAAACTAATGAGAAGGAGCTTTGAATTTGAGTGTAAAGCGTTTTAGAGAGGCCTCTGCCTAGACTATACTTTTTATAATGATGTTGGTATGGAACACAAATTAAGCGTATTGTTCGAGATTCTTCAAAGGGAAAGTGCAAGATGTCTTACCTTTGTTATGACTATTTAAATTACTCTATACAAAGTGACTTTCAACTGATCCACAGGTTGTTACGGTGCAGTTAGGGGGTGAAACGGTGAAGAAAGAGAAAAATAACTAAGGAGAATACAGACAGCTCATTAAGGTCTTAGGCAGTCAAAGTCAGAGAGTAGAGACAGATGAGACAGGTCTTTAGGTAGGCAAGTCATTCAGGGGACGGTTTAGGCTTTTCGAGGATATGGAGACCTCCAGATGGGAGATGAACACTGTAGCGACGACACCATCCGACACCACACGTGAATCCTCAAACATCAGGAATGCTCCACATCCCCCAGCATCATGCAGACTTATAGCCAGGCTCAGCTGCAATGAGTAAATGTTGAGCATGTGGACTCTATTGATCTTGTGTAACACAGAAGAGTGTGCGTTGTTAGGGTTTGACACGCTCAAGGGCTGGATTGTATTAAAGAATATCGAGCGAAAAAAAACACCCAAATTCCCAGTCCCCACCACGAGATGTACATTTCATGTAGGATTTAGATTAATCCTGTGGATAAATCCTTTTGTGAAACTGCATAATTCACCATGGTACTAGATTATCGTTAATTCCTCTGGCCATGGAATCAAGCAGATGTTGAAAACTGGCGGCTTTTCTAAATAGAGACAGTTTTGCCCAAATTGGTAAAGTGTTAAGAGCAACACTGATTTAAAAGCATACTTGATGAGCTGCAATGATGAGATAAAGTGGGAAAACCCTACACTTGATTGTTGGCTTTTCGCAATTCATCCGCATTTGTTTTACTTTCTGACTTGGTTCGCTGGACGATTTCCCCACAACGACCCAGCATTTGTTTTCTTGATGAGAAAACACGCGGTTTACCTCGGTTTGTATGTCGGACAAATGATGGATCAAACCCTCTCCTCGCAATCACAGACACACAGCAAACGCCAGCGGAGAAAAAAACGCCCATTCCAATTTCCTAATCATCCATCAGTCACCGCTTAAGTTTAGCCTGGTTCATTTCAGTCCCCACTTCGCTAGGGTTTAAAGGTCAGGGCCAACCCACACCGCACAGCGACAGCTTTTGTGTTCTCTTATCAAACCTCTTTCTGTAAGAGCCACTCATTCAGCATGTTTCGCTTCTCCCTGTTGGCGGTACGCCCCGCCATCAGCTCACAGCCAGATAGTTTTATTGGCCATTAGCCGGCCTTATCTGATCACACAGATTTTCAGAGCGCAGCACAATAGCGGTAGCGCTCGTGGATTAGCGTTTGTTCCATCGCTCTGGTGTTGGGGAGATTCCTTCTGCTGCCAGTCAAGAGCTACAGCCGAAAGAACCCGCTAGTACTGCATAGTCCTTTTCTTAAAGAGATGGCAGTCTCTGTCTTTCTGCCTCTGCTTGTGGTTTTAGTCTGAGAGTTTCACACATTGTGGGAAATGTCCACAAGGGTCATGACAGTTCTTGTGACAGTTCCTGTGACAGCTCTTCTCCTCTCTCGCCGCCGACACACGTCCACCCTCTTCCCCTCCTCTGCTTAATGTGGAATGACAGCCAAATGTGCGGCAGGGGTATGCAGGTGTTGATAGTGGAACTCTCACAGCAGTGGAGTTATAAACATTGAAGATTGAATGCCTTGACCCGCCAAATTGTCGTTTTGGCGGTTCAAGGAATAACTTCTGCCAAAAACATAATGTTTTTTTTCATGTACTGTACAATGATTCTTTGTTTAAACATAGACATGTGTAAACAGAGAGCTAGGCCGAGGTTACACTAGAGTAGATGGTGGTCACAGGAGAGCAAGGCGATGTTGACTTCCCATTGAGTGACATCCTAAAAACATTGATGATAGGTGCGGTTTCAGAAAAAGGATCCAGTGTCTTCATAGAAATTACTTTTTCTGGTCTATCCAAATGCAGTGTTTGTAATAACGCCGTTTAAAATAACGCCGTTAGGTAACGCCGTTATTTTTTCAGTAACGGTGTAATCTAACTAATTACTCTTTCCGTCGTTACAACGCCGTTACCGTTACTGTACGTTAAATGCGGTGCGTTACTATGAATTGATTGAATAAACTGCGTAATCCGAACGCACCCCTGACTCCAAACACAAACTGCTAGTGAGGAGACCGGGTGGGTTAACAACGAGATGAGTGATTATGATTGGCTAAGGCAGAGTCATGTTTCATGGTAGCCAATCGGAGCCAGTGTTTTTACACACAAGCCAGGACACGGGCGCCACACACACACACGCAAACGCACACACCAAACAGATTCGATGAAGCAGCAGAAATGTAGAGTCCGGAGCAATCCGATGAAAAATTGGCATTTTCTGTAGTATTCGGCAGATGTTCCACAGCCTTTGCAACAAAGCAAATTAAAATTCAGTTGGAAGTATATCAGGGCCTTGAATGGGCAGTTCAACCATTTAGCACATTAAGGCCAAGTGAAAACTGCTCAGAAAAATCCAAATTCTTTGACATATAGCAATTTTCTTTTTTTACAGTAACGCAAATAGTTACTTTCCCTGGTAACTAGTTACTTTTATTATAGAGTAATTCAGTTACTAACTCAGTTACTTTTTGGAACAAGTAGTGAGTAACTATAACTAATAGCTTTTTTAAAGTAACGTTCCCAACACTGTCCAAATGTCCCTCAGTGTCAGGAAATCACGCGCAAGTGTTTCATTTCCCAGTGCAGTCGGAGGCAGTTGGTGGTTGTGGTGGTGGTGGTGGTGGTGGTGGTGGGGGAGGGGAGCGAGTACACGCTCACTCCCCTTCTGCTAACGTTGGGTATCGGTCGGGTGGCACATCTTCTAACGTGTCGGTTCCCCTCAACCAGAGGGGAAACCGCGCTGATCTAATCTGTAGCGGACCGTGAGTCCATAAGGGGCCCGCACCACGGCGCCAGCCCACCGATGCATCGGGTCGATCTGTTGTCAGTCATCCGATACCCTGACAGAGCCGGGGGAGGGCCGGGCCTTAGGGTACAATATTGGATTGGTAAAGGGTTTTGAAGATCAATTGCGGTATATACATAGGTATATATATATATATATATATATATATATATATATATATATATATATATATATATATATATATATAGATAGATATATGACTTTTCTGAACGTCTGGAACTCTCCCCCAGTGCAACCCACAGACCACAGTGCATAAGAGGCAGATGAACAGATGCGATAAGAAGACTTTGTTAATAACTGATTGGAAATTCAGATGTTACAGCAGCGAACAAAGTTACAAGTGAAACAGGGCTAATCACCAGGAGATGAGAAGGAGGAGATAGGTGGGAGGCACAACAGATGGATGGAGGGAGTTGAGGGGAGGGCAAGGTAGTGAGAGATTGAGAGGGGAGGTTTGTGTTCAGGAGGAGTATGGGTGGAAGGAGTGAATCTCTTGGGTCTCGTCAGGAAGTTAGAGGGCCTGCATCTGAAAGGAAGCGGACAAAGCACCTTTCAGGATCAAATGGTAAGAAATAAGAATTCCTTGGCTTGTGAGGTTTGGAGGAAGGCGAGCTGGTGCTGTTTTATTTCATGTCAGAGCTCTAGCATAGAGCTCAAGCCTCCCTATGCACAGCTGCTATCCCTAGTGCCAGACAGTTGCTGTGCCCGCATGGATCCATCTACGTGGAGACCCATAGCCATGGCCAAAGGGAGCATGTCGGAAGCCCTGTGTACGGGAATCTCCCATTGTTTCCCGTTGCTCGTGTTTTGCACACAGGCCGGTGGCCAAAAGGAGCACTTACAGCCCAGTGTAAACATGGGGGGGGGGGGGGTGATGGTGGGGGTCTGGTTCACTTCCCAGAGAGGGCAAGGGTCACAGCGCCTCGCACATGAGGCAGAGCAAAACACGACGAGGCCCCCCCGAGATTTGTCTGAGACAAGCTAACCCTCCCACACCACCTACCCCGCCCCATCACCACCACCACCACCAAGACCACCACCACCACCACCACCCCCATCCCTCTGATCCAATTGCCTCCAAAGGCAGATGAAGAAGGAGAAAAAAAAAACGGGGTAATAGTTCAATGCAGCCCCCCTGTGTGGAATGAAATCTGCCAAGCCTCAGCCCTGCTCGGAGATGAAGAGGTTCAGCCGAGAGCTTGTTTACATCACTACGACACCTCAGGGTTTTTAGTTTGTTCCTTCCCACTCCTATAGGACTCAGCGGCGCAGGAGCGGAAGAGAGGAGACGAGAGGAACCCAGAAAACAACAGTTGGTTGGTTTGTCGGATCCTGCTCCCTTAGCACTTAGAGGTTTCCTCAAGCACAGCCTCACGCTTAAATATTAATCATGTTTGACAGCTGTTTAGCTATGAAAACAAACACGTTTTCTTTTTTAAAGAGCTCCGTCACACTGGCTTAAAAAGCATGACGTGGCTTTGAAAAAAATGGACATTCCCGGGAACATATAGTTCAGATTAGGTTGCAGCGGAGGACTAAACTGAAACAGTCTAGACCTGAACTTCACAAAGTGAAGCAA
Source organism: Pollachius pollachius (assembly GCF_949987615.1). Lineage (NCBI taxonomy): Eukaryota > Metazoa > Chordata > Actinopteri > Gadiformes > Gadidae > Pollachius > Pollachius pollachius. The sequence goes on along the minus strand of NC_136945.1, from coordinate 4,205,934 downwards.
AAAAAAGAACTGTGATTATAGAGCAATTACATTAAGAATGTACTAATGTAGGGCATGGGAAAAAAGCTGTCCTCTGCCCTGAACCCTACGCATGAATGCCTCTTTAAACCACGGCTGGACCGCTATGACAAGGTGCTGCTTGGCCGTGGACCTCACAGTACTTAACAAGTCTAGGAGCCGCGTGTAACACCCAACTCTCTCACTTTCTCTCAAGCACACACACAAACACACACACACACACACACACACACACACACTCCCACCTCTGCTCAGCCCAAGCGTGTGCAGCCACGTGCACGCTCGCCGGGCAGCGTCCGAGCCTCCACGCGGCCATGGTAACTTGCAGCATTAAAACGCCTGATAGCACGCATGCACATGGGGGTTAGCGGGTGATTTAACAGACATTGCTCACACCAATTAGAGTTATTCAGCCAGGCTGAGCCATCCAGGAGGACAAGCTGGGGGGGGGGGGGGGGGGGGGGGGGGGGGGGCTAGGGCTGTCAGCACACACACACACACACACACACACACACACACACACACAGAGGCACGATCCCTCGCTCACACTGGCGGAAATAGCGGGGGGTGTTGTACAGTTTATTTTGTGATAACAAGAAACAAGCCCTCTCAGATGGAGGAGAATCTGTTTCCCCCGTCTGTGTTTCCGTCATACTGGTGGGGGAGAGACGCTGCTGACCGTACACCACTCGAGTGTGTGTGTGTGTGTGTGTTATTGGAAGGGGGGGGGGGGGGGGGCTAAGGACCACCTGCTGCTCTTTATGAACACACATGGGCCATTCCCCCTGATCTCTCTAACAAGCCAGGCCTGATGAGTGTGGTGGGCGGGGGGCTTACAGCATACTGTAACCTGGGCTGCCAAGGAGGCTGGAGTAGGGGTGGTGGGGGTGGTGTCGGGGTGGAACAGGCGGAGCTGTGTGGTACAACCTCCTGGTCCTCCATCCTAGCCAGTCCGTCCTTAATGAGAAGAGAGAAAGGAGAGGAGGGAGAGAGAGAGAGAGCGAGGAGGAGGGAGAGGACAAAAGGAATTCTATTTGCGCACGCCCTTTGGAGGAGTCAAGCCCCTGAGAGCACACACCTGATTCATTTCTTCTTGAGGGCTATTAATCTCTTCAAGCACCAGAATCACTTTGCCTCTCAGCGCGGGGAGAGGAGATTGAGTTTTCTATCGCAATCAAGCAGGAGGCCTGCGAACAGGGGGACGGCAGAGAGGGGAGCCGTAGTGTGCAGGCACCACACACACACACGCACACGCACACGCACACACACACACACACACACACACACACAACCAAGCGCTTGCTGCTACAGTCGCCATGGAACACACGCTTTGGATGAAATACTTGATTCCATTTGGAGGGAGAGTTGTAAGAATGAACACGGCCAACAAGCAGTGCCGGTAAATCAGCGGTTTCGGTTTTTTTTCCTCCGGGGCCTCTTAATGAAACGAATCAGTTTCAACCGGGTTTCCCCCGTTTCAATTGTTCCGGTGGTTCAGTCTTAACCGTACTGCAGCCAGGGCCTAGACAGCCTTCCGAGTCCTGGAGCACTACGGCTCCGCAATTAGACTTCCGACAAGCGGGGGCGGGATTATTAAACTAAAATAAAGACTGGGGCCCGGACAGCATTACCCCAGTTTTATTCGAGGTCGCGAGGGGTCAAAGGGCGCATTGTGTATCTTTCGCATTGGGGTCGGTTCATCAGAATGCGTGCACCAGACCATTAATTAACACTTTAACCCAATTCATCAGCGGCGAGCATTACAGCCGCGCAGCATTAATCGTGCATTACAGACCAATGATCGGTGCTGCCACAGCTGCGGAGCGCAGAGCTAGCCAGCGCTAATGGGGATGCTACGAAGGCCACTTTAAAATGAAAAAGTGCCAGGGAGTGTGGTGTCACTAAATCAATACAGAGGTCTCCTCCTCCTCCCAACCCCCCAACACGAAGACAGGACAGGGGCCCCCTGCTGGGTCTGATAGTCCCCCTACCCGTGTCCTACACAGCACAGGTGTGTGTGTAAACAGGGTCGGCGTTCCACAACGCAGTAACACAGTTCAGTCACGGGGATAACAGCATCGAGGCCCCCGGGAGGCGTTACGGTGGTGACGGCGGTGATGATGTGTGAGGAGGGGAGGGAGCTCCATACCATGCTCATTCATCTCCGTAGCATGACACCCCCATGGGGACCACCCCCGGAACAATCCACATCCTCACCATCACCATTCTCTCCGTCCCCGCCTCCCCCTCTCTGACACGGGGGGAGGAGCGAGAGGCGGCCGGCCTAACCACAGCGGACCGGTTCGGCCGGCGTTCCCCTCAAACTGTTCACTTGCTCGTGAATGATAGAGGAACAACTCACAATCTGGGTCACTTCAATCCCCCGCCTCCCACCACCACCACCACCACCACCACCCCACTCCCCCATCAATTACACCCGATCGCCCAAAGGTCTGCTTGCCGTTGACTAGACAGCTCTGGAAGTAATTATTAGTGGAGGTGATTTAATAAAGAATATATAACAGCGATACGGAAGAGGTTCTGAAGGACACGGAAGAGACCCCCCCTCCCACACACACACACCTAATTCCTCTGCTCCTGTCTGCTTGGGCTGACTCCGGAGTTAGCTTATCTTTCAAACAAACATCCCCCCTCCCCGCTTTCCGTGCTCCATCTTTCCCCCATCCGTGGAACGCTTCCCCTCATCTATCTGCCTGACATGCGCTTCCTTGCTTGTTTGTTTTTTGTTTTTCTCTCTTTCTCCCTCCGTCTGCCCGCGAGACGCAGACAGCGATATTGAGCCGTGCCGACGGGCGCTCCCCCTCCCCAGTCTGATGAATCAATCACTCCGGCGCACAGGCAAGCACGTCCCTATCCCTGCCCCAAACCCCCCTTCCCTCCCCTCCCTTTCCCCCACAAACACAAACACACACATCCTCGCCATCCTCCCTCGTCGTTCGTCTCCCGTCTGTCAGCACACACAGCGGGGCTATTTATTTATTTTTCCTTCTGAGAAAGTTCTGCCGGCGCAGACCTCAAACGCGTGGTGTATAACCCGGGAAAGCGTTGTAGTCCGGGAAATTATGATGACAGTTACACTCGTTGTGCTGCAATGTCTCCGAAAGATAGATATATTAAGTCTTTGTGAATTCGAGTTGTTTAAGAGAAGGGTGCTTTGAAGTTAATCAACGGTTTGACTTATCTATACTAGAGATTTCACGCGCGTGTTGCGCACGCTCAACCTCTAGTTGTAATTAAACCCATAATGTGGAAACCCCGGTCGCTAATCTAACAAATTTCTGAGCGCATAATTTTAATAAAATGTTGCCTATAATGTCACAAAGTATAACAATTTGGTTTACCTATTACGTAATGAAGCAAGCATAATAAAAGGGGTGTGGGCTTGCAAGAGTCGGTATATGATGTAGTGTCTAAGTTTGTAAGAGGCGGAATAAGTGCGGCCGCTGTCACTGTAGTTTGTTTTGGTTTGACCGCTGACAGCATGGAGGCAGAACGGGCAGAACTCATCGCGATCATCTTAAATGTTGCTGCAACGATGCATCATATATTCCGTTGCATTCACAACATCCGCAGCATTGATCGATGAATGATTGGAGCATGAGTTAGAGACAAATAGAGGAAACTACGAAGAAGAGAGGCGTTTTCTATGTTTAAGTGAGAAAACAGGGAGTATAATCTTCAGCTAACTGTCAATAATAAATAAAAAAATCTATATACGCATGCAGCTGTATGCTGAAAAAGCTCATGTATTGTAATTTATTGTATGTGTACTTTTAGGGTTATGATAAGACCTATCTTTTAGCGTTCACAATGAATGACTCTGAAAAGCAGTGCCAATATTTAAATATGTTTTAACCATTTAGCGAACAAAAGGCAACAGGCTGATTATGATTTAGGTGGCCACTCAATGACACGCAAATGCAGACTAAAGCGTCATCAACACGTGACTAGCACGCGCCATTGCAACTAGTATTGGTTAGTTGAATATAATAATAATAATAATAATTTTGAAGTGTGAAATCTAAACCACATGATCCATGTAGCAACAGTTAGTGCTAAAATGCCCACATTGTTATTGTAACCTTTTACACCTCAGTGAATCTCCTTGGCAGGTAATTGGCAGCGGTGCAGACAGGATCATTTCCAGCTTTCTTGTGAGAACTAAGAACCAAGTGGAGCTCAGGCATGCTTCAATAACCAGAAGAAGGCAAGTGACATTGATTTTAAATGATTCACTGATTGTGTTTTGTTCCGATTTCTGGTAGTTTAATGAATTCAACAAAAGCAACGGTGAAAGTGTGAGACAAATACAAGAGATTCCACATGCAACAACTAAATAGTAAAAAAAAAGAAGAAACGGTCCGATATATCGACTTCAGCACCGCCAGGAAGCATCTAACCCATAATCAGTCTGTTAGTATCACATCCCCACTAGGGCTTAGGATGGCGTCCACTGGCCGTGTTTGAGGTCAGACGCTCCTTTCATCCTTTTCCTCCCTAGAGGATGAAGTCCTCCTGGTCCAGAGGCCCGTCCGGCTCCACGATGAGCAGCGGGTTCCGGCGAGGGGTGAGCTCCAGGAAGTTCCCGGTTTCGGAGGCCGCACGAGCGGTGCCGGCTGGCGCGTCGCCGCGCCGGGTCTCGGGGTTCACCTCGACGCGGCAGGAATGCTCCGAGATGTGCAGCCCCGTGGCCACCTGCTCCCCCAGCTCCTCGATCAGTACCCTGCGTCTCTGGCCGGCCGCAGCTGGGAGAGGCTCACGTTCCCCCTGGGGCGAAGCGAGGGCCAGCGGAGCGCTGAGGGGGAGGGGAGCCGGGGCTGGGGGAGGGGATGAGGGGGAGGGCTGCAGGCGCTCCACAGGGTTGGTCTCAGCTGGTTTCTTCCCTCCTCCCTCTCCTCCTCCTCCATCGGTGTGGGGAGCATTGCCCTGCCCTTCAGCCTCACAATCCTCGCTCTCCTCAGAGGAGTCGCTACTGCTGCTGCTGCTGCTGCTGCTGCTGCTGCTGCTGCTACTGCTGCTGCTGCTGCTTTCCTCGTCGTCTTCGTCGCTCGATTGGCTGACGCTCTCCGGACCTTCGCCGCTGCCACCGCCAGGAGCTCCTCCTCCGTGCTCCCTCTTTCTCTTCTTCTTTTTCTTCTTCTCCACGACCTGCTGCTGCTCCTCCACGACCATGATCGCCGCCTGCTCCAAATCCTCCAGCTCCAACTCCAGGTCTCCTTTCCTCAGCGGCGTCTTCTGCAAGGAAGCGGCCAGCGCTGTCACCTTCCTGGACCTGGGAGAGGGGGAGGCGAGGACCGGAGGAAGAGAGAGAGGGAGAGAAGAGGGGGGTGGGGGAGACAGGAGTGAGAGAAGGAGGGCAAGGCGGAGAGGGAAGGGGAGAGAGGGAGAAAGAGAAAACAGGGAAAGAGGGGGAGAGAGACTCATTTAATAAGTGAGCCACGGATGAGTGTCAAGGGACCGGGCAGCACAGCTAAAGCCAAGTCCAGATTCCACTAAGGTGGTGCAAGGCGCTGGTGTAAGCCGAGAGGGGCGGGAGCCTCTTGTTCAGCGCTGCTGAGGAGCACAGCATACGAGAGAGGGCGAGGGTGGTGGTGGTGGTGGTGGTGGTGGTGGTGGTGGGTATTGACTGAGCTGTGCGCTGCGTGCTAAAGACATCGCCACGGGATAAACATCAGTGGTTCCCAAACACCCACTACCCTGATCCCTGCTCCCGGCTCCCCCCACCTGCATGCTAAACAGGCGGCGGGTCTGGCGCCAGCACGCTCCGCTGGTGGCGGCCTCTCAATGAAATATGGTAATGCAGCGGTTTAATAACGTCTGGGAGATAAGAAACGCAGATACGGCCGCCTGGCTCTCCCCTGTTGCTAGCTCCGTGAACCGATAAGACACGGAGCAGGACTACACGGCCCAGCCCAACACACACAAGCAAACGCACACACACACATTCACAAAGATGTACATGCATATACAGGCATGCATGCACACACACACACACACATTCACAAAGATGTACATGCATATAGAGGCATGCATGCATGCGCACACACATGTATTCCAACAGACGTCCATGCAAGTAGAAGTCTGCATGCGCATTTGTGCACACGCACACAAACACATTCAAACACACACACACACACACACACACACACAAACACACGTACTGTACATGCATAGAGAGGCATGCATGCATGCGCACACACACATTCACACACACACACGTACTGTACATGCATAGAGAGGCATGCGTGCGAACATACACACGCATTCAAACAGACAAACATGCAAGTAGGGGGGCTTTTGTTGAAACGTTTCCATAATGCGAGCAGAGGACTTCAGCAGCCTGCTGCCACCGCTTGTGCTTTATTTGACAACCGGTTTTCTGAATATCTGCCCAGTACACGTGGCAGAACACACATACGGACGGGCCCAGTGCGAATGGTCCGCTCATCCACCCTTCCACACCGCCACTCGGGGGTCAGGACGTTGCCCGGATGCAGTGTACGAATAAATCAAAATATCTATTTACATAACACATGTACAAATGAAAAACAGGAATCTGTTAAGATAACGGCCCCGAGCGCTTCGGCAACCACTTGACCTTTGAGACCGCTGCAGAGAGAGCGAGAGCGAGAGAGAGCGAGAGAGAGAGAGAGAGAGAATTAAAGCCACGCACCCATGGTATAGATTTTATCGATGCGTACCTCCAGAGGAACACACACGCGGTGGGGGGGGGGGGGGGCTGATGAATGTCCCCCTTGTGGTGCTGGTTAATGCGATCATCCCTCCATCGACTGCATATTATTCATAGCTGGGGAAGGGCCTCCCGCTCCTCAAGCGGATGCTTTTTGTCCCCACCGCCCCCTCCCTCTCCTCAAATCGCCACGGTGATTAGGAGCCCTGACCTCTGTGGGTCGTTGTTGGGGGTATTAAGGGTATGTCCATTCAACAAGGTATTAAAGGGTGTGTGTGTGTGTGTGTGTGTGTGTGTCACGGTGACGTGTGTGTACGTGCATTCTGTGGTTCATGTACCCCCGCCCCACAGTCCCCCCCTGGCCCAATTAGCCCACCGCTGCCCTTTCATCACCAGGCAGCCCCTAATGAGCCCCCAGACTCCCCCTCCCCACACTTATCCCCTGCCATCCCAGCAAGTGAGAGGAGTGTTTATAAAGGTGGTGGAGCAGGAGGAGGGGCGTGGACAGAGGGGGAGGGGGGGGTTTGTATAGGATCTCAGGAGGAGCTGTGTAAACAGACCTTATCATTGTGTTATATCAGGACGCCGGAGCCCCGGGCACGGTGGGAGGAGGGGGAGGGAACGGGAGGGCGGGTTATCCCAGGAGGATATAGAGAGACAGAGAGAGAGCAGGCTTTCCCAGGAGAAAGTAGTTGAGCGAGAGAGAAAGAGGGAGGAGGAGAGAGAGAGAGAAAGGGAGGAGGCGGGGAGGGGGTGGGAGAGAGAGAGATCCAGGATGCAGAGCAGACTCGTAGATCCCGCCGGGACTCAAAGGCTCATTACGGGACAGACTGACAGACCGACAGAATGCAGAGAGAGCGACAGAGCGGCTGCGTCTCGGACTGCGCTGAGGGCAACCTGAGGGTCTAACCCCCCCCCCCCACACATGGTGATACAGGTTGTTGTATTTATTTAAGCAACATGAGTCACACTTTGCCCTGATATGACGCACATACACCATTATGAGACGGACAAAACATTAATAGAGACGGAAATAACAAAAGTATAAAACTAAAAGAACATTTGGCGTATAAAAGGACGAGACCTCAACGCCTGCGAAACAACGCTCAATACATCGCTCCAGCCCTTTTCATATTACAATATTACATTATTGAAAATACTTTTCCATGAGCCAATGTCTTCTTCACTCCCCCAGCCTCACCTGATGATGATCACAGGCGGCCTAAACCTTGTAAAAACCACCTGTGAGAGCTTCCTTCCTTCGCAGGGAGAGCCCGCCCCCCCATACACTCCCCCTTACCGCAGTGCCACTTCAAAGGCAGCCCCCCTATATTCTCCTTCCCCCGTGGGAAGTCATTATTGAGTTAGCATTGAAAAGGGGCGCTTGTTTTTCTCCCCTCCCCTCTCACCGTAGGGGGGATGGGTTTGTGTGTGGGGAGGGAGGGGGATGAGAGAGAGAGAGAGAGAGAGACGGGGGCTTTACGGTGAATAGAATTCCCTTCAGAACAGAGGAGCGGCTGAGGAGAGGGTTGTGTACCAAACCCGTCATTACCGCCGCCGCCGCCTCTCCACTTCATTAAACCGAGGAGTGGACGCATTGGGAAAAAAAGAGAAAGAAAACTTTGGAGTGAGACAGACATTTCCATCTGCTGGGGTCTTTGTGTAAGAGTGAGAACTACATCCCTGTGTGTGTGCGTGTGTTTGTGCGTGTGTTTGTGTGCGTTTGCGAGCGTCTGTGTGCGAGCGTCTGGTTCTGTGTGTTCACACACACACACACAGTCAAAGCAAGCGACGCACACGGATGGATTACACCCTGACGTGAGCAAATCCCATTCTGTGGGTTTTCAAACACCTCTGATAAAGCCCGGGCTTCACGTGTACACGTCTGTGTAACAGAAGCCCGGATTTCCTTGAGTGAAAGCTTGGGAGGAGAGATGCTGCATTATTCACACGCTGAAGTGCATGAACGCCGTCAGCGGCAGAGACAGCCCGTCCGCGACGGAGCGCATCGACTGTCAGAAGATGGCCGTCGCGCATCGCAGAGAGACTCTGACGTGAGACCTTTAATTTCCCCGCCCGTACCTAGTGGTAGATCAGAGGGCCGCCACGTAGGCTCAGATGATTGGAAGAAGCCAGGAGAAAATAAAGGGATTTTTGGGGTACTTTTTCTGGTTACAGCACCAGAAACAAATAGCTGGAGATGTGTTTTGCGAAGACCAGAAATGTAGACATTGCCATTTCTTACCACAACATATCTGGCTAACATGTACATACAACATGTGTACACATTTGCACATGTAAACCATGGAAAGACAATAAAAGGCGACCTCGAGTTGAGTCGAGCTCGAGGGGGGGATGTTTTATTGGTCATTAAGAAACACCTGCCTGCTGTCTCTTCCCCACCGCCGGTGGGTTTGCATAAGGTCTGCCATAAAAGCGCTGCCCCGGTCGCTCTTTACACTGTCCTGATGAGCTGTCCCTTTGAAACCTGTTACACATTACAAACAGCAGGCCGACCCTCACCGAAGTCCACAGGTTGAAGAGCCGGCTCATTCCAACACATTCAGACTAACGTTGTTACTGGCCTGCGCATGCAAAGCCCACCAACCAACCAACCAACCAACCAACCAATCAAATACATGCATGTCAGTCGACCAACACAGCTAATGGCCAGCAAAGCATCAGGGGTAGGGGAAATCCGTAATACTTAAACCCATTAGCTGGAGGAGATTCATAATACTTATTATGCCCACTAGTTGAATCTTCACAAGCTTCACAAGCTGCATGAGCAGTACTTATTCCCATCAGCAAAGAGACACTTGCAGTACTTTCCTCCTTTTCGCATGACTTAGCAGACTAGTACTCGTATGATATCGGCTTAGAGGAGCCCTGTGGAGCTCCTAAACGCATGTCTCCTGGCTGTAACACAACACAGGGCTGCGGATACACAAACAGAGTCTGGCCAGATGTCCACCATCAAGCAGAGTCCTCCTGCGACGACGTGCCAGCTGCAGCTGGCCACATGCACAAAATCATCCTGCATTAGCTGGGCAGCGACGCCCCAGAGCCCTACCAGGCACGCACGCCCACACGCACGCACGCACGTACAGAAGCACACACGCACACACAAATGCATGTATTCACGCACGCACGCACGCAGGCAGGCAGGTGCACGCACACACACACAAACGCGCACACATACGCCTCACAAAACACAAAATACTAAACCATAGCCCAAGGTACGGCACTTAAAACATCAATTCAATTTCTATTGAAAGCCCCAAACACACAAACACACACAGAAAACAAGCAGACACAAAACCCCTAAAACAAGTTTGTTTTGTAAGTAAGACGTGAGCCTAACCTTTTGCGTGAGGCGCGCTCACAGAGAAAATAACTGCCTCTTGCTTCCCCGCCGCAGGGCGGAGAAGCGGCGGCTTGCAGCAGCCAGTCTTAAGCCTGTGGGTGCTAATACAAAGTGACAGCAGCACAAGTGCATTTCCAAGGGGTCCAATCCTGGAGGGCTTAGCTGACACACTGACCCTGCTTGACCCTCTGTGACCCCCGGAGAGGTTCTCTTAGGCACACTCACACGCACACACACACACACACACACACACACACACACACACACACACACACACACACACACACACACACACACACACACACACACACACTTTCAGAACTGCGAAGAGAATGCAATTAAAATACCATGGAAACCCAAAGGCTCTTTTGTACTTTGAAGGGAAGAAGAGGAGTTTGTCTGAAGAAGGAAGAAACACTCCTTATTTATGTTGCAGAGATTCCTTTGGTTGCTTTGGTTTAATGTCTTTTTTGGGTGCTGCACAGTGTGTTTTCTCCTTGCTGTTTTGACTCAACTTGTACATCTTGTGCTGCTGAACGGTAACAGCCATTGATCTCCTCCACCAGCGATCACAGTTCACACAGTTTGGCTTCTCCTTTGATTCCCCCTATTCTCATGGCGGTGATCTGAGAACAAAAGTGCACCACAGCGAGCACACTCCTTTGTTTTTGGTTGTGCTGCAACAACTACAACTGTTACAGTTCCCTTTCTATCTCACCCAGCGAATGCCCTTGAGCAAAGCTTTTTCTCTATTCCAAAGCTAAATGACTAAATGAATGATGAGGAGGCCGAGAAGAGGAGAGGTGGGGGGGGGGGGGGGGGGGGGCAGCTGGCTGGCTGATCGCGTCCCCTCCCCCCCCCCCCCCCCCCCCCTTACTGAATAAAAAGAGAAAAGGTGAATCCAGCCCTGGAGATTTACACCATTGCCACGGTAACACAACACCGGTGTTATGTGGTGGAGGCTTTGTCTGAGGCCGGCTGCCATGGATTTACACTGGACCTCGTCCAACATAGAGAGAGAGAGAGAGACATACACTGAGAGAGAGAGAGATAGAGAGAGAGAGAGAGAGAGAGAGAGACAGAGAGAGAGAGAGAGAGAGAGAGAGAGAGAGAGAGAGAGCGAGAGACACACACATAGACAGACAGACAGATAGACAGACTGAAAGTCAGACTTTGAGTAGGGGAAACAAGAAGACTTTATTTCCAAGTCCAGAAACTCTGCAGGGGCTTTTGGCATCCAAAGCACAACCCCCCCCCCCCCCCCATACCTAAAAGAAAACAAACGCAACACTCACACACGGTGAGGCTAATGGCCACTTCAATTGGAACAACATCCCTCCTGCTAACAATCCAGAGATAATTGGGAGTTGGAAGAAGGGTGAGTGTGTGAGTCTGAGTGTGTGTGAGTTTGAGTGTATGTGTGTGTGTCTGAAGGAAGAGGTTTCTGGGGGGCGGGCAGGGGGAAGCTGACACAGTTTCCACAAAGGAATGTTTTTTTCCGTGAGTTTTGGAACGCCGGCCGCCGTAGCAAACGCCCGGCTTTAGGAACAAAACAAGTTGTTATCTGAGATAATATGAAGCGCTGCAAGATGGGCAGAGATTACACCCTTATTCCCCAGACCTGGGATCACCTTTCTGTGTGCGGGTGGATTATTGTGTGTCTGTAAGGGTTTGTGTGTGTGTGTCAGCAGGTGAATTGGATGCGTGTATGAGTGAGTCTGTATGTATCAATGTGAGTGTGCGTATGTGTGTGTGTGTGCCTACATGAAGTGTGTGTGCGTGTGTATGGTGCGTATATAAGTGTGTGCGTGTGTCTGTGAGCGTCAGAATAAAGAGGGCCTGCCCTGTGGTCACGGCCAGGTTTTTACTGCGCCATAAATCTGAGAGCGATGTCTCAGCGACAAGGGAAACTTAGGGGGGAGAAGAAAGAAAAGGCTTGTGAGACAGAGAGAGAGAGAGACAGAGAGAGACAGAGAGAGAGAGAGAGACAGAGAGAGAGAGACAGCGAGAGACAGACAGAGACAGAGAGAGAGATGGAGACGGACACAGAGACAGAGAGGAGACACATAAATCACCTCTCCTCCTCCCCGACACACTGCAGCGCTAACCGCTATTAACCGGCGTGTCCATCATAGCCTGCTGATCACTGCTGCCTGCCTGTCCCGTTGGAGACTCAGAGATATGAGCATTTGGGGGGCAGGGGGACTGTGTGTGTGTGTGTGTGTGTGTGTGTGTGTGTGTGTGTGTGTGTGTGTGTGTGTGTGTGTGTGCGTGTGTCAGGGAAAGAGGAGTGGAGGGGGGTTAAAATAGAAGACTACAGCATGTGTGTGTGTTTATGAGTTTAGGGGGGTGCTGGGGAGAGGATAGAGGACGGGGGAGAAGATAGAGGACTACCTCATTTGTGTGTATGTGTGTGTATGTGTGTGAGTGTGTGTGTGTGCGTGTGCGCGTGTGTGTGTGTGTGTGTGTTTAGTAGGGGCGGGTGTTAGAGGAGGGGACAACATCGCAGCATGTGGGAAAAGGGGGAGGGGAGAGGGGCAGGGTGTAGATTACATCTCATTTCACAGCTTCTGGTGACGACTCACTTAGCGGTAGATGACAAATTCTTCATGGGGGGGGGGGGGTTATCTGGTGGGAGGCAGGAACACACTGTCTGTGCGATCTGTCATCAGAGCTGTGGCGGCGACAAAGCGCAGCTGCCACAACAAACCGCACGCACGACAGCCGAGCCCGGCGCGTGTCTCTGCACATCGACCGCCGCTTCTCCCCCGCAGACGCCGGCTCTTCGCAGACACAGGCCTGACTTCCTGCCGCGCATCGCACGCACCCTCGCGAGCACAGGTGGCCATAGACACACACACACACACACACACACACACAGAAACACCCAGAATAGCATGTGCAAACGCAAATGCACACGCACGTTCGAAATTCTATGCAGAGGCATCCACACACAAAAACTGGTAGACATGCAAATGCAGAACACAAATACACACCCACTTCACAAGTCATAAAGCGAGGTATCTCTCAGCGTGGAGAAGCATGCAAGGGTTTTCTTTTGGGCCCGGGTCAGCTCTGTTGTCGACATGATGCAGAGGAATGCGCACAGCGCTCCGCCGCGCTCCCCAAAGGAAGGCCCTGGCAGAAGCCCTCCATCTTGATATGCCTTCGCACTACTTCACTTCCCCTCTTTCCATCCTTTACCCGACTGGGTGGTGTCGCTCCCCGCTGATGGGCGAGGACGACACACAGTAGAGCGCTTGTAACGGCCGCCTGATCGGGGGTCCGTTGAGGCGTGAGCGTGGGCTAATCCATTTAATGATTGATGGCCAGGAGAGGTGGGGGGCATGTTAGGTCAAGCTGACATTCGGATCCACTGTACCGAAGTGGGGGTGGAATGTTGGGGGGTTGGGGGGGGATGGGTAAGGAGGGCAGTTTGCTAGAGGAGGCAGAGGAGGAGGCAGAGGAGGAGGCAGAGGAGGAGGCATTCACCCTCAGATGAACCCCTTTTCTCCCCTCCCCCACACCAACCCACCGCCCTACCACCACAAGCCCCGCCGAAAATAAATGCACGCACATGCACATAAGCATGCACGTGCAAATGCAAACCCAAAAGCGCACACACAAACACGCAACATGTGAGCGTATGCAAGGAGAAACACACATACAAAGGTAAACACACACAGCCTGTAAATCATCTAGCTAAAACACATGTCTCCTGATGCCAGTCAATGATGATGATTCATTTGCAGTTGCAATGATTAATTGCAGTGGCGACAATAATTAAAATGTCCTTAGCAGCTCTATATTTGTACAAGGGTGATTCAGTGATTCGTGAGTTTTCGTGGGCGGGGAAAAAAAAGTACCTAACTCGAGGAAACGAGAGGGATGTTGGTTTGGACTGTGGTCGTGTGTGTGTGTGTGTGTGTGTGTGTGTGTGTGTGTGTGTGTGTGTGTGTGTGTGTGTGTGTGTGTGTGTGTGTGTGTGTGTGTGTGTGTGTGTTTTCAAGCGTGGATGTGTGTTTTTGTGAGTGTGTATGAGGGTGTGTGCTTGTGTGTGTGTGTGTTTGTCTATTTGTAAGTGGATGTGTGTGTGGGAAAGTATTTGTCTGTGTGCGTGTATGTGTGTGTGTGTGTGTGTATGTGTGTGTGTGTGAGATTGTGTGTGCATTTGTGTGTGTGTGTGTGGGAGAGTGTGTGTCTGTGTGTGTGCGTCTCCAAGTCCCGGTAGGCCTTTTATCGTGTCTGCATCTGGGCGTCGAGCCTACAACATCAGACACACATTTTTCAAACTGGGCTTTACTCCAAAACGAGCGCACCACTAAACCCGAGCCGAGGCCAAAAGCACCGACGAAATACACACACACACACACACACACACACACACACACACACACACACACACACACACACACACACACACACACACACACACACACACACACACACACAATGTGCTCAGAGGCTTGCAGTTGGAATGTCCTAGTAATTCTTAAGCATGCACCAGGGAGAGACAGATACAGAGAGAGAAACAGAGACAAAAAGACAGAGAGACAGAGAGAGACAGAAGATAGAAAAAAGGAGACAGAAACAGAGAGAGAGAAGGAGAGAAAGATTAAGAAACGGAGTTGGAGAGAGATACACAGAGAGAGAGAAACACAGACAGACATAGAGAGAGACAGAGCGACAGAGAGCAATCGAGGGAGAGAGAGAGAGAGAGAGAGAGAGAGAGAGAGAGAGAGAGAGCAATCGAGAGAGAGAGAGCAATCGAGAGAGAGAGAGAAATCGAGAGAGAGAGAGAGAGAGAGAGAGAGAGAGAGAGAGATGGTTCTAACATCGTTTGGGAGGGATACTGTGCTGACCAGGCATATTGAACCCCCCCCACTCAAACCAGCCCGGGAGTGTGTGAGTGCAGAGATGTTGTGAATTATTTGATCAGTAGAGTCTGGCTGCAGCGAAGAAGGAGAATAGCAGAGGCTCTTAAAAAGAAAAAAGAAAAAAGAAAAAGGAGGAGGCAGGGGAGGAAACCATGAAGTCATCTTTGTGGGCTATATCTCATAATTTAGCCCCGTCGTCACTGCACACCCGCATCTCGCGTCCAAATGCACTTCTTACTTCAACTAGCGGTTGTTTGAAGTTCTGAATAATGGACGAATGATAAATCAATTCACCATCGCCAGGACAAAAGGCCGTGAGGCATATCATTCCCCCCTCCTCCCCTCCTGCCCCATCCATCCTCCATGGACAACCCTGTGCCTTTCATCTCTGAAGAGAGGGCGGCGACGGCCATTTCATCCCCTCACATCACACACAGAAAACCGTGTGTGTGTGTTAGTGTGTCTGGGGGGGGGGGGGGGGGGGGGAGAAAGAGACAGAGAGTTAGAAAGAGGGGGAGGCAGAAGGATAGCGACACAGAGAGATAGTTATCCAGAGATGGAGCGATACAGAGGTCCAGAGAGATGTATAGAGAGAGAGATACAGGAAAGAGACTGAGAGATACAGAGGGAGAGATGGAGAGAGGGATAGAGGGATAGAGAGCGAGATGGCCATTGATCCTTTGAGCTACCTGCTGTGTAACAAATGGTTCATCTAATCCAGTCCCATGGGGCACTATTGCATCATGGGAGCTGAAACTGTACTTTACTTTTCCACCATGCAGGTACTGCTCCAAGGATGTTGTCTCACAAATGTTTGTTTGTATGTATGCCCTTCTGTAGTGTGTGTGTGTGTGTGTGTGTGTGTGTGTGTGTGTGTGTGTGTGTGTGTGTGTGCGTGTGCGTGTGTGTGTGCGTGTGTGTGTGTGCGTACTTGCACGTGGTAGGGATGGGTCAGAATATTTGATTATTCGATTATTCGTTCCCAAGGGCCAAAATTGATTTTTAACATTTGGACCGTTAACATTTTTTCCCATTCAAATATAAAGTTTTTCACAAGCCATAACTTTGTTTCCGTGGTGATGCCTGAGGGTTTCACTAATACCTGGAACAATAGAATACTAAAGTGAAAACGTCACGTTGTCCTGGCAACCGGATTTTCAGTTCTAAACAACCAAACGAGAGATGGCGTTTTCCATTGCTGCCATGTGTTGTTTCTTTCAAAATGAAAATAAATCAATTTCAAGAGGTGAAAATCACTAGCAATCGAAACATGTCAAGGTTTTCATGTATTCCCCTGGGGTATTACAAGGAACGACGTTTTGACGACGTTACTTTAATTGTTTTTTTTTTATATGAAGACAATCTATTCTCAATATTACTTACATCATTGGTAAAGCAAACTTGCAAATCAATTCGCAAAAAAAACATTAATTTTCTATAAAATGTTCGTGTTGCATAGGATTTCCCCTTGTTAATTTGTTTTTTTTAGAATCGAAAATTGGTTGCTATGGAATCGTGACATCGCACTTTAGTACTCTATCATTACCTTCCCGTAAGGTTCTTATGCAACGGAAACGTTGTTCACTCCTCCAGTAAATAGGACGGACCTTAGCTACGACTTGGCAACGGGAGGTATTCTAGTCCGCTCAGCTATGCGCCAGAGAGCTAACGTTATGCATTGTACATATTTATAATTCGAAATTCGTCCCAGCCTTTATACAACAGATACTCTAGGGTCTATAGCATATAATCGTTGTCTGATTACAGTTTAATGCATTTTTCACAACAGACAATTTGACTGGAACTACTTACTACTACTACTTACTTACTACTGCCTTTGTGAATGTCGGCACACATCGAATAATCAATTCATACTTTCATACCACCCACTGATCATTCGAACATGAAAAATTTGAGTTATTCACATCCATAGTACGGGTACGTGTGCGTGACTGCAATTGGAACTCACTTGACTCTCTGGATCCAGATGCAGTAGTCTGTGATGTACAGGTCGTTGAGGATGTAGGCGGGATCGTTCTGCCGGAACACTCGGTGGATGTCCAGCAGGCACTTCAGGACACAAGCCTTGCCTGCGCACAGGACAGGACAGGACAACAGCCCCGCAATGGACTTTAAGTATTTGGTGTCACACTCACACAATGGGGAATACGCTACTGGCAAAGAGACAGATCTAGATAACATTATAAACGGCCCCCACTCTGCCCACCCACTCTTCGAACAAAACCCTCTTAAGAGAGATCTGGATAGCTGGAGGTTAGTTTGTTTTTGCCTTCTACGAAGCGAGGCAGGATAGTGGTATGGGTGTTTGACTTCCAGCTGAAAGCTTTTGGGTGAGACCCCCCCCAAGACCACGGTCTACATGTGGGTATCCTTGGGCATAATTCCCTCCCCCCTACCGTCACATAGGGGACAAAATAAACATGAACTGCAAGTCATTTTTGCATTCTGCTAAAATGACGTCAATACAAAAGTTTAACTACGCCCAAAGCGACTTGGGAAAACATCCTTATAAATTGGATTACTCCCATAGTACAAGGGTAATCTCTTGTTCTGCGTCCTGCACCAAACACAATTCGCCAGTGTTTCCAATAACGCGCCTCTATTTAATCTCTGCGCTTGGGGTCCATTCCTGTGGGCAAAGGAAGGGCTCATTACATTCCTAAACTATGTCTGTCTGCCTCTACCCCCCTGTAGGCGACAAACAAATGCAGCCGCTCGGCTCATTTAGAGCTCCAGCAGACGCTACGCTCATTCACGGTGGGGGGGGGGGGGAGATGAGAGGCTAGCATTAGCAGGCTAGCGTTGGCTGCAGCTAAAGAGAATGAACTGTAAGCCATCGTTTGATCCCGAACCATTGGTAGAGCAGCACTTGTGAGAAGAAGAGAAAGAAACAGGGCCCAGGCATTTCTGGCTCAAATCAGCCATATAAATAGCATTGTGGTGTGACCAACAATGCGAGTGAGGGCAAAGAGAAAAAAAAAAAACTGAAAAGACTGAACTGAAAGAAAAAAAAGAAAGAAATGTGAAAGAAATGTGAAGAAAAAAAAACGTTCTTCTGCGCCTCTGCCAAAGCTGGCTGGCTGGAGCGAGAGACATTCCAGACCAATCAAAACAAACGACGTGCCACTCGCATCGCGGGAAAAACTTCAAGACAAACATTTGGTTTCTATTTTTTGAGAGGAAGAGTGTGTTTGTATGGGTGTGTGTGAGGGAAAGAAGGGAGCAAGAGAGAGGGGCTCTGTCTTCAGATGAAATCTCCCATCTCCTGCTCAGAGCAGCGGCTTCTCTCTCATTGGAGAAACACAAATAATTCACCAGAGAGAGAAAAAGAGAGAAAGATGGAGACAGAGAGGAAGGCTTGTTCTCTTCAACCATTAAACCTATTTGTCTTTGTCCATTTGGCTACACTGAAACATATGCTGCCTGCTTTCCACAGTTGGCCAGCTTGTCAAATGAATGGGGAACCAAATGATATGTGACCATAACAGAATATAATACATAAACCGTGATTAAGTCTGTCCCTCCTGGAAGCATATGAACAGTTGAAAAAGGGAACACAGAACAAAGATCCATCAAAGAGACTGAGAGTGCATTCAACAGACACGCACACCCAAGTGTGGTTTCTTGTAATAGAGATGTTTTTATTTCTCTGCTGTGAAATCTCGAGTTTGCCGTGGAATTTTCCAATGTGCTAAGAATTTTCGAACCTAATTCTTGTCATATTCTGTCCATCCACAAGTGGGTTTCCATCCAGCCGTGTAATGTGTGTGTTCCTACTCACAACTCTACTATACAACTACAAGCATATTGTTGAGCAATGCCAACGCTGCAACAGTCCAATGAGGAAATTGACCATAAAACAAGATTGAACCATGACCCGGCCCACCCCCTAATCACCAGCCAATCGAAGCTTGACACAACCAACCATAAAAAAAATCAGGACCATCAGACAGAGGAAAGGAACCTACAACATCGTACAGAAGAACCGAGAAATCACTCTGCGATGGAGTCTTGTACACATTGACAGACACAAACCCTAGATCTTAAAAAAAATTATCTAGTTTGCCATTAAGATCCCCTACTGTGTGGGTGCGTCGTTAGTGCGTGCGTGGGTGTTTGTGTCATGTTCCTCTTGTCTCTAACAAAACAGCACAATTCCCAAAATGCTCTGGGAATAGAGCGAAACAAGAACCCTTTCACCGCTCTACCAGGTTTGATGAGCAGAATACAACCCCTACAGATAGCAACAGGAAGGTAGAGGGTAGTCCCAGTAGACACAGAGACAGCAGCAATGTTTCCAAATATCATTTATTGATATCTTTTTTTTTTTTCTGCATTTATGGCCACCAAAGGGACAGTGAAGGAAGACAGCAGAGGGAGCTGAGACACGTAAGGACACGTAGACTGCATGTACGGAATCAAACACAGGTCGATATAAGGTCCATTAACTGTGTGCTTAGCCCAATACTGGGTTGGATAGATATAGTCATTTATTGTTGCGTACGTTTAAAAACATGGTACACAGGACACAAGCAGAATCATGAAGTACAACACAGACACCTGAATACAAACAGACACCAAAAAGAGAGTGCCGGACTGAGTGTGGCTGTTGAGTGCAAAAACGGCAGAAGGGACAAAGATTTTTGCTAAGCGGCCCCTTCTGCACTGGAGGGTTCAGGACCTACGTCGTAAGGGGAGGAGGGTGAGGGGCTGGTGGAAGGGCTGGTCTGAGCAGCTCAGTTCTCTCATCGATTTCTTTCCTCTGTCTGTCCTTCTCACTCGCTTTCTCTCTAGCTCCTTTCACGGAGCCAGTTCAAGGCGGGGATGCTGCGGCGGTACTCTTCGCCAGTAAGCCGGCAGCGGAGGAGTTACGAGGCCGATACGACGTCTGCGTCGTTCTGCCTTGAAAAGCTCCCCTGACGTCTCTTCTATATCGGTTCCAACTTATTTTTCTGATCACGCAAAAGAGGTCGCTCACATCCATCCGCCGTTGCACTGTGACGCACCAACATGTTGTTTATGACTCACAGCCCCATTGCCGGTGTTTGAAGAGTGGTATCAATGTGCAGGCTGGCAAAAGCAGCTTTATCTGCCATAACTGTTGAGAAGAAATTGAAATTATCTGTTTATATTGCCTTTGAATCAGGAATGCTGGGAAGCATTGGTGCGGTGCCGGCTTTGTTCGGTTCCGGGTAAAAAGAGCAGCAGCCGGCTTAATGACGGATCAGCTTCACAGTAATATAGCGGGCTCTCTGCATGTAAGGGGTTGCTCTCTCTCCCTCCAGGCCAAGCAGGGGGTGGCAGACTTTGCCCTCCATCCCTCCGCTTAAGAGCTGCCCAGGGGGCCACCTAAAGGCCTCCTTCAGATGTCAGACACACGGTTCAATATGAAGCCCCCCCACCACTGCTCTGCACCACTCCATTCCCTCCGGTCAGATAACATCAGCTCCCCGAGGCCTTAACCTGCAGTGTGGTCGCTAATGGGTTTGTTTTACTAATGCCGAGAAGTGTTTGCCCTTTGTTGCTGCTTTAAATTAAGAGCGGGGAGAAAGTGTTTCCACCCCTGCCCTTTCCGGACGGATTAATTACGGGAGTCCAGTTTAGTCTAACAGATGGAATTACCGCAGGACTTTCGTTCTTTAGGAGGAAGGCCCCTATTTGCTCACACTTTCTCGGGATAGAGGCCAAGTGGCGATTAGGAAGTGAAACAAAAACTGCTAAATGACTCAATAATAATAAATAGACATATCTCAAAAATGTTGCTTTCTTCAGTTTTCCCAGCATTCAAATAACCAAGGATACCACTTCATTAACAGTCAAGATAGCTGTGATAAACCCAGTGCATGCTCTCTGTGGGGTTTGCGATGGGAGGTGAAGACTGCTAAAGTGAAGGATGGTTAATGTGTGATAATGAGAGGCAGGGGTGGCTGAGTCTCACTTTCTCCATGACACACACCACCGCCTTCCCCAATCAACTCATCTTCCCGCCTAATGAAGCATGGGAATGGTCATCTGGGGGGGCTGAAAGGCCCTTTAGCATGCTGTAATTTACACGTGTTGGAATCACGGCGGGCCGAGTGATCCTGGCTTCCCAGCAGCAGACCGTGTTTACACTGCCCAGGGTTTGTCGTCCCACGGGGGCTTTGATTTAAAGACTATTCCCTGGCTCTGCCGTATCAGAGTCAACAGTCCATTCTCAGCTAATCCACACCTCTCTCCCTCCCTTCCTCCCATGCTCTCTGCCTCGCCGGAGCAGAGTGGAATAGGTCTTTGGTAGCCCTGGCTGGAACACACGTTGTGTTGGTTGGCGGAGAGAGAGACCTGTTGGCAGCAGCGCGCTGCCATGCTGGCTGTTTAACAGTACCATATAAATAAACTGAGAGAGAGAGTCAGAGAATGGGGGGAGGAGGGATAAAGCAGGGAGTAGGAGCAAGAGAGTAAGGAGAGAGAAATAGAAAGGCTGATAGCGAGAGAGAAATATGTTAGTTACCATGCCAATGAAGCCTTTGGAGAATGTGAGAGAGCAGAGCGAGGGCAGACAGAGAGAACGAGAGTGAGAGGGAGCTGAGAAAGGGAGGACAGAGCCAGGGCGAGAGTGAGAGAACGAGAGAGAGAGTGAGCTGAGAGAGAGGGAGGACAGAGCCAGAGCGAGAGTGAGAGTTAGAGTGAGAGAACGAGAGAGATAGGGAGCTGAGAGAGAGGACAGAGGCAGAGCCAGGGCGAGTGAGAGAAAGGGAGGGAGACAGAGAGAGAGGGAGCAAAGAGGCAGGGCAAGAGTGAGAGAGAAAGAGAAAGAGAGACAGAAAGAGAGAGCGCCGGAATTGAAAAAGAGGACAGGAAGAGAGTGAGCGAGAGTGAAAGAGAAAGAGAATCTGGAGACAGATGACAGATGAAAGCACATCCTGTCGCCCACTGCTTACAGGCAGACCAGAAGAAGTTGTTTGGATGCAAATGACGGAGCCCTACTTGGTGGCGTATTATTTGATCTGACGGATGCGGCGGTGTTAAGCCCTGACCCTCAGAGCTTACCAGAGCCTACAAAGGTAGCTATCGACTGGTCAGTGTGTGCTTGGGTTCTAGGGGGACATTAACAGGCTGTGGGGTTAAGCACTCAATGTGACTCAAATGTGTTCCTGTGGGTTGATGTGTGTGTGTGTATGTGTACACAATGTGTTTACGTGTCTGTGTATCACTGCGTGAAAGGTGGTGTATCTGTACATATCTGGACAAGTGAACCGCATAACCACTATGCCTGAGGTGTTCGGAGCAAAAGGTTTTCTATGCGCACCTGAAATGGCCGCAAATGTCTGAGTACAGCTGGAAGACAGAGGTACTCAGGAGTCTGCCTGGTCAACGTCATTAACCGATGGCTTGGCCTCAGTAAAAATATCTAGTCTCAAATCACCCACAGGTATGAGAACTAGTGTGCACAGACTAAAAACAAGGATATATGTCCTGGTGCAAAGAAACGATTTGAGAATGAAATGCTCCCAAATGTGTGGGTAAATGGGCTGTCCCGCTCCGGGCCGCACCGCTCGGTGCAAACGAGGCACAAGACTAGCAGGTCAAAGCAGGATTACAGTAGTTTACAGACGAGTATAGAAGTAGCACAACCTAACCTGTTCCCTATCCAAATTATTACACAGCCGAGTCCAAAGATGGTCTCCTCATTTTTACAGAAGACGTCTAAACAGCAGGAAACGTTCATGGAGAATGTTATTTGGTGGTTGGGCAGTTTAGAAGCAGACATAAGAGAGATCAAAGGGACAAATGAGGAGTCTGCACCGAAAAGGAAGCCAGCGGGAAATAAATGCGTTTTGGTACATTTATTTCTGTAGCATTGTTCTTTTTGTATGACCACTGGCCATTCGGATGTATTCACATTCCTCTATCTGCTTTATCCCATAATATGATTAATATAACCCCTGTACTCATAAAGATTTTTACAGAAATCTGTGCGGAGAATACGTAATGCTGAAATAAACAGCCTCAGATAGGATCCACTGACAAGCTAGGCCAATGTAATTTGTTGGTATATCATCAGGATGGTTTCATAACAGTATCTATAATTCTAAATTAATTTTTAAATCAATCCTTCCATTATTTCTTCCCCACAGAGTACCTTCCCCACACAACCAGCAGGTAATATCATATCTATTGAACAACTTTTAGAAGGCTTTTAAGTTGTGGATCCTGGAGTAGTAACATCATTAGTAATTTGACTAATGCTAATCCATGAAAAGCCTAGTGTTCTACACAATGGACCACTTGGGAGGGGTTTTAAAGGACGGGCAAGACAATGTGCCAACCTTCAATACTTTTGAACGATTAAAGGATACCTGCTGGCCTAAGGTGTGAAATGCAAAATGTTCCCTTGGAAGCACCCCACAGGGACCAATTACCATGGCAACTGGTGGCCCAAGGTGTGAACTGCAAATGTTCCCTTGTTGGCCCCCAAACCTAGTACCTAGCCAGGAGTATCCCAGCCTGTTGTGTTTCAGCATGACAACTGCTTGTGCGTTTGGTCTCACCTGACTGCAGAATGCGAATGACATCACTGATCGCCATTGTGACCAGGTCAAAGTGCCGGTAGAGGGGGTAGCAGAGGACCCTACGGCCAAACATCACCATGACCTCCTGCAGGGAGCTGCACGTCTGGGGACATAAGGGGATTTGGGTGTCAGATAGTCAAGAACTATCCCTCTCAATCCCTCGATAATTGAGGGGAGAGTAAAGCCAGTAATAATAAAAACATAATAGACATAGGGGGGGAGGATATAGTCATAGAGAGCCAGAACAGATAGGGACAGAGATGATAAATAACTAAACTAAGAAACAGATGAAGTGAGAGAGAGAGGGAGTAAGACTATATAAGACCAATGGTTTATAGAAAGAGTCTAAGGCAAGAGAAAGAGAGATAATAGAGGGGAAGTAAGAGTAATATAATATTAATAGAAAGAGACAAAGGACAGAGAGGGAGTTAAAAGAGAGAGAGAGGGGAGACAGAGAGCTGCTTGTTTAAGAGGTTGTGTTAGCGTGCAGGTAGCTTTGTTTGGCAGGGTAGTGTGCTTACCCGCAGCGTGTTTAGCAGGAGTGTAAATAAGGTGCTATCCTGCTCCTCCAGGGGAGATGGAGGGAGGAGGGGGTGTGACACCAGCACAGCCAGCGGAGCAGTAAATGCACTGCCGATTGGTGGAAGAGAGTGTAGTGTGTGTGTGTGTGTGTGTATGTGTATGTGTGTGTGTGTGTGTGTGCTTGCATTCAAACAGGTCATTATGACAGACGGATATAATCATAGATCAAAATGCCCGACAGACACGCAGACAGAGATACAGACATGAAGACAGACAGAGAGACAGGCAGACAGACACACATGGAGGCAGACAGAAAGAGTGACAAATAGACTTGGAGGTAGACAGACAGACAAGGAGTCAGAGAGACAGACAGTCATGGAGGCAGACGGACAGATAGACAATGGCATTGAGATGACAGACATGGAGGCAGACAGACGGACAGAGACAAACAGACATGGAGGCAGACAGACATGGAGGCAGACAGACGGACAAGGAGGCGGTCAGACGGACAGACAGACACAGAGGTAGACAGTGAAATGTTGGTGAGATTGTGGTCGGAGAGGCTGGGGTGTTCATTGTTAATTGTCCCTGAGAGAAACACAGAAAGCGAGAGAGAAAGAGCGAGCAAGCTATAGAACAAGAAAGATAGGCAACAGACTGAGAGCTCCCCGCGGCACACAGGTGGAGGGCCTAATCTGCACCTAGGCCCATTAACACGCTACCCTCCCTACACCTCTCAGTGGTCAAGGTCCCAGACCCCCCCTTCCTCCAGCTGTCCGCTTTAATGGCCCAAAGGAAGGGATTAAAAGGTGCTGCTTTGCACGAGCAAATACACACAAACAGTGGCACAGCCATGTTTTTTCCGCTTACACACGCACCCACATACAGACAAACAAGCACACAGAGCACGTAGTAATAATGTGGAGGCATCTCACCCCTCAACACCTCATCATTGGACACCATAAGATGAGAACAGATGCATATCTCTGCTGCTACACAGTGCCCCTCTAATAAGCCAACTCTGCAGCTCCCCCCACACACTTAACACGGATGTTTGAGTATGCAAAAGCAGAAAAAGAACCCGCAGACAAATGTACACCTCAGACGCTCCAAGGGTTTCTGCGGCAGGCTGCGCACGTGAAGCCCTCAGGGCATGCTTGAGCACCGTGCCTGAGCACGCACGCACGCACGGACGCACACACACACAGAAAAGCAGGAACGTGTGCTGCTAGGACGCTAGATTGACTGGTGCGAAGCGCCCGTATAGGAGGCAGGGAAACGGGGAGAATGGAAACAGGGGGCTTTCAATGTACTTTCCGTGACACATTTTAGTTCCGGACGGCGATCATTCAGGACTGCCTGCTTCCCTCAAATAGACAACACGGAGGCTGGAAGATGTAGGTTCCGACCTCTTGGCCAAAGGACTGCAGCTATTTGGCTCGATGCTCACAGCGTACTTAAGGCATTGGGGTTAGGGATCTTTATCCTGGAGGGCACGGGATCTTTACCCTGGAGCACCACCTGGTCACTCCGAAACACTTAAGAGAAACAGCCCTTCTCACCTCCAGCCAGCACAGCGTTCCACTCAGCTTCCGAATGGTCCACGGAGATTCCACCTGTGGAAGGGGGGGGGGAGTGGGGCAAGAGAGAGAGAGTAAGAGAGAGAAAGAGTTAGAGAGTGAGAGACAAAGCGCAACGACCGTCAGTGTAGTCATGGCGACCAGAGTCATGCTGTCCCAAAGTAGTGCTGTATCTGAATGATGTGTGTGGGAAATTCACTATCTACCCCAGGGGAGAGATAGTATGTCAGCCCGAGCTGTAGTAGAGGCCACTACAGCCAGGCACCAGATGGTCGATAACCATATTGAGTATCATAATTGTATAATAATAAAGTGACTGGATTTCCTCTGTGGAGCTCCTGAGACCAGGGAGAGTGGAATGAAGGGTTTTCTGATTGCTGACCACAGTCTGGTAAATAAACTCAACAACTGTGCCACCAGCTTCCTCCGTTATACCAGTTCCCACAGTAACCGTTCTTCTGTCATTACGGCGGTCGGAGAACTGTCGGTCGACCGCTGTTTGAATGCAGCGGCTTTTATAATATATGACATGAAAATAGCAAGAATACCAGGACACGGGGTGGAGTGATGGGTTACACACAGTCTCTGTTTAACAGATCCAATAGAGGTAGAAGAAACGAGAAGGATTTGTGAAATGAATCCTGGCAGTGAGAATGAGCAATTCCTCCCATTTGGCCATGATCCACCCACATGGTGTCACTCATTTCTGCAGTTATTGATTATGCCAAAACCAAATGATTGATATGTTATCAATAAGTGAATGAGGAAATTCACCTTGCATTTTTTAATAGATCAATGATTTGAATCACGATTCACCAGCTCTAATAGCCATCCTTCAGACTGATATTCACAGACATCTCTGTCTTTAGTTCCCAACCAGTGTGACGCGGGCCTTGACCTTCTCTGGGATTCAGTACACACCCCTGACATAGTTTACAGCAACAGCTGTCCCAATTCGAATCGAATCACCCATACCCAAATCAAAGCGAGTACTCATGCAAATAGTGTATAGTGGACAACAATTTACATATATTGAAAGTCTGTTTTTATCTGTTCGACCTGTTAATTATAAATCCAATGCCTTAAACCCCGAACCAGCGCTCTACTGAGCCACCGGTGACTGGAGTCCACAAATGCACGCTGATTTTATCATCGGCTGAAATTTCCAACAATCTTTTTTGGGTTGGGCCTTGAATTTGTTCTTGTGTGCTTCCAGTGCCCGTGAGGGGTCTGGAGGAAAGGAGGGACAGGACGTGTGTGCTCACCGTGTGCTCTCCGTCGGTGAAGCGTTGGTCGTAGGCGTAGGCCAGCAGGACGTCCACCAGGCCCAGCCAGGCGGCCTGGCGGCAGGGCTTGTCCAGCAGGAAGGAGCGGTTGGTGAAGCGCCGCAGCTGGTCCTTGTCGTCGTCCGTGAAACATACAGCTGCACAGGGAAACCCGTGTGTCTTACTAACACTCCGCGTTAGTAAGACACACTGGTCTCCTCGTAGACTTAAGATTCCCCTGGATATTTGACAATATCAGGGTAAGCTGGGTAAGAAGGTAGGGGGGTAGTAGGAGCGGGGACACTCAAGGGTAAAAAGGGTTGAAATAGTTAAACAAAGAACATATGGACATTCGTATCGTACATGTCAATGTAGGCCTATTATTGCTTGTCTCATAATTGGACATAACCCAGTAGGCAGGTTGGTGTGGGTAGGTTGGTAATTATGCAGGCAAGTAGGAAGGTGGCTGGGGTAGGTAGTTAGGCAGGTAGGGGTTCAGTATCACAAGGGAAGAATTGGAATGAAAATGAAGTGTAGAAGCCAAACCTTTTGGCTTGGAGTCACAGACCCCTGAGGCACTTGGCTCCCCTTGCCCAAACGCATATGTAATAGGGGAAAAATTGCGATGGAGCACACCTAATGGGACATTAAATACTGTACACTTTGTTTCCATTGGAGTGAGTCAAGTCTTCCATGGTTGACAATAAACAGCCATGTTGGGGAAAAGAATGAAAGTATCTGCAGGAGAAGGCCATGGGCAGGGGATAGCTAGCTCTGCAGGAGAAGGCCATGGGCAGGGGATAGCTAGCTCTGCAGTAGAAGGCCATGGGCAGGGGATAGCTAGCTCTGCAGGAGAAGGCCATGGGCAGGGGATAGCTAGCTCTGTAAATAATTCTTATGAAGGTCTGTTAAAATAACCACTTTCTCCATGCTTTTATTTCGTGTATTTTGCCGTCATGGGTCTTTTATTTTGACGCAGGAAGTTTGAATCTACAGTAGGTAACTTGACTTGAAGGAGATCGCACGGAAAGGTTATTACGTGTAATTACGGAAGGAATTCAGGCTACACACGGTTGCTCTGCATAACAATTTGTAGTAATTAATAAGTGCCTAGCTGGAATGGGAACAAGGTATTGTGTGTTTAATTTGTTCAAGACTTTATATTACTTAAAATGTGTTTAAATGTGTTGATGCTGTACAGCCGTGCAAATGTTATCTTCATGGCGATAGTTGTATATGTGTAAGAGCTAATTAATGTTATTTATCTGTCCTGTAGCTCTTACGGTGTTTATGAAGAAAGATGTGAAGGAAGGAATATTTATGCTCAAAATAAGGCTGACGGCTGAACGTAAATAAAGGCTTCTGAAACATCTGTAAGCTACACCATTGTCCGGCTGGGGTTCGCTACAAGCTCTGCAGGAGAATGCTCTCTGCATGAACTTGAACTTTCTGTCCTCAGTGGCTCTCGCAACAGCTGAAAGCCATTCTCCTCTCCACTCGGCGAAAGACAAAACCAAATACGAAGCACATGATGACAATGGCTTGCCATTGTGTGTGTGTGTATGTGTGTGTGTGTATGTTGCAACAGCGCACAAGCCCCTTGCACAATCACAAGCCACATGCACACACACATGGCCATCTGCAACCGCAGGCGTGCACCCTCACCCATAAACACACACACGTGTTGCGTTTTCAACATACGCATCTAACTATGAGTGAGATGTGCGGGCGTGCACGGCCACTCTCGAGCAAGTGCATGTGAGCGGAGCCGAGGCCAATCCCCAGAGGCTGCAGTGGAACTTGGCTCTGCAGCTGAAGGAGATTCCTGCTGCATTACGTCATGCCTCTGCTCCCTGCAGACACTACCTGCAGCGCACTCTGCTGTCAACACAGCTGTGGGGAGCCGCACGTGCACACACACACACACACACACACACACACACATACAGGCTTGCACAAACACACACACACACACACACACACAGTAAGAGAAAACACACACACATACACAGGCAGTAAGAGAAAACACACAAAGACACACATACACACGACCAAAATAGCAAGAGAAAGCACCCACAGAGCAGACTGTAGCACATGACGACAAGGTGGAATACATAATCATAGCCACCAGACACCACCACAGCAGCATAGTAACAGAAAACACACACACACACACAAACAGAAAGGCACAACAAAGGGAGGCAGAAACCACACGCACAGAAAGGGAGAGACACATGTGTACCAACATAAGCAAGCTTCCAGAAAACCCTAACACAAAACAGAGAGGAACACAATAGAGAAACATGCAGAGGCCACTAAGTGCCACTTACACACACACACACACACACACACACACACACACACACACACACACACACACACACACACACACACCCCTCCTCCATTGGGATTGAGAGAAGGAGGGAGGGCGGGTGGCAGAAGCATCCTGAGCCCTATATGCACTCCTCCTCCTCCTCCTCCTCTTCCTCACCATGACAGTGCGCTGAGTGCAGAGGAGCAGCCTGCGATGTGATGAAGGCTTTGCCGTCGTCTTTGAGTCACGATGAGAAACACTCACATTAAACAGCAGCGCTTACGAGGCTGTGTGGTGCTGTTGATGCCTCACCAACTGGCAACATGAACACGCTGGGAACTGCATTTGAAGGCACTTAATAAGCAGAAGACGCCTCGGAGTCTGGGGAGGACGTATCGAGTATTCCAGAGTTGCTGTGTTAGGGTGTGACATGAAGTCAGCCCCGACATCAGGTGTGTTAAAATATGGGCTGTTTTTCTCTACGTCGTACCCCAGGGCTCTGGGGTGAATTACAAATGCATGTTTACAGTAAAAGTCTTGTATGTAATTAATATATTCATAATTATACATGATATACCTTTCAATGTTGCTTGGTTCATCAAAAGCAATGGGCCAATCAAGCATTTTTAAGTGGATGATTAATTGGGTCTGGCCTTAACGGGAGCGAGGGTTGTACTGATGATGGAGTGTTTTAACACCTGGACCCATTTCCAGCAATGGAGACCGGGCCGCCACAGGCTCATTGGTGCTGTCTACATGGTTCCCACATCCCTGCTGATAAGAGGGGTAGGGTGTTTAGCTGGTGGGGGTCCCTCCTGCTTAGGGGGAGGGGTTTGGTATGTCGCATTATCTTCAAACTGCCAAAGGGTTAAAAAGGACACCATAGGTTTAGGTAATGGGTTGTGTGTGGTTGGAGTTGGTGGGGGGGACTTCAGTATGAGTATGGTCATAAGGTGTGTTGGAAAATCCAGACTGAACCACTTGCAAAGGCCACGGTAGAGCTGTACCTAAATGTGAAAAGACTGCAGCCCATAGGTCAGCATGTGATAGGAAGCAAAGTAAAGCTTATCTTAATTTGTCCAAAGGTCACCGGAACACTCTCGACATCTGAGTGTAGTCACAACAAAGTTGCCCCCAGGTAGAGAGAGTGAGAAAGCGTGAGAGAGGGAGTATAGAGAGAGAGACAGAGAAGAAAAATAGAAAAAGCAAGAGGGAGAGAGAGAGAGAGAGAGAGAGAGAAAGAGAGAGAGAGAGAAAGTGACAGAGCGAGAGAGAAAGAAGAGAGAGAGCGAGAGAGCAAGTGACAGAGCGAGAGAGAAAAGAGCGAGAGACAAGGGGAGAGAATGAGTAAGCCGTCAGGTCCATTTAGCGGGGGCATTGTGTGAACCGGGGCCCCTGGTGGACAGCTGGGGGCTGTCAGCGTATACCCCCAACGCAGGAAGAGACACAAAAGGGGCCAGTTTCTACTTCATTAGCACTTGTGTCCGCGTCCATCTGTCACTTGATATATCTATCAGACATGGCCGAGGTGAGCGCCGGCAGGGGGCAAAACAAAACCACAGAGATCTATGAAGACCCAAGAACTGTGCGAAACTACAGCTAAAAGTGTGCTTTATTAACGACCCGAGGACACTGAATTAAACAGAATGAAACAAAAAAAACAGCTCAAATCTGCGACAGAATCGGTTGGCATGGTCTGGCCGGCGCCGCGGCCCGTGCTCAGCCGGGGCTAATGCTGTTGAACCTGTCAATCAAGCCATTAGGTTTAATTTGGCCCATTTATCCACGCACGGGCTGCCGAGGCAAACACTCTGTCCCTCAGGATGCAGTGTGAGGCGAGGGATAGAGAGAGGTGGGGAGAAAGAGGGATGGGAGGGAGAGAGGCAAAGAGAGTGAAATGGAGAGAAGAAGGGAGGGAGAGGGAAGCAGAGAGGAATAATGGAGAGGGGGAGTACAGATGTGGGGAGATAGAGGGACGGGGAGGGAAATAGAGAGGGCAAGGAAGGAAGAAGGAAGGAAGAGAGGGAGAGCGAGGCAGGGAGATAGGCAGAGATAAAAAAAAGAGTGAGTGAGTGGGAGGGAGGGAGTCACACAGATAGATAGATGGAGGGAGGCATGGAGAGATGGAGATAGATAGAGCTTAATGCTCTGCTGAAGCAGGGCCCTGTTTGTAGCTAATGGCGTGTGCATCTGAGTGATAGACGCTCCTCAATAATCGGCCACCGGTGGCAGAGGAGTGCGGCTCTCTAAAGCACTGGCGGAAACACCCTCTCCTGTGTTAATGCTGACGGTTTGATGTGCTGTAACGTCCTCCCCCAGCACCCTCCTCATGCCATATAACATCCGTGCACCATCAGTCAGTCGGAGCTCGGAGCTGTGCGCCTGGTAAAGTAATTGGCAGTGGAGGAGCTCTCAGTAATTCCACTATGTGTTACACGGAGCGCAATCCACGATTGCACTCTCTATCACAAGTTGATAAATGGAGTGACAAAGGGGAGGTTTCTCACAGACAATCGGGCGAGAGCACGCAATGAGAGTTTCCTGATCACAAGACAAATTACAAGCGACATCTGTCATATCAGACTGCAGTTTATTTAAAAAAAGTTGCACTGTGGTCAATGTCTTGCTATTTCCCATTGTACAGTTTGCATACAAAATCTGTCCAAGTCTACGACTGTAGCTATAATATTGTTCAGCGACGACATAAAGTCAACGGTAGACCACTCGACTCCTTTGCTCCACTCTATTGTGGTCTCATCTGAGCGCTTGCCAGATGAAGATGCTCAATATAGTGAGAACCAGGGGCAGTAGTTAATGTTAAGGAAGATATATTCTGATTTGACAGGGTACCGCAGCCGCTGTAAGAGAGCCTATTATCTGACCATTCAGCTCATGGGAAACAGGTAATTTGGTGTGCATTTCAAATAGAAATCCTGACACACAATGAAAGGTTTCTGGGTTTCCTCAGCAAGTATGTAACTCCACTTTTATGACAAAGCTAACGATCATGAAGATGGTTTTAATTGGAGACACAGATAATGAGGAAATGTGTCTGAATCTGCTGATTTTTTTTGCAACCTTATGCCACCTTCTGGCCAGGCCATCATTTAGCAGGGTTTTTTCCTGTTCATTTTCT
This sequence comes from Pollachius pollachius, assembly GCF_949987615.1. NCBI lineage: Eukaryota > Metazoa > Chordata > Actinopteri > Gadiformes > Gadidae > Pollachius > Pollachius pollachius. The sequence goes on along the minus strand of NC_136945.1, from coordinate 4,173,570 downwards.
ATGCCTCAAAATTAAAGAATAAAGTGCAACTCGGGAAGGACAATTGTATTCGGCACACCATTATGGGGACTAATCATCAAAAGAAAGAGATAATTAGACATTATCTCATTGACAACCCCAAATATGGTATTAAGAGCTCTGTTGAAGCACTTAATTATACAAAATGATAGCCTCATAAACTGAGTCAACCGTATTAATGAAAGCACTGAAAAATAAAAACTATGAGACTAATAAAGTGTATTCTCATCAGGACCATCCAATATATGCACAAGGCTTTTTTATATTCAAAAAGGTCAAAGTCAAAGGTATTTTGCCCAAAGGTATTTTGCTACATCCGAAAAGTAGGAGGAAAAGAAGGGGAGGGAGAGGAATGGAAAGTGGTTTATAGTGATTTATATTGACATTGATAACCATAACCGCCCAGCAGATGTCCCAGAGAAGGGGTCGGGGTAGGATGGGGACGACCGACTCACCCGCCTGCCCCTCTGGCTCTTGCCTGGGGCTCAACGCCGTCCACCACGGCCTGAACTTCAACAGGCCCTGGACCACGTCATCCTCAAACAGGTCCGACCTGCGGAGATGGAGCAGCGTCAGCGAGGAACACAGGGACTCGGTGGAGGAAAACGAGGACAAGGAAAACTGTTTTATTTAAGTTTTCATTTCAACCCATTTATGTATGGGTTGCCGCGGGTCAAAATGATGGAATGACGCAGCTTGACACGGTGATTTGTCTGAAAACCTTTCAAGCGCTGCACCCATGGGGGCTTCACTCTTCAAAATGCTTCAGTGGTTTGGGAAATGGGAGGTTTCAAGCACTTCTTTTTCTATGGGTAAACGAAGGAATTACCCAAACGACCGGGATTCAAAAACATTTTGTGTTCAAGAGCTTTGAGGTTCATTTTGCTGCCCTCTTGTCGTTACAGCGTGTTGCCAGGGCGACGGGACTACCGACTACATATTCCACGGCCGTGTTCCCCGGCGCTGGGGGCAAAACAGCTTAACCATAAATGAATAAAACCCCAGAGGGCGAATGAAAGCGCGTTAGGGGCACTCACAGGTAGTGGTCCGGGGAGAAATCCAAGCCCTCAGCCTCTCGCCGAGCCCGCCGCCGCTCCGCTGCCGTGGTGGCGTCGGGGTTCCTCACGTCAATCACGTCGCTGAGTTCCTCCTGTTAACACAGACCCCGCGGTGTCTCTCAGCTAAGCCTCAACCCACTTGAAGTGCTATAATGGAATCAATGGAGAGCCGTGACCCGGGGACTCCTCTTGGCAGAGCAGCCGCCGCACCCCTCACCTGCAGCCTGGCAAACACGCCGGCCCTCTGGTTGCCAAAGCCGTACTTCTGGAGCGAGGCCAGCTCCGCCTCTGAGCTCTCAGTGTACACCTGCTGCTCCACCTGCCAGTCGTACTCCTCGTCATCCTCCCCCTCGTCGTCGCAGGGTCCTTCCACGGCGGCTCCGCCGGTTTCTGAAATACCAAGCGGGTTAGGGATGGCTGACGACCTCTGGTGCTGTCGGGCGGCTTGTAAAAAAGGAGTGTCCGCAGACAGACAAGACAGACACAGGGGACATGGATTGTTGCGGCCCTCACCAGCGCTGACTTCTTCCACCAGGGGCCTGGCCGAGCGGGAGCCTTTAGGGGCCAGCAGGCTGGTCAGCATCTGGAGACCCTCAAAGTGTTCCCCGGCACTCTCCTTTGGGACTTTGAGAGTGAACAGCCCTAGAGGAATCCGCAAATAATTATTATGGCTGCTGTTACATTCTGCCACAGCAGTGATTTGGTTGGCATAACAACGTCCAGCCAATACAGTTCTCATGGCAGTAACTTAATTGAAAACACTTCCCCCACCCAAACAAAAATTCCTGTGGAAATGATTGTATGCTGTGTGTTCTCCCCCTAATACAAAAAAATCTATATTATGAGAGGATCACTTTTTTTTTCATGTTGCTAAAATGATTTTCACTTTTGTAGAGAAGTTTGACATTTAAAACTCCCCCTCTCTGGTATCAGGCTTCAACGGTTTGTTTGGGCAATTTGAACAGATCACAGAGTTGTGACTCATGCATATGGCACCCACTCACACTCTTTCCCTTCATGTTCCTGCTAGATCTCTGAAAGATGATCAGAAGCTTGATAAAAGGTCTGTCACTCCCACCATTTGCTGGATTTCACACAGTTTTTCCCATCGATGACAAAATACCATCATGAAGATAGTCCTCATTAAAATCGGCCAAAACAAATATTTATTATTTTTACTGACTTTTTCTGTAATCTCGCCGCAATCTTATGAGTTTTAATTGTAATAGCAAAGTTTGAAAAAATTGGGACTTCTGGACATCTAGTATTCCACAAATGTTCGAATTCGAATTTAGGAATATTCTCAGCTTTCGTTCACCAGCAGTTAAATTCCTTTCTTAACAACCCACACATCTTCACCCAGGAGCCTCCATTGCACCAAGCCTCTCCCCCCTCCGGTCTTCTTACCATCTCCTACGTCACTACACTTTCTACATTAAGAAGGTGCTAATCATAGAAACAACTCATTAATGAAAAGAACACAGTTTGAAGCAAATCCATACAACGACTCCCAATTCAACACAGAAACCCCCTTTAAGGAGCTCCTCAAGACCTAGCCTATATGTATCGGGCAATAGCGCTTGACAATGCTTTCCAACTGGTGTAGGGATAATTGCCTGTGCTGCTGCGAGTCTCTCTCTTGATGAGGCTGGAGTGCACCAAAAGAGGGGTCCTAATGGTTTGCTAATTATATCTCTAAATAAGGATGCACATTAGCGCAACGGCTAGAGAAGCAGATGCTGCGGGCTAGTCAAGGCACTGCGTGCTAATTGGCCAACGAGATGTCACAGAGAATGCGGTTGCCGATGTGCCCTTTAAAGCGGACTCCTTTGGAGAAAGAGCACAAGTCAATGGGTTGTAAAAGTAAAATTATGGCGACGATGAAAAAGGGGACAACAGGGAGCATGGGATTTTATTTAAGGAAAACATCCTAAGGGGCTGGAGGCTTACGATGCTGGAATAATGTGTTTTCTTTAAGTGAGCGATGGATGGGATATATATTTATGTATTCTGTTGGTTTTTGGGAATAACACCCCAAAACTGGTGTATATTGGAAAAGGAAATAAGATAAGTGCTAGCCGCCACTCTGAATCCATCAAACACAGGCCTGCGGGTTGTAATCATATCTCAGTGACAGATGGGTCCAATGGCCCCTCAAACGGATAGAGATAACATGCTTTGTAGATTTATTGGCTGCGTCCACTTGATTGACTGATTGACAAAGTAATGACACTCGGGGGATCTATTACAGCCAGCTACTGGAGACATGTATCAAGACTCTATTTAGGATTTGGACAGCATGGCTAGTTCACGTGCCAACAACAGGCCATACTGTACTGGGTTCATCCCTTTTTTCTTAAACAGAAACCTGACACGCAAAAACTGACCTCAGGGGAAAACCTGACCCTGTGTGCAACATGAGCCACTGCAATCGCTCTCTCTGATTGGCTGACATTGCCACTTGGCCGATCTCCATTTATTATAATAATAATGAATACCACCAACTACGTTGGTTGTTTGGATTCAGTGTATTTGGTTGCTCTTTAATCTATGTCAGATCAATAAATATGACAATGATTTTATTTATGTAGCGATGGGATGAAGCCTGGTCAGATAGAAAGCCAGCAGGGTTGTAAGTAATGTTTCTCAATTCACAATACTGTATAACTGTATAAGTAAAATGTAGAGGCAAAAAAAAGGAAAAATAAAATTCACATTGTTTGATCTTTCATCCTCTTTCAAATCATGTCCAAAAGTCTTTATTAATATCAAGCATCATATCTATCTTGATCAATAACAGATATCATGTCTTACCTTTATCAATATCAAATGAGGCTTTTTCCCTTCCATCTTCTACAATTCGTCCTGGTAGAGTTAATCTGCAAATTATAATTAAGGTACATCTAAAATACACAACATAACTCCAGAAACACAGACACACGCAACTGATAAGGGTCACAAACCACATTTCTATCTATCTCAAGACTCACCTGAGGAAGTAGGGCTTTGCATAGAACTTCAAATCTGTCCCATCAATGTAGAGGTCGAACTCTGAGGTCCTGGTATAGGGCACCCGGACCACGATGGTCAGACACTGGCCATCTTGGCTCAGCTCGAATGCCGGAGTGATCATGGTCAACACCAGTTATCTACAGCAGATCTTCTGCAAACGTGTCCATCAAGCGAGTCCTGGCTTGTCATTCAAACAAAACAAAATGTGGCAGATTTTGATGGTCTGCCTTTGACTACAGAGAGGACAGTTGGTGTAAACAGTTATTTCACAGTCTGTAGAAAATTATAGCTATTCTAATTGGAAGTTGATGAAAAGCAACAGGGAAACCCCTTCATTCGTGGGATAAATATGGAACGTAATTAAAGGGTTGTAACATTAAGGATAAGATTAATAGTCAACACTTAACTGTAGTCATAGCTGAAACAAACTGGTTAAACGACGCCACCTAGTGACGGACTTATTCTGCTGTTGTGGTGCATGCAGCGCAGCACACGTGTGTGCCACATTGACATTAGCAGTGAGTGGTCTAGTCTGTCAACAAATAAACTGTTACAGCTACTCATGTAGCCCAGTCTAATAATTGGGTTAATGTTAGTAAGCGTTGCACCATCACATACAAGCACTTATGTTAATGTGGAAGCAATATATTATTTGTAACGATTTTAGCTTGCAATCTAAACTGAGCTTACTAGCGATCAAGTTTTCAATGTTGTGGCTATACTAGCATGCTAGGCTAGCTCAGCTAGTAGAATTTACTTACAATGCTTGGGCTGTACTGTCAAGGACTGATTTTATACATTTGAACAGTTAAGAGAGAGAACCCGACACGCCAATCATTAAACGGAATTACCTAAAACAAATCTTTTTATGAAGAAATCTGCGTAGGACGTTCCGAAAAACCATCACATGCACCACTTTATGGTAACGTCCATGTTTTACCGTACTGGAACGAATATAGGGGCAAGATTTTTTCAAATGGCCACATATGAACATAACACAAAAGAGCAAGTTGTGATAGAAACCACGTTAGGGATCGGTCCGGTTATATTTGGTAGCTTAAGGACTGAAACGTGTTCACTATTCAAATTTAGATTTTTTTTTCTTCTATCATATGGAACACATGGATGTAAAGTAAAACCACATACACTAAGAACAGTGTAATTTAGTAGTGATTGACTTTTATCGAAACTGACTACTACAAAATCCACAGCAAATTCAGATTGGCGTGATTAAAGAGAAAGATAACAGTAAGGATGCCTAGTAGGTTGTGAAAATGTAGGATCCATCCAAGCACCTGTTGGCTGGGAGTAGAACACCGTAGACACACTATCCTAAATGAATAAAGTATATAGAGTATACATCCCATACTATTATAGAATCGTTGCTATTATGTATATGCACACCTGTTGCAGAATTTCCTGTTGTGTCTCTTTTTCTTGGATATTAAAAGTGGCTTCTAATGTAAACAACGTATGCATGCAAAGCTTTCGCATACATTAATGTGTTAATGTGAGTTTGTGAAAAAATAAAAAAAAGTATAAAAACGTTAAACGTCACGTGTAACGTCTCGGTATCTCTAGAAATGTGTCATGGATTTCCCTCTATTTAAATACAGCGCAGAAAAGCACGGCGCGTCTATCATGAGACTTACGGGGAAGTGAGCAAGCCACTCCTCCGCTTGAAATGTTTCATGGTTGCGCTAAATCCATCTTTAGTCAATGTCGTCTGCAGCAAATGCAGTCGAGGAGCGCTATTAAAATGTCAACTCGTTATGTTTTTCGCGAATTGTAGCCATGAGAGGAGATTTTTTTCCCTCGTTTAACTTTCCGATCTCGGTCTCACAATGCGAATTCATTGCAAACTATTTGTAATCGCTGTGTGTTTCGGAGTTTTTCTACTTCTGTACTTTTTCGGTGGGAATTCTGCAGACGAACAGCTCTTGAAAGAAGTTAAAGAGGACAACCCTTCTCCATCTGCCCCATCGGAAGTTGTACATAAGGTAGCATCAAAGTCCACATACAGAAAACACCATGAACTTAATGTTGCTGCAGGAGAGGCACCCAAGGAGCGAAAGAATGGAAACAGTATCAACAGAGTGGCAAACGTTAATACAAAGAGGTGAGGATTTTATAGCATCCTCATTTGCAGTGCTGATAGATGATGTCCATGCTGTTACCATTTTTGAACAGATAAGTATGGCAATCATTCCATAATTAACCTTCTGTGCTGCGGTTCTTTGTAGTCGAAACTAATGCAAAAGGACTGGGCAATTGCTTCTGCAATTTCTTCAACGGGGCAATTCTCTGCCATTGATAGCATAGCATGTGTAGCGTATTTAATGCTCAAGGGCACTGGAAAGCCACTGATAGGGCTGTCAAGGGAACAGCTGCTGATTTAAAAACAACTTGCAAATAAACATGGCTTCTACCACCCCTCCCTTCATGGTCAGGGTGAGCTCATTCCTGATTTCATCAAGTTGTTGGCTGCATTTTCCCCTCTGCTTAGGAGGACTGCAAACTATCACATCAAAGCCAGTTCTCCACGGACAGCCAAATAGATTGACCTGGTTTATATCAAGTAGGCTACATCTCTTGTTGATGGTGAAGACATGGGGTCACCTTAAAATACACAAAAACTATTGTTGCAATATAAATAATAATAATGATAATGATAATAATAATGATGATGATTTGGAAGAATGGATCTAGTCATAAAGAAAAATGAATTGACAATGCATCCACTCCTTCATATTTATGATGATATGATATGATTTATTACCTTACTGTTAATTCATATAGGCCTGCATGATGATGTGTTTGTGTGAGAATGACAAGCTTTGCATTGGTTTGTGGACGACAATAAGGAATGGGAACGGCAAAGACTACACTCAAGGCAGTCACACCACATCAAAGTCCTGTCAGCCATGCGGACAATGGGACTTGGCTATTCCTGTGTTATACTACATGTCCACCTTTTTCTAATTCCATCTCTCCTCCTCGGCGCCTCTTTGTTTCCCTCTGGGCTGAATGCCACGATAATGTAACGGAACAAAGTGTGTTCTGGGGGGAAGGGAGGACGGTTCTATTCCGAAAGCCTCTTTCTTGGCTGTTGTGGAGACTGGTGGAGCAGATAAAACGCCATCCAGGCATTCAGGCCTCAGTGTCTTCTCACACAAGCGAGTGTGCGCGCCAATGATAAGGGAGATGGGGTGAGAGGGTCACCGGTGACCACGGAAAACACGTAATGGTGTTTGGCACAGCCTACGCAACAGGGAGAAGTGCTGTGATTAGGGAAAACACAGCCCTCACAACTGTACATGACCTCCTCTAGTTAAAATACAATTAAACTGGAGTGGAACTCTGATCCCCGTTTTTGTTTTTCCTGCCAGAATTTTGAGTCTGATAGCTTGTGTCATAAAAACAAAAGATGGTTACTAGTAATGCAGCTGTTACGACTGGTTCTCTATTTTTTTTTAAAGCAACAGACATTTTTCCCAGATATTGCTTGATGCGAATCCATCAAGGAAGAGAAGACATTAATACCATCACAGAATACATCTGAATGCTTATTTCTTTTTGACCCGAGGAATGTACACTTGGTTTGTATAAATCTGAGTAGTAGACTGATTTCCTGCTCAGCACAACTAACATCAAACCACATTGCGCAAACCCCCCATGGTGGCTCTATCATTTCCTCTGGACACATGACACTATTTCCTGTGCATGTGGCCAAAAATACAATGGTAAGCTTCAGCCACTGTCCCCCAAAATAACTTTTTTTTAAAAAAAAAGTAAATTTGTTGTAGTGTAATGACACACCACAGAGACACCCTGTCTGCAAAGACACAATGGGTGTGGTGGTCACCAAGCCCCCCAATGATCTTCTGCTTCTGTTTTTATGAATCACTTTTTACTATTTAGAAACTTTCATCCAAAGCCACTCGCGTTGAATTCCGATACATGTCATTGATTAGCAGGTAGGTTAGGCATCTCGCTCTAGCATCACTGTGGGGAATTAGGGGGTGGGGAAAATCTAACCCTGTACCTTTTTGAAAGGGAGCCACTACACTATCCTGTCCCCGTAACTATCCTATCAAACCATATTCAAAGCAAGTCATCATAATCAGTGGTGAGAGCGGCGTCAATTATGAAAGGCTTCAAGGTAACCGACTCACTCTATTAGCGTGACATTAGGCACTTAAACAAATGTTCCCCTGTAGGACTCAATGCCATAACTCCCTGACGGGGATTGTCTATCGATGTAGCCGGAGTCACTTAATTGGCCCTCGCGCGATGACAGTTATATCTGTACATGGTAAGATAGGCTTGGGCAGGGAGTGGCGGGAGTTGTGCAACAAACGATACCGGGCTGCCATGGAACAAGAAATATTTGTATTGAATGAAAGAATGAAATATATTCCATAGTCTTGAATGTTTTAGCATTAGCATGGCCCGTTGCTTGTTTTTCAATTAAGAAATTTGCATTTTCTCGTAATTAATTAATTGTTACATTGTTTGAAACATGAAGGTCGAGGTCTGTATTACGAAGGCTTTAATTAGTTTATCAACATATGCCTGAATATATTTTTTATATTGTAATTATACAATTATAAAAAAAAGGCATATATAATTATACATGTCCTTTAACACCAGCCACATCCAGAACCATGCGTGAATCATAGCATCAATGACTCCCCTTTATGCCTTATCAGAAGCACTTTGGAGGGACAGGTGGATTCTGGATCAGGTTCTAATCTCGCTTGCTTCACCCAGGGAGGGTAAGGGGGAGGGCATGAAGGTAGCAAGGTCAGGGTAAAGGTTTAAATGCCCCCTGTGTTCTGTCATCTCCTGGAATAGTGTCCTCTGTGTAATGGAGCCTCTCCCCCCCCCCTGCCAAATATCACCAGTCGAAGCTGATATATTATAGGCATTAAAGTTAAACGTTTGGTACAACCTCTCTCCGGAGAGGGCAAGCATACTCAAAGTGTCTTTTAAATCAAGTTAATCTTCAAAACCCCCCCTTCCCACTCCCGCTTTTTCCAGCTCTCTGAAGATCGAGGAACGATCCGAACGATTCGACAGGATATTAGATCGGAATGATGTAAAGCCCGCTCTGTATCCCCCTTTTGAAAATAAAAAAATTGGAAAATAAATGATATTATCTTTGGTGCTAGGATGCTGACCATTACCAGATGATGCAGAGTTTCGCAACGCACAGCCACATCTGCACAGCACATGGCTCATTTAGTAGCCAATAGAAACACAGCGTTCCGTTGCATGTTGCCAATTGAAAGAAGAGGATGCATCTCAGCGCAAGCGGGAGACGAAGGGAGGGGGACTGTGTGTGAGTGTGTGTGTGTCTGTGTGTGTGTGTGTGTGTGTGTGTGTGTGTGTGTGTGGGGGGGGGGGGGGGGGGGGGGGGGGGGGGGAGGGGGGGAGGGGGAGAGGGGGAGGGTGGCAGTTGGCGACCTTGAATGGGCCTTGGGTTTGTACTGCAGTTCTGGGCACCTTCTCATTCATCCTAATCAGTGTCTCATTACCGTCCCCCAGCCATGCAGAACACCACGCGGCACGTTTGGGAAACGCCCCAGGGGCCACCTGTCTGACTTTACTCTCCCTCATCTTCTTTGTTCTCTATCTTTCTGTCTTTTGTTCGTATGATTGGACATTTTTTATTTGCTTTTTGCCCAGGGAGTGTGTTGATCCGGTCTTGTTCTTTAAATATCTGTTCATGAAGTAATGGTTTTGTTCCTTGTTTGAGGGATTGTTACATATATTTATAATTACGTCAGCCATATTGGTCCATTGCCAATGGTAGTGTTTATTTGAAGTTCTGTACACAAAGGGCAAGCTAATTGTGTTCCAATGATCTGCTTTCCATGGTGGTGACATGCTTTGTGCTGCTGCCCAATATCTGTCAATTGAACTAGTTTTGTTTCTTAAAGATTTCATTTTGAACTGTCTCCTTTTGGGAGAACAAAGCCTTGAGGCCTGTGGGTAATGCAGCAAAGAGTTTTGTGAGTGAGGGGGGTGGGGGAAGGCTATTTGGGGAACATTAAAGGCAGAGAGTGGTGTCTTTGTAGGAATTATTTTGGGGGGTGCGTCACATATGTTTGTCAAGACTGTGGTGATGTGCCACATCTGGAATGCCTTTGAGGCAGCCCGTCCTCACGTTTCAGCTGCCTCAGTCCTCATAAACCCATTAAGGAGCTGTCAGTACCGCGGCACGTTCCGCAAGCGACAGGGCCCTTCTTCAAAGGCGACCCTGTCGACAACGGGTGATTGACAGTTTGAACCAAGATGTGCTCATCAGCTCTGAGAGATTCTATTGTCGTTCGTTAACCGTAATCTTTTTTCAGTAGACTAAAGATTAATGGCGGGCGGCCAGGGTCGCGGCGAGCCCTTGCGGAGGAGGTCATGCACCTGGCGGTGGTGGCCTGTGGGAACCGGCTCGAGGAGACCCTCATCATGGTCAAATCAGCTCTGCTTTTCAGCGTCAAGAAGATCAAGTTCCACATCTTCGCGGAGGATCCCCTGGCTGCCCACTTTGAGAAAGGGGTGAGTACTTCGCTGAGGGTCATGGTGAGACGCCAGGACTTGATTACATATTCTGTAAGTGTTTTATCCGTCTTAAAAGGGGGTGGCGGGGGATGAGTTGTTATGCCTGGTAGAGAAACACTGTGTCCAGTCTCATCAATCAGCAGATGTGAATCCCAGCAGCTTGATGTCATCCACCACGACAACACCACAGGGGGTGTGCGGCGAGATGCTTCCGAGCCCAGGAAGTCTCTCGGCAGGGCTCTGAGCTGGAACACGTTAAACTGTCCTACCTACTACCAACCCGTCCTCCCTGCTGGGCAACAAACAACATCAAGATCACGGGATTTGCTTGCGCTTGTCTCAAGTCACTCTTAATGCCGGATTTGCTTGCGCTTGTCTCGAGTCACTCTTAATGCCGTTCAGGCATTTGAACCTTTTTTTATCAGGAGCGTAATGCAGCACGTTCTGATCGCTCCCTTCCTCGGGAGTCACCTTCACAGTGGCACTCGCCGCATGTTTTTTTAATGGCTGGTTATATTGTTAGCAGTCTGGCTTTTAAGGCTGGTTCATCGCAACATGATTCTTTAAATGTGTGTTTACTATGTGTGTACTTGTGGGGAGCTCTTCATAGACCGAGAAAATCAGGATGAAAGGGAAATGGTCCTGTTGATCTATTAATGGCTAGCCATTTAACTCTGTTTAATCACAATGTAAATCTTTTAAAAACTAAAAGTCTGCATTTGTGTGTGCCAGCTCATGCACTGTTGGTTGTAGTTTTCACAGGAACACTTGAGACGAGTACTTTGCATGAGAAATCCAAGTGGAAGGGTAATTTCCAGTTAACACCCTGGTGTAGGTGTGTGTGTGTGTGTGTGTGTGTGTGTGTGTGTGTGTGTGTGTGTGTGTGTGTGTGTGTGTGTGTGTGTGTGTGTGTGTGTGTGTGTGTGTGTGTGTGTGTGTGTGTGTGTGGAGGGGTTATGTACACACAGCTGCAAAAGGGGCTCTTTGATATTCCTGAAAAGCGTGTCAGTGACCAAACTTGCCAATTCCATCCACCAAACCTGAACCAGCAGTAGGCCTTTCACACATGAACTCTGGATGAACTCTGGAGAAGACGGTCCGGAGATTATCAGGAGTTGCCCTTTCACACATGCAACAAGATAAGCTGCATCAAACGTATTGGAGGTACTCTTATATACTTTAGGCAAGGGGTGGCGACTGGGTAGAGCGTGAAGGAGGCAGGACATGAAAGTATGCAGTGGAAGACGCAGTGTTTTTATCTACAACACATCTACGTCCTAAACCATCAAGTGTCTGGTTCCTTGTATATATCTTACGATTTCTGTGTTGGCCCTTACAGACAGAAGTTAACAAAACCCTTGGGTTGTTTTGTTTTGGTCTTCGTTCCTCTTCACCTTTTGTATTTCCCGGTTACACACCAGTCGTATGTTAGAAACCTCATTCACATGTCAGCCATACCCCCCTAACTCGTTGTGAATGAATTCTCCGGACTTTACACAAGGTGCCTGGTATTTAAAACTCCCACGGATGGATTCTGACATCTTTGTTCACACATACAGCTATCCGGATTATCCAGAGAATGTCAGACTTTTGGTGCATCTGTGAAAGGCATATAGGTCTTCGTGGCCGTATAGTTAATCGGGAAAACAACAATTAAACTAATAGGGTTGGGGTTGGGCATGCTGCTCAGGGATGACTTTTAGTCAACCCTGTTTATGCAATGCTAAAACTTTGTCTGCCTGGTTAAGTTTGGCTCTCAGAGGTTGTTGTAGTAACAGATGTAATGTAATATGTTGTGAAGTATAACTTTGCCCAAAAAAAACCCATCAGTATATCTATAGAGCATCTGATTGCACCCCTTTTATTGGTAACATCATTGAAATTACTTTCGATCATCATTGCCTACAGATATGCCCAGGATATTTTATGATAAGATATCGTACACGTTGTGACTTTAAAATGTAATTCATTCTATGATTCATGACAATGATTAAAGTATATATTTTAACTTGTGCAAAATATCTACTAAGATTCTAAATATATAGCAGTTTGATCTTTTATTTTAAGTTTCAAAATTGCATTTAATTTGACATATTTCCAAAATGAATGCATGTAGACGTGCATTGTACAATTTATGACCATATCAGAATGACAGTTATGTTTGGGACACAGCTGGACCATAGATTGAACCTTTTGAACCCGTGATTCCACAGGTCTGCCTGAGCCAGCCAGCCTACAAGCTTTCCCCATCTGACAATACTTGTGTTTTTCAGCTGGGCCAGTGGCCTAGGTCCATCGCAGCCAAGTTCCAGTACCAGATCTACCCAATCACCTTCTCCGTTGGCAACCAAGAAGAGTGGAAGAAGCTGTTCAAGCCCTGTGCTGCTCAGAGGCTCTTTCTCCCGGTAAGGCAGACACACTGACGTACATCCAGCCTTCCAAGGGCCTTATTCAACGAGCGGCCATCTTAGCTCTTAACGCTAGCTGGGTAGGGGGAAACTGAATGCGGAAAGAAAGTCCACATAGACAAGTTACTGCCGGCATTCAGCACCATGATTGTTTGAACAGCCAATTCATTGAATTTATGTCATTTTTTAAAATTGATAATTTAATGTCAATATTTGAACAAATAACCAGGCTACGGTGACAAATAATGTTATTTAATTAAAGATGGGCCTCGCTGGAGCCATTGATTTCTTGTCTTTTTTTTCCTGCTTTCTGAACCCGCTAAGTCACCATGTAATTGACTTCCTGAAGACATATCACTAGTCAATTCACATTTTTCCGTTGCAAGGAAATTCACACATAATGCTGCGGTATGCACACCACACACACTGAGTGTTTTGTTACGTTTTATCAATGATTTTGAATGTTTCTTGTTGTTGTTGTAATCTGAAGAAAAGACTTCATCAACCACTGTCAATTCAATTTAGCATTTGCTTGGTCTTTCATATTTACAATTACTATTTTGGCATTTTTAACCAAAGCGACATATAGATGTTTTTTTCTTTTTCTCATGTAACTCCTCATTCAAAAAACCAAATCATTGATTACGTGAGCCTGGTCAACCTGGCATTGGTTTAATTAATTAAAAATAGTACGGACATTGACATTGGCTGCCTGGTAACCAATCATATGCCTGCCACAACACAGCTCCACGTCTGCGTGCTCTACCTGCGATGCATGATGCATGCTGCTCATTGTTTTCATTCACTTCAGCTTTATGTGAGTTTTAAGTGAAGAGGCTATACTTAAAGTAAACAATATGATCAACTAATTTGATACTACACTGTGATTACACTGCACTTGCTTTTTGATCATCACAAATAATAGTGCAAAATGATCCCAACTGTCTCGCTCTCTTTGGACCCCCCCCCCCCCCCCCCCCCCCCCCCCGTGCCGCTGGCCTGTACTCACACTAAGCAATCTCAACTGGGCCTGAGTACATCATCACATTGTCATACATCATCACCAAGCGTCCGCTGCTTAGCAGAACAACAATGGAGAACAACACAGAGAACACGATTGACACTTTCCTGACTTTGTTGCTTATTTGGAGCCGATCTACTCAAAAACAGCCCTCTCTGACTGAGCAGTTTTACACTGCCAAATATGCCGTTTTATGCACGCCTTTTTCGCGCCACACTCCGCGCGTTAACACTCCCCGATGTAAATTGCCTGCTTGAGCTACGACCCCAATTTACCCTCCCAGACCCTGCACACATTGGCGGATTATTGGGTTTGGGGGGTGCTTGGGTAGAGGTGTTGCTGCGCTGTCTCCAGAGACAACGCAGCATATGATCATGAGCAGTTCTAACTGGAGAGAAAGTGAAATCCGCAAGTTGCTGATCATGTGAGAGAAGGTGATGCAGTCGTATTAAACAAGACGTTGAAAGAGATGGTGCGATCTACGAGAGACACGCAGAGGAACTGTCCTTACAAGTTTTTTGTCGGGATAAAAAACAAGTGGTCAGCAAAATAAAGAATATGTTGCCGTTTTTGTACTTTTGTTGTATTAAAATAGTTAATCGCGTTTGTACCCTACACTCAGACGTGAACTTTTTCTTGCATGCGGGTGTCTTCATTCATAAAAAATAAAAACATTGGGGAGTATGCAAATTATTCTAAAGCTCTCTAGACTCCGTGCACAACCCTGCCACACCTCTCCGAAGTGTGCACAGGCCGCGGAATTGAACTGTACTTGAGTACGGTTGGCGGGCTCACACTAGCCAAGCGATCTAGACTTTAGGGCCGCACTAGGTGTCAAACGGACTTGGGCACGGTACAGATGGCCTAGTGTGAGTGCGCCCTTAGACTTTGTTTTGATTGGACTCTACCCGCTTTGGACTCTGTCTTGACTCTGGCTTGACAAGCCCTGGTCTTGGACTCGACAAAAGTGGTCTTGACTACAGCTCTGGCCCTAACCTCTGGACTTCTCTGCCCCCTAGGTAATCCTCAAGGAGGTGGACTCACTGCTCTATGTGGACACAGACGTGCTGTTCCTCAGACCCATGGACGACATCTGGGCCTTCCTCAAGGAGTTCAACAGCACCCAGCTGGCCGCCATGGCCCCTGAGCACGAGGTGCCCAAGATAGGCTGGTATAGCCGCTTTGCACGCCACCCGTTCTATGGCGTCACAGGGGTCAACTCTGGGGTGATGCTGATGAACCTCACCAGGATCCGCAGCACAATGTTCAAAGTAAGTACTCCTTCTATTCAGTCAGCTTTTTACACACATCTGTTGTTTGTCCCAGATGTGTTAATGTAAATTAGCAAAAGGCTTGCTAAATTACTAAATAGTCAATCGTAATGGTAATAGTCTATAATAATAACAATATAATAATACACTATTATTAACACATTGGTGAAGCTAAAGTAGTTGAGTTTAGATGTTAGAAAAAAATATATGAATCAGATTATTAAAAGCCATCTTAAAATACACACTAATTAGAATTTAAGCTAAAGCAAACGGTTTATTTTTGTCCCTCAAGGTTAGCCGTAGATGTTTTATTTTGAGTTTAATCTTGGCTTGGAGCCTGACTCTTTTCAAAGGGACTGAGAACTCTCAGCAGCCTTTGATTGAGGCGGTGTGATTGCCACGCTTACATCCCAGCGCCGAGGAGGTATTGGCGGCTTGCCATTACCTCAGGCAGTAAACTGAAACTTGGGAGCAGAAATGGAAACTCTCACTCACTCTCACTCACTCTCACTCTCTTATATTCTCTTATACAAGCCACCGGGTGTCAAAAGTAAAGCAGCTCTGGAGGGAAAGGAAGGTATGGATGGATAGAGGTATAGAGAGAAGTGGTTGGATAGGGAGAGAGAGGGATCTGGATGGGTAGAGAAAGAGGGAAAAGGGTAGAGAGAGAGAGAGAGGAAAACAGCCGAAAGAAAGGAAGAGAGAGAAATAAGAGTGATCCTTGTTGGCATTCCCGTTTAGGGTTCATAAAGTACCTTGTGTCTTATTTCAGAATAGCATGATCCCTGATGGCCTCTCCTGGGAGGACCTCCTTCACCCTCTCTACCAGAAGTACAAGAACCACATCACCTGGGGAGATCAGGATCTCCTCAACATCATCTTCCACTACAACCCAGGTGGGCGGCTGTTTGCAGCTTGTTGCTGTGGAAGACTCCCTCGATATCTGTCTGTCTGTCTCCCTCTTTCTCGCCCTTTTTTCCATCTCTTTCTGTCTTCCCTTACCTACCTCCTACCCTCTTGCCCTATATCTTGCTTTTTCAAACTCTTGCGATCCCTCTTTCACACACACACACACACACACACACACACACACACACACACACACACACACACACACACACACACACACACTTAATGGTGCTATAACTGGTTATGAAACGTTTTGCAAAAACAGTAAACGACATAGTGGAATACTAATCGATGCCCTCACATCAATTCCAGAGACTTATTGCCCACATATACTTTCAATGTCTTAATGTATTGCGGGGTAGAACATTGATAAATGTCAGTAAATTCCTCTTTGCTGAATCAATGTTTTTGGTTAAAATAGAGGTGGGGATAGTGCTGGCTCCAATCTCTTTGGTCATGTGTGACGATTTGTAGTCCAGCTCTGTTTTAATTCTTAATAATGTCAGGACAGTTGGTGCAGCAGCCTGTAGCATGAATATAAATTTGTAAACGCATAACCCTGTGGTAAGTTCACTTTGGCAATGTTTGTCTGAAACCAGCACTATGGGTGTATGTGTTTACAATAGTGTTGGTGTATTTTTTTGGGTTGCAGTGTTTAATTGCCTCTCTTTTAGCAAAAGCAGTAAATCCACGCTTGACATATATTTATCTAGAGGTAAAAGCTTTTGAAATGCTTTTCAAATAGGGAGCTTTTCAATTCTGTGTCAACATGTAATGGATTCGACTGATCTTTTCTCTTCATCCCTTGATTGCTCAGCATAGTCTGCACTAAGAAGATACAGCACAATGTTAAGGGTTTTATTTCAGTCTAGGATGTGACAAAAAACATACGTAAGAAATACAACAAACTAACACAATGCAATGAAACGGGCCTGCCCAAGAATGACGGACAAGTTAACTCCTTGCATGCCACTCGCAAACAAGCTGAAGCCTTTTATCACACAGATATTCTTTTATTCTTTTGATCCTGATTGCACATTGATTTATTTCATTGTGGCAACGTCTAGCCAACATTATCATTGTTATTACTGTCATTATTAGGGGTCCAAGCAGGGAAGCTGCTTGGTCCCCTATTGTTTCTGTAAAGGTTTTTTTTCCCTCAAATTCTGTAAAAGTAATACTGCAGCCTATACCGTAAATTGAAAACTCTTGAAATTTTCAGGTATGTTTACCAATAACCCCCACTACCCATAAACCCAAATTTGTGGTACTGCACCCAAAGGTGGCGCTATTGTAAAAAATCATGAATTAGGCTTATTCTTCCTCACCAGATTGACCTGGACTCAAAATTATTTCAGAATATTAATCTCTAGAATCAGATGCATTTATAAAACCCAGGGTCTTATGCCCTAAATTTTTTTACTTTTCCCACAATTCATATTAATGCTAAACATGTTAAAAAGATTCACAGGCTACAAAATTATTCAAAAATTCACCAAGATTGTCACATAAAATCTTTAGACCAAGCCTCACAAAAATCATCCAACAGAATTTGTTTTATTTAGTTCCATTTGAGAAATATTGGCCAAATAAGTTGGAGAAGTTAGCCCATTTTTCTTATATGACCATTTTGTTATTGTATAAAAAAAGATACAACTATTATTAGTTGGATACCAATACCCCCAAATACCCATAAACCCGAATTGTGGTACTGCACCCAAAGGTGGCGCTTTTTGAAAAAATTATGAACTAGCCTTATTTCTCCATACTAGATTGACCTGGACTCAAAATTCTTTCATCATATTAATCTCTAAAATCAGATGCATCTTTTTCACCCTGGTCTTCTGCTCTAAAAATGTTTACTTTTCCCACTATTTCATAGAAAAGCCAAACGTCCACAGTCTCAACCCATTTGCCTATATGACCATTCTGTTATTGTATAACTACCTTACGGCTGTCATTAGTTGGATACCATTAACAGTGCAAATTTTCAGATTTGTGCTCTTTTAAGAAAGCCCTTAATTCTCTTGTGAAATGTGTGCTTGGAGTTTTCTTGATGTTGTGTGCTTATCAATCGACATTTTCACCATGTGAATGAGTCTTCATGCAGTTCAGGAATGTCAGTGGCTTAACGGGATAATGCGTGTACTGGTGATCCTTTGGTTGAGAGTTTGAATCCTGATTAGAGCGTTATGAACAAGCTGAACATGACATTCTGTCATTGCCATTCATTTAAGAAACACAACATTGAACAGCACCTGAAGTTCATCAGGCAATCAACATTCCGGCTCATTCGTTTCCAAGAATCGGACTGCCAAGACACAGTATGGCATTAAGGGGAACTTCTTCATTAACCATTTTTCCTTCGTCATATTTATATTTCTTCCATTAGTGTTCTTGACTACAAATGTTTAATTTCCCCAGAATTTCAATGATTTTTCAGGTATATGCTTTGAAGAAAGCCCTTAATTCACTTGTGTGAATTAAGAAATGTGTGCTTTGCGTTTTCTGGATGTTGTGTGCTTATCAATAGACATTTTGACCATGTGAATGAGGCTGCAGTTCAGGTTTATAAGTGGAACATCTTTCCTTAAATATGACAATTATATGTTATATTTATATATCTTCCATTAGTGTGTTCTTGACTTTTAATTTTGCTAGGACCCCGTTAATCACCGCTTGCGTTTATATTTATTATTACTATTGTTACTGTTATTATCGTCATCGTATGATTGTTACTTGTTTAACTGTCGTTTTGTTTTATGTTTGTTTTTTGTTTATTAGCACTTTGGTCAACTGTTGTTGTTTTATAACGTGCTTTACAAATAAATTTACATTTACATCTACACATTCACTTGTAATATATAGACTAAATCTTCTTGGGACTTAATTTGTATGCGATGATGGGTGATGTTTAAACATCTCTCTCCCTTACTCTCACTCTCATTCTGTTACTCTATCCCTCACTCTCTTTTTTAGAGTGTCTCTTCACCTTCCCCTGCCTGTGGAACTACAGGCCAGACCACTGCATGTATGGGAGCAACTGTAAGGAGGCTGAGGAAGAGGGGGTCTCCATTCTGCATGGCAACCGCGGAGTGTACCATGACGACAAACAGCCCGCCTTCAAAGTGATTTACGATGCAATACGGGATGTAAGTGAGACGAGGCGTAGTTGTTTGGATTTTCAGGAACAATGAGTCCCCGTGAACCGGAGAAACGGGACGGATAATGGAAAACATTTGGTAAAATATTGCATTCACAAAAAAACATAAGAACATTTTATTTTTGGTGGACAATAGGATGCTGTCTGTGAATGCATCCACACTGACCAAGGATGGTGCAAGATGTGAAAAAGAACACTGCATTCCCTTTTGTAAAAACAATTATATTTTGTGTATTCTACTGCTAAAGACGTCCTAAAGAGTATAAAACCACTGAATAGTTTGCACAGAACATGGAAAAGTTTACCAAATGTATTTCACCATTCCCAAACCACGCCAAACACCAGAGTTAGCCTTGAATAACCCAACACGGCATATTGTTTTTATTATTCTGTTTGTCTTTCATCTCCGGGTTTCATTTCCACTGCATATTTAATATTTTGGGCTTATTTGGGCTCATTTCCTGGCAGTGGTCAACGCTACTTCTACTTCCCTGTGATTATTAAAGCTTCTTAAGGACTAGTGCAGAAGTCATTTCTGAATTAAACCATCCATCTTCCTTTTAGGCCTGTTGCCAATAACATTTGATTATTTTTGCCACATCAAGGAAACCCCAGCTTCTGCACCACAACTCAACTGACATCCTCGGCAGTGTTTCATTATTTATTTATTCTCTCTCTCACCCTCTACGTCCTGCTCTTCCTTTCTACAGTTTCCATTGGAGGACAACCTCTTCCAGTCTCTGTTCTACCCGATCCAGACCAAGTTTCTGGACACGGTCAACACCCTGTGTGGTCGCATACCGCAGGTGTTCCTCAAGCAGGTGGAGAAAACCATGAGGAAAGTGTACGAGCTGAAAGTGGTCCGCCATGTGCGACCGCATCACTGACCGACTGTGATGGAGCTGCCCACTACCCATGGAGAGAGCGGCCCTATCCCGCCTGGCCTTTAAATTACACTCTCTATTTTTCTTACACTGTAAAGGACCATATCTTTCCTGGGGATTTTAACGCCAGAAGTTTTCAGAAGAATGGAGAGTCTCAGGCATTTGAACTCTGAATAACTCTCTCTTGTGTTCTCGCTGTGTATTGTGCCCAATTCCTGACACTAATTTTTAAATGGCTATGTAAGCCTCAGGATTGCTTCTTGTCGTTGAGTGGGTTATTACTCCTATGGTAAACAAACATGCACACAGTGCTGGTCAGTGGTGCAGTCGATTGGGAGTTGCCTTCTTGAATGATAAAATTGTGCACAGTGACAAAAAATATGTGAAGACGTGAAGACAAATGCCAGCCTGATTTAATAAAGGCAGTACGAAATGTATGTCGTCTACATTTTAAACTCAAGTGGAAGTTAGATATAAATGTTTAGATTAAAGATGGAGGGATTAAAGTATTTGCCTTTTTTTGGTTTATTTTCTGTTTAGTTTTTTACTCATTTTATTTCATTGAGAATTGGTGACCGAGCAAGGTCAACAGAGATTTGATGCGATTTTCTGCTTCAAGTAAGTACACATCTCCTTTTCTTTTTTAAATATGTGAATTTTTCTCCAACCAATAACTGTTTATTTGTGTGAATCTGGTCTGAAATCTCCAAATGCCGCTGACAGTATTACAATCAAAGAGGAAAATATGGTGTTATGTTACACACCAAAAAATGCACTTTCACAACATTTTGATGAAGAACTACAATTCAGGACTTTTGGATGAGCTTTTAGTCAATATTTGTCAAACGATAATTCTACAACTACAAATGTACAATAGAAATATTACTATGAATAATAAAGTGCTATCATAAAATAAGTGAACATTCAAAAGACTATGTGCCGTGTTAATTGTTATTCCATTTCCATCTTATGTTTATTATACACACTGCATGTCCATTTCAAAGATACCTTTGTTAACCGCAACAGAGTTTGCTGTTGAGAATTTGTCTAAATTGAGCAAAATGATGTGTTCTGGTCTATGTCTACTTCCTAAATTATTCAAAATGGGGAATGGAAAACTTAAGTGCATTCAACTATATTGTTTTAAAATAAAATATTAACTTAATTTGTAGATTGGTGTGGTCATGTTTTTTTTATGACAAAGGATCTTCCAATTATAGCCCAAATTCATGGTATGTCGTTTTTTTTGTATATGGTGCAGCATGATTGGGGGTCATCCCTATGTTCCCCAGGTCCTATGTTCCCCGGGTGCGAAGGGTTAGGGTCAGGTTTAGAATTATGGTTAGGGTTAGGGTTAGGGTGAGGGTTAACCCTAACCATAACCAATAGGAGGAGAGCCATTCTAACCAATCACAGGTGTATCAGAGGCGAAAAATGCGGTACTTGCCCCTACCATCCTACGAAAAAAAGATTCGCTCTCCGGATCCTATGTTACCCGGTCACATACGAAGGGGAACATAGGACCCGAGGAAATAGGACCCGGGGAACATAGGTACGCTCCCAATGATTGATAGCCTACTGCAAATATTATTTGTGTATGAATAGTGCCCTTGGGGATAGGTATACATAACAATTGAACTGTGTAATTAAATTTAGCACAACATAGTAAAAACGGATCAAAACATTCTTCACTAATCTTTTTTCCATCATCACCGTTTCAAGAGGGCTATATTAGCCGTTGTTGGCTAAATTACGATTGCACTCGTTGATGTTGCGAAACATAACTGCGCGAGCCTATAATTTTAATATGACCGGAAAACGATTTAAATTGCCATGAAAATGCAATGGATTGTCCGACAATCCCCTAAAGGAATTTAAAGTCCACCCCTGTGGGTGTAATATGATATCTGAATGGATTTTAACTAGATGGATACCATTTTGTAGAATAGTTGTCGAGGGAATTGGTGAAACGCGATAGAGCAAAACCTATAGAGCCCTGGGGCAGCTTGCTGCTCAGCCACTCCATGATAGTATGTCTGGAATGGCTTTTTAATATGCTGCCTTTTGAAAATCCAGTAAAAGGCTGACCCCCTACACATGTCATTTTTAAAGCACTTAACTAAACATAATATACTTGTGATTAGTATTTTAACCACTAAGCTAAGCGCCGAGCATTATCATACATAGGCCAATGTTTGCCATTCAAAAGCCAAGAACAACACCTGCATAATGACATTGAATATATTTAACTATTTAAGTCTGAAACATGTTTTCTTCCGTTTATCAACAAAATTCCTGCTATTTGCCCTTTTCATATACTGCTTAACTGGAGTTTGTAATAAGAATTGTGGGCCTTGTTTGAACCCTTCAACCATATCCCAGATTGAATTGTTGCAACCAACCAAATGCCTAAAATAGGTCAGAAGTTCAGCCATTTGGGAGGAGAGGCATAGAAAGCAGATGGGTTTCAAGTGTGAAATTAAGGACATTTCTGAGGAAATGGGAGAGGGACCAAGAAGGAGAGAGAATAGCTTGGGTTATAAAGCAAGAGGATAACCACAATCCAGTTTTATTTTTTGGTTTATTTTAACTGGCCCGTCCAGTTTTCTGGAGGCACACCCACAATCAAAATCCTGGCGCCGCTAGTGACCACAAGTGGACTTAAGCTTAATTTCATTTGAATTCATCCATTTTGGTTTATTTTTGGGAAGGGGTAGGAAATGTCATTTATGTGGGTAATTGTCCTGAGACAGGATGAGTCAGGATGACCTTTTTGGAATGGAAGATGCAACTATTTATCTGTAGTCATTTAGCGGACCCACTGTTATCCAAAGTGACTTACGGAAGTAACAGGTAAGGGTAAGGCATCCTGCTCATGGACACCTACAGGTAGACTATGGACCTTGGGGACTGAATGCATTACTTTTCTGTTTGAACTGTCAGCCACCTTCCTTTAAAACCTGTAATTAATTATCCACCTGTGTCCCCTGTTGACACTATTGAGTAGTTTGGAAAGACCACAATGTGCTACTACAATGACTACTACAACTACAATGACTGCTGATGACAACAAGCGTGCTTGTGGCTGAGTCAAGTAAGATAACATCTTCAGGAAACAAGGCATTTTGACAGAAGTCCATATCATCAGAGTTTAAATTATGTAGACGTTTAAAGATCCAACACAGAGGGCAGCAACAGGAAGATAACTAAAAATAGATTTGGGGATCAAGGAACAAGTCCAAAATAGTACTATGACCTTGCACCCGTTTGTCAGAACACAGGGGATTGCCAGGAATGAGCATTACATCATGATTTTTTTTATAGTTCAATAGTTCAAATGTACAAATAGCCTATTATGGAACTCATAAATGTTACGTATTATTTAGTATTTCATGGTTGTTAATCTTCAGATTTTTTCATTCATTAAATTTTTTCTTACTGTTCTCTTGAAAAATGAAACGTGTGTGCACAATCTACCTTCTCGAGTAAAAACATTAAAGGAGAAGAGGGTGTTGTCAATACATCATGAGTGTGATCGGTGGCATAAGGAACATCCTGTGATGAGATTAGTATGGGAGAGGGCACAGGAGAAGAAGGAGTAGGGTACTGTGGGGGGGGGGGGGGGGGGGGGGGGGGGGAGTCTTTGAAACGTGTAGACAATGGGAGGAGAGATACTGAGTGTAGGTACAGACGTTGAAGCGAATACAGAATAAAAAACTCATTCAGAGATGTGCACAGTGAATTTTAAGGTGGT
The DNA here is from genome assembly GCF_949987615.1 of Pollachius pollachius. Lineage (NCBI taxonomy): Eukaryota > Metazoa > Chordata > Actinopteri > Gadiformes > Gadidae > Pollachius > Pollachius pollachius. The sequence goes on along the minus strand of NC_136945.1, from coordinate 4,149,511 downwards.
TTGAATGTGGGATGCCTTTGCTTTGTGGGTTGCTGGGCTGAGGCAGATTCAGGTCAAACAAGGGCAGTGTGAGCTAGTGGGCAGCTTGCGGCTTGTCTTGGAGGTGGACGCTGAGGTGGCGCGGGAGCACAAGCCGTTATCTGGGTCTATGATGATGGGGGACAGCAGCCTGTCAAGCCTTCCACAAAGCTTTACTACCAAGCAGGAACGTTTTATTACGATCTGTATTGGTAATTGTGTGGTATTCAAATAAAGTACCATTACAAAGAGAACAGAGATATATGAGTGATTGCTAGTTTTGTGAGATAAGCTGTCTCTACAGCCTAGGCTAGTGACAGCAGATGTAGATGCCTACTGAAAGCATAATATTATGTTAAAGAGTCCCATAGTGAGCAATGTACATTATTTTTACTACTTTGCCGTGTTCGCATACTGTCCACTGAGTACACAGACACTTCTGCATGCCAATTGATCACAACAAAGGCAAACATTTACTGTTTTGTTGGCCAACGACACTGAAACTATGTTTTTATTGTTTTTATGTTTTTATTATGGGTTTACCTTGGTTTGCTTCCCTGCATTTAGATGCAATTGGAGGTTGTTTATACGCAAACCCGTTTATGACTCAGATTTATTGTCAGTTGGCCCAACTTTACTCTAGTGGAGTTGAACAATTTCGTGCCCTCTTGCGGCAGGAAGGACCTTTCATTTAATCCAGTCAATGGATTCACAGTTACTTATTTCATCGCGAAACTAAAGCCCGTTTTAAATTTAAAGATCAAACTGGTTCTCAGTGAACTTCTGAATGGACTTATTCATTAATTAATAGAGGGGGCGAGAGAGAGAGAGAGAGAGAGAGAGAGAGAGAGAGAGAGAGAGAGAGAGAGACATCAAATAGTTCGACCGTAGATAATAATGAACGTATCCAAGCACCATCACAAAATGACACTTAGTTAAATGAGATACTTTTATATAACATAGCGTGTTTTAAAAGAGCCCGTCTCTGTGTTTAACATAAGGAGGGAGAGCTGTGTGAGTGCACAGGCAGTGACCTCACTAGCGCCATATTAAAATGCTCCTTCCTCTTCCACTCGGAGCAGCCAGCAGCTAACCGCTAGCCGCCAGTGTGCCGTCTGCATCCAGAACATTGTCAGGGGCGACGACATGATGGACATTGACTCACTTCAGGAAGCGCTGAAAGGTCTTTAGAAACAACATCGGTAGATGTTGTGTCCGGTGACTCGTTGTATTTTGGGGTTTGCAATGATGGATAAACCTAATGGGAAAAACTACGAATGTTTTAGCTTGCAGGCTAGTGGTGTTAGCTAGCCGAGCTGCTTGGCTAGTGGCTACACAGTGTCAGGCTAATGCTAAGGCTAATTCACGAGCCCTTTTACGGAAACAACCCAGTGATATTAGCCTCCTAGGCTATGTAGCTAACGCTATTTGGTGAAAAGAAAAATCGGCTTTCCCTCTGAATATCATCATTCCTGTCGTGAATTGAACGACCTCGACCGCTTAAGAAATGTGACGTTGGTAGTCTTCGGTTGAAGAGAGGCAGACCCTGACTGTTGTCGTCTATTTTACACTTTATTGGGCATTACTGCTGGCCGGCTAAACCAGTTGATTTAGCTATCTTCCTAGCCAGCTAAAACAATCGGAATACCGACCTTTAGTAAACTAGATGTACTACTAACCGAAATCGAGCCTGTAATGTGTCACCGGTACTATTAAACAATCAATGAAATTATGACTGTACCTGGTTATTTAGCAATCCTGCATAATACCCTGCCATTCATGTAATAATAGCTGTGTGAGTGACGCCTTAAAAGCACATCAATTTCGCCTTAAACGGTTATAGATGCATTTCATATGAACAATTTAAACCATGTACTTGTTTATCGAGTGCAATTGGCTCTTTGTTTACTAACATTTGGGCTCATGCATTTATTTGCTCTCTGCAGACTTTGATAAGAAAGGAAAGCAAGAGAGCTTTCCTCTTCTGGAGCAGTTTCTTTGCCATATCGCCAAGACCGGAGAGACCCTGTAAGTATTTACATTTCCACAACTGTGTCTTGTAACATTTGATGCTTAAATTAGGATTTTCATGAGCAAAGAAAAATTAAGTGACCACAGTCCTACTAACATCATTGACAAGACTACCTGTTGATGACCACAAACTTAAAATGACACGGTCAGTGTTAATATTGAGCATTGTATAGCATTTCTTAATGTGTAACATTTGTTTTTCAATTATAATAAAACAGGTTTCCTTTCTATAGGAACAATTCCAAAATGTTTGCTGGTATACATAGAAACATGGTTATGCCTCAATTGTTTTGGTTTGTAAAGCGTATTCAGAAAAAAATGGTTTTAGACAAGCACTCTACATATGAAAATTAGAATGTGCTATGTTAACGCTTGATGTTTGCTGGTGTGTTATGCACTTTCTGAAGGCAGTGTATAATGCACAAATAGTGGTTCAAATGCCTATCCTACACGTCTGACGACATTTTTACACGCAGTGTTTACCGGCTCACTAGAGGTTGTGGCTTCATCTACTAGACTAAAATTCCTCATTGTGACCCCTCTGTAAAAAATATATATGAAGTGGGCATCATATAACATGTTTCAGTTTGAAATCTTCACTAAATCACTTTTCAAAATGTGCTATAAATAGTTTGTCTGGCTATGTCAGACAAACAAGATAATCCAATCAACATTTGATACAAGATGTGGGGGTAGCATTCTAGGAGCAACTTTGACCAAAAACTCTAGCTATGCAAACATTAGAAAGGGGGTCTTCAAGTCCCCTTTGTCTATACCATTCTCCTCTAGGGTTCAATGGCCTCAGTTCAAGAACTACTTCCTGTTCAAGTTGGAGAAGGTCATGGAGGACTTCAGGGCCTCGGTACCCGAGCAGAGAGGCCCCGCCAACCCCAACGTGGAGTCAATTCCATTTGAGGATATGAAGGAGAGGATACTGAAGATAGTGAAGGCATATAATGGGTAGGTACAAAGCTGCTCGCGTCCACTTCTGCATGGTAATTGTACACTACGCTGAGACATGTATTTGGAAGTTGGCAGACGTCTGTGCCAGTTTGTACATGCGTAACATTGATTGATGGTAGGGCAAAACTGGTTGTTTAAAGTGGCTATCAGTGTTTGGTTTTGGGTGCTTTTTAAATTAAATGCTTACTCAAAACAGTGTTCCCCCCAGAAAATGTCTTGTCCGTTTCAATTCCATTCAAAAAGCTTTATGACACGACCACTGTTCCTAATTCATTATTTATCTTTATTTTTTCTTTCCCTAAGAGAGTTTTCTACTTTGTTAATGCATAATATATATATATATATATATATATATATATATATATATATATATATATATATATATATATATATATATATATATATTTATATTTATATTTATACATTGGTAGTCAAGGCGGGGCCCTATTGTTGTTAAGGCGGCCGCCTTAACCATACAGTGCTGGGGGAAACACTGTAAAAGTACTACAGGCAAGATGTTCTGCTTAATATTATCAACTTGTTTACTTTTTGTTTTCTTTTAAGATTACTTAATTTTGGCTTTGGTTGGATCCTTTACACTTGCCTTAGTCCCTGGGTAGTTTAAATTGAGAGAGAATAAAATGTATTCAGTTCAGCAATGGCTTTAAAAGAAAAACACTTAGAAAACACTTTAATGCTAGTTGTTTGTTTACGTGACCGTGGGTTGGAACCAAATGCTATGTCTGCTGTACATTTTGAGCCTTACTCCTCCTACCAGATCTGTGTTGTGAAATGTGATTGGTTAATTAATTGGCTTTCATGTCTCTGCCGGAGTCTCTCGAGGCTTTGACCTCCTTCACTTGGTATGCTTATCATTTCCAAACGTCATACGAAGCCTTATGATTGAACCTCTTTATAAGAAATGCCGCCACTTGTTCCTCTTTAATGTTCAATCTAGACCAGACAAACCATCATAGCCAACTGTTACTGCTCTTTATCTGCTAAACACTCAAAGTAGAGGTTAAAGAAGCCAGACACTTGAGAAAGTGTTGAAACTCTTCAAGTGGTGGAGAAGGGGAATAGTCTCGAACCATGAACACACAGAATTATTTATATGCTATAGGCTATCTTAATATACAACCTTAATTATAAGCAGTATGATGGAAAATCTGAAGTTCCCTCTTCAAATAAATTCCCCTAAAGCAGCACATTTTTGTTATATGTATTCCAACTAAAGATCCATTGTTGAATTTCATTCATTGAATTGCACCCACTACTTCCTGATTTGGTCATTTAGCGTCGCATATTTGAGCAAACAATGGAGGGTTTTCTTCATGTCTGTATGGCTTGCCTGTTGTCTGCTTCCAGAATACCATTCACCATCCAGCGCTTGTGTGAACTTCTCACAGAGCCCAAGAGGAACTACACAGGAACAGATAAGTTCCTCCGAGGTATAGAGAAGGTGTGTGTCCTCTTCAGCGTTTTTATTATTCAACTATTTGTTATCTTATCTTTGTTATCCTGTCATCTTATAATTGTACATCTGAAATGTATCTGTGCTTATTATAAAATTGTGTGCTAAACATCCTATTTGTTTATTTAAACAAATAGCGCTATATAAATAGCCTTCTTGATCTTATCTAAAACCTTGTCCGCTCATGTTTGTGTGCAGAATGTAATGGTGGTTAGCTGTGTCCATCCAACCTCAGAGTAAGTGGTGTTTAAAATCCCTTTTGGTGAATTTGAGTACATGATAATGACCTTGTTGGTAGCACATCAAGAAGATGATTTAACAAGCAAATTGTTGCAGGAAAAATGGCTGCAGTGGAATCAGTAGAATGAATGGAGTGATGCTTCCTGGGAACACGTCGGCATTCTCAGAGAGGTAATCTTGATGACAAGATCTGTACCTTAAATGAGAGACATGACATTTTCTTTTTTTGTATGTTGGTTAGTTTGATACCCCTAGAACACTTGCACACACTGCTCCAACAATCAGTGATGTATTAAAAAGATTGATCAATGATAAAAAAAAATTGGGTGCCATAATTGCTTCATCCAAAATAGTTAATATCCTCAATGATATACATTTCCATGGGTTTCTCAGACTCTGATAAAGGCTTGTTGATTTACTTTTTATGTGCCTCTATTAGACTGTTGTGCAATTCTATTGAACGATTTGTGTTTTCTACTGTTGCATTTGTCAGGAAAGTGAACGGACCAGGGACTCCGCGACCACTGAACCGACCGAAGATGTCGCTGGCCAGCTCACTAGCAGCCAACGGTCTGCCAGACAGCACTGACAACAAAGACTCGGAACCAGACCAGGAGGATGACAAAGAGTCCAGGTAATGGAAGAGCTTGTGTTGCAACACTGGTAGCCTTTAATTTTGTTTGGCTGGAAGTCACTCAAATATTGTCTACAGTGGCCTCTATATCCGGTTTGATTCGGTTAAAATAATGCACAGGATGCTAATATTTTTTAAACTCACGATGTTGACTTGGCTAGATAAGGTTGAAATTTAAATGTGCGAATTTCGTTATTTACCCGAACATGGTTCGGAATCTTGCTGTGACTTTGCTATGGTAACATTGTTTCAATCGGCCATACCTGCATGTCTTAAGCATACCTACTGTAAATGACTATGGAATAGTAATTCTACATTTCTGTGGAATTAATTTTCCCCAAATCCCTTGTGGATTATTTTAAGACAATTTATTCTTTATGTAGCACGTTACTGGCTACACTTGATTACAATAATGAGCCTCTGGCTCATGATTATCAAGTAAAATCAAATTGAAGATTTGTTATTTTTTAAATGGGTCCCAGATGTGACGTAACTGTTAATGATTATCTTGGAAGTGTCTTCCCCAAAGAAACGGGCCGGCTCTGGTTTCAAATGAATTTCATATCATCCTTGCAAATCATTTCCAACATTAGTGCACTGCCTTGAATCCAAACTGAAAGTCAAGTACAACGTGGTCTCCTGTCTGTTAGGGCTGTGCCTCCTTCTCTTTTCAAATAATTGTCTCTGTCTTATCGCTGCTTAACAGGTTTTCTATCAAAACCATTCTAAATCCACTCGGCAAATGGTTATACCCGGTGACGCGTTGTTTATTATGATGATCAATCAGGAAAAAAATCTAAACAACGTGATCGGCACACCTCTGTATGCCTGTAGTAATTTGCACCTTCTGTCTCAAAACCTTTTTTGAAATATGTTTTCTAGTGAGGTGTCGGAGTCGGGCAGCCTGGGCAGCTCGGTGAAGAACAAGCACCCGGACGAAGACGACGATGAGGAGGACATGGAGTCAGAGCAGCACGAGGTGAAGAGGCTAAAGTTCAACAACAAGGAGGACGAGTATGACGACGACGAAGATGAGGACGAGGAGGAGGACGAGCAGGAGTCTGACACGCTGAGAGACCTGCACACATCGGGATGCTCCTCGAAGGAGGCCGAGGCCATGGTGCAGGAGAAGGATGAAGATGAGGAGGAGGAGGAGGACAACGTGGCCTCCAGCAGTGCGGGCTCGATCGAAGAACAAGGTAGGGTGGTTCCATGATGGGTACTCTTGAGCAGCGTTTAACCTGAGTTGAACCTATTTGTATTGAGTTTGACCCTTCTGAGGTAGATGGCACGCCAACAGCTACCTATTTAAGTAGGTGTAATTTACTTTTGTACAAATAATTAAGTGGCTGAATGTTGCTAGATATAAAAGAAGACCTGATTAACACACCAAAGCGTTTATGTTATTTTTAGGGCTGTGTTGCTGATGTATCTATTTTTAGTAACCGGTTTTTCATTAGCTTGGAGCCGAATTAATGTTCAGTAGTTAGGACTAGCAGTGTTTCCTTAAGCTGGATGAGTTTAAAGTTATGGAAACTGGGGTAATTAGACTGCCCTGTCAAACCATATGATTATTGTAACAGAATCTTAAAAACTATTTTTTACACAATACAGCTTATCACTCAAATGTTACCTGAAATTAATGGATTAGAAAGTGTTTTCTATCCTGATGAAAGAAACTCCAGCAATTGTCCGACCACAATTTGGTCAAACAAGTGCATATCGATCAACCAACTGACCAGAACTCGACCGCCATAGTTATTGATGTATAAGATCACCTAGTGGTGCCAGGGTTTTGGTTAGAAGCCTGTGACTCGTGAAACTAAGTCCCCTTTGGGTCACCAGCATCTTCATCGGTGTGCAAGTCTGAGTTGAGACCCCAAAGTGGTCAAACCCCTGAACCTGTTTGTCCTCCACTCCCTCCCTCGCCCCGGCCCAGAGCCCAGCAGCAGCACGCAGGCGGAGATGCCCGCCGACCCGGGCCATGAGGAGCAGGCTGAGAGGGAGGTGCCGTGTGGCTCCCAGGAGGAAGGCAGCGACATGGACCAGACGGAGCAGCAGGCCCCGGCCGGCACCCCGGAGGAGGGGCCCGACACCAGCAGGGACAGCGACGACGGCGCCAGCGACCCAGTCAGCAGCAGCAGCAGCAGCACCACCAGCAGCAGTAGCAGTAGTAGCAGCGTGGTCGAGGAGAGCACTGCCGAGGTCCGAGAGGAGGGAGCCCCCGCCCCCTCCAGCAGTACACCCGAGCCCCCTACAGAGGGCGCCACAGCCGGCGCTGGCTTGAACACTGGGACCAGTGACGAGCCCATGGACCAGGACTAGACTAGACTCCTGAACCTGAGACCATTCACAAAAAAACATCAACCCTGTGTGTCCATGAGTCCAGCTTGGGATGAGGGACAGTTTGTCTGCTAATTGAGACAAACGTTGTGTCTTGCTTTTGTGGGCGTGCCCTCCAAAATGCAGCCTGGCATTAATGTGGGCATACAAATACATTTTTGGTTTTGAAGTTTTTTCCTTTTTTTATTTTATTTTATTTCTTTTACAGGGAAGGTTTTTTCTTTTTTATATATATATATATATATATATATATATATATATATATATATATATATATAATTATTCTTACTACTTCTGTTCATTTAAAAATTTCCTGAAGGTCATTTGTCTCTGAGCTGTGCGTTCTGACAACCTTGACTCCCTTGGATAGCTATCTTCTTGTTGCCGTCGTTTCAACACTGGGCAGTTCGGATACCGTGTTATTCTGCTACTTTTATCCTTTTCTCCCCCCCCCCCCCCCCCCCCCCCCCCCCATCTTTAAACGGTCCTGCTGTTTTTGGACCGAAAGAAATGGAAGAGGTCCGTTTTTGAAGACTTAAACTTGATTAGTGGGCCACAGGACGGAACAGACCCCACTCCAGCCATCACTGCAGTTTGAGCTTACAGGAAAGATTTACTAGCACCATCAACTGTTCCTGACTGAAGCACACGGCGCCACCACGGGCTTCCCTCAAGTGCCACCATCACTTGAGGATGCATTTTTTTATGAATATATATTTCCGGAAGACGCATTTCCCTACCTCCCACATTGTGTCCTTTTACACATAACTAGCCCTATGTTTGTCAATGATCCGTAATCCAACCCCCAGTGAAGAATGCTACTGAAATGCCCTTGGCAGGCCTCTGTTGTAAGGTATATACATTTTTGAATGCAAAGATCCCCCTCCCAACCCTATAATTATAATTTATCGGATCATTTATTTTTTTGTAGTGTTTTATTATTGTAATTTTTGTCTGCCCGTTCTAATGTCCAAAACCAGCTGTACGTACAAAGAGGACTTTCTGCTTACTTTGTATTTGTGATGTCCCCATGTTATTCTCACACACGGATATCCAGAGCAGTCACTGGTTACAGTTCCACGCCTGTTTCTGCAGCTGTACCTTTTTGATATTTAGAATTTTAAATTTCTGTAAAGTAGATTTTTGTAGATTGTAATACGGTATGTGTTCACTGCCTTTGTGAAACCATATATAATAGTATAATTTCTGTGTATACTCTGAATGCTCCTGATTTCAATGTGGTATTCAGAAACAGCAATAAATGTTAACATTTTTAATACTTTTCGTCATGCTTGCCCATAATGTGACGCTCCTTTTAGATACAGCACTCGGGGTCAAAAGCTGGTTCTGGGAACGCTGAATCACTGTTCTTCTCTCATGCTGGGGTAACCTTTTGAAAGGTGTGATTATTCATTTCACGTGACTGACTTCATAAGCTCAGTGACGCGATCGTCTTGCTAGAAACAGCAGGTTCATTCGTAAATGGATGCAACAAGCATTATTCCTGTCACATTTAAATGCCCCCCCCCCTGACCCCTGTCCAATCCCATCAACTGTTTTTGGACAGTCTTGCATTAGAAGTTCAGTTTGTTGCCCACGCCCCATAATAAAGATGCTCTAGTGTTGTGTGACAAAACTAGCCCCGGTGGTAAAATATGCAAATGAACGCTGCAAACACGGTTAACAGGGCTTGATTTCTACTGGACCTGCCCATGCCAAGAATGTATGCCCTGCTCTGGTATTTGGATGTTTTGTCGTCAACCAAGTGTGTGTGTCGGTGTGTTTGTGTGTCCGTTTAGTCTAGAACCTCTCGGTTAATTTTAGATTTCCAAGGGGCGTTATCAACATGCGCAGAATGGGATGGGGGGCCAGACGCATATGCCAGAGCAAATAAAACATGAGTTGGCAGATTTGTCTGGTTCCTAGGCTAATGGAATACACAAGCAAAAAACGTTGCCAATTCGTAACCAATTCAATAGAAAAAACTAAATGTCAGCCTACATCTGTTGATCCCTTCTAGCTATTTATAAGACTATATTTGACTTCTAAGGCAAATAGTCAATCGACAAATAGTAATACCTAAAAGAGTCCATGACCTTCTCAGACTGCTCCTTCTCGGCACCCATAACCTAAAAGGTGAATCTTTAATTCGGATTAAAATATCAGCCGACAGGCGGTGTCTCTCGACCTCTGAAATTTGCTCACATGATCTGTAGGGAAACAACGGGGGATTCAGACCGTTCCACGCTGGGGGGGACCGCAGGAGGCCTCGTTTGAACATGACCCCACTTTGAAGTCCCATCTCCGGGGAAATAAGATGGTGGGTCACTTGGGGGATTTAAAACCATATGCGGCTCTTCTGCATCAAATGACTGATTTATTTTACCGCTCTTTGTTAAATGAAAATGGATATGCCGAGGAGAGGGATCTGGCAGACTTGTCTGATGGTCCCTTACTGTCTGCTTAGTGGCACAGCTTCTTGTTCAGGGTCTTCAATGGGAATTAAAGCAAGTGATGGAGCGAGATCTGTTTTAAACTTGGGGGGTTCATATTCATATTTTAGCACTGGGTGTGAGGGCTGGGCTTGACCTCTCCATTGTACGTCTTTTTGGAAAATCCCACTTGTGATGGTGACGGTTGGATTTTTACTGAGCTTGTAATGACTATTTTCCCTCACACCTGTTGGTGAAACAGTGGCTCTTTAAATATATATTATGGAGTCCTGTACATAAAGTGCATTGATAAGATTACTTGTAGCGCACACACACACACACACACACACACACACACACACACACACACACAAACGCTTACACACAAATGCAAGCAAGATAATTGTGCGGCAATCACAAAACCATAACTTCTTAATATCCAATACTTTTCACTTTAAGTTATTGTACCGAGATGAGAACAACAAGATTTAAAATGGCTGGGCATTTTTCTTCTATAACACTTGATTTATTGCAATAGTAAATCTAATGATAAAGTATAGCGTATTTTCATTGAGCTGGTATTTCACAGAGGCTCATGCCTTTGTGCACAATATGAACACAGGATGTAGATTGGTTGCCCAGCTGCAGGTCTTTCTCTTGACTGTCTTACACTTTCTTTCATCTCGTTCAAACAATATGCTGATTGGCCATGATCAAGACTCGCCACTACAGAAAAATCGACCTCATCGGCATGACCGGACATGTTTCTGTCCGGCCATCTTAATGTCCTTACAATTTGGTTTCATCTTCTCACTGTTTGTTTGCTGCATCTCACCTGCACAATTATCAACAGTTATTGTTCAGTGATCAATGCCGAATCAGCAGAATCTGTGCTTTGGCCCAAACTTTAATCTACTACTATACCAAGCCCAGGAGACCGACATAATAGTAAATTCCCCAAAACTCCCTGCAATATAATCTCTGGCAGTCCATCTGGCTCTGTAATATAGCTGGTAGTCCCCATGCAGTTAAAGCATGAACTTGTAGCACCGTTTTTCCAAAGCATGGCTGGAGGACTCATCAGCTCAATTGAAATGAAAATTTCAGGGAAAGCCGTATGGGGCTTCTTGCAGTTCCCCAATCACCATGACAGTTTGAACGTGTGTACCAAGTTAATTAATTTCTAAGCCTATTTGTTAAACGTGAGACTTGGCCCACTCTGTGCTGCATGTGTAGTTTTATCAAAGTCATGACTGGGCCCCATGCTGGTCCACTGATCCCATGAGTAGGACGTCGTAAAGGATAAGAAATGAAAGATTGGCGAGGAGTATTGCATAACAAATCAAGCTAATTGGTTTCTCCTTTTTTCTTCTTCGGCCTATTATCGTGATGGACTTCTAGAACTAATAGCATTGGAAATTTTGGGAAGAGTACTCGAGAGAAATCACTCTATGAGTAAAGATATTTATAAGTTTAACTAACTAGCGAAATGGACATTTTGGGAGAATTTCTTTGATGATACGCTAGAAAAGGTTGAGCTTTTTGGTTAGGGTTGTGTTTAGGTGCTGCTTTGGCTTGGTTAGGGCTGGTCAGGGAAGGAATCTTGGGGGGAAGAACTCACCAAATCACCATGGGAAATTCTACCAGAATTGTCCATCAACTTTTACTAAGGCTGTTACATGACCCAAGTTAAGGCTGTTCAACTGCAGCAAACCTCGAGCACAGGGCATTCATCTCTTACCACATTCATAAAGATCCAGACAATGCTTAGAAAAATGTAATCACTTTAGATGAGCTTTTGGCCTTGAAATTGAAATCACAATAGCAGAGCACTCTGCTGGGAACAGCATATCGCCAAAGGCAAATCTCCAAATCATCCAATAGAGGGTAGTGTTTAGTCTCCCTGCTATGCGTAATCCCCTGCTGTCAGTGCATGAAGACTGGGATGTAGACGCAGTAGCCAGGCCTTGGCTTTCTTTGAGTGCCGGCTGTGATCCATGATTTCAGGATGCCCTCTCTCTTTCGGGACTCTAAAATGACCCACACACACTTGTGACCCTGTCAGACTTAGTCCACCACAGTCCCACCAATGAACCCAGTTTGTATGGACCTAACTTGTTTCAGATGTAAAACTAACTACAGACCAAGTGATATTTTTCGAGGATTGGTTGATTCTGGTGTGAAACAGATCTTTCACACAAGGATAAGCTTTCAACCACGACCCAAATTGTTGATATGGCACAATTTCCATTGCTGCACAGCAAGGGGTTCCAAACCCCCATTTCAACGTATGATGAATTCCAAAGAGAGAACACAACCTTAGTAGGTCTTGTCTATATCGGTCGCAATTGATGGACTGTCAGTTTGATTCCCCAAAGTCTTATCAGAATTACATGGATTCTCCAACACCTATTCCTCATTCATTCTGCCATTTCTACAGGCATCATCTACACACTGGGCTTTCATGAATTGAGCAGTATAAAATTATTAATTGCAGGGGCAGGATAGTGTTTTATGACACCCAGATTATTCTGGAAAAGGTTCTGGATTTGAATCCCAACGACTAGAGTATGTAAGCAGCCCTGAGCTTAAATCCTGACATAATGACATTTATGTAAATAAATTAACTGTAAGTCCCTTTAAATCAAAGCTTATGATAAACTATCAACAAATAGCCCAATAAAAGATAAACAAGTAGTACAATAGTAATTATCGGTTATTCAGCTCCAGAAGGCTGAGGAGGATAGTCCCTATAGTGAAGAACCTTAGGATCTGAGCAGCAGCAGTAGAGGCAGCAGAGAGTGAAGCGCTGCTGTCCTGCAAAAAGCCCACCCCAACGCCTGGCCGCTACAACGAATGACTGACACCCCTCTATGGTTTGTTCTTCAGGGCACCGACTTCTTTCTCCAAACCGCACAAGGGAGTGTCTGTGGTTGTATGGGTGATTAGGCTGGTTAGGTCTCACACGGTGCTGAAGGGAGGAGGTATCGTGAGAAATACCATGTGGTCCTATGAAATGCAAAAAGGGAGGCGTTTTGGGGGTTATGCACGACGCGGGGCCGTGGGGCTGGACAGATGTCCTGCTGTACAGTCCAGGCGGCGTACACGCATCGCTTCTCTCACCTCATCTTGTCGCCTGTCTTGTCTGTTTGGCAGCCTGTCCATTCGTCTGTTATTTCTTCCTGGGAGATAACCATCGTTGATGTGGTCAGAAGCGTGTCCTTGTGTACATGTGTCGGTCTAGCAGCTGGATGAAAAATTGTATTGCATTCATCGAAGCTAGGTGACTCATATTGCAGAGTTAATCCAAACTCTGTGATGTGGAGGGCGGACAATGGCTCCATGTTGGCGAGCGGGGGTGTGCTGCTGCAGTGTTTTTTCAGGGGGTGTAGAACATTTACGTGAGGAGGTATGGTCGGTTGGGACGGTTCATGTGTTATGAGAAAGTCATCAGTGTTTTGAGGTTGCACCCTGCGTATAAACCTGAGGCCTCAGGCAGGTTGAGTTCCTTAATAGTAAGATCAGGTTTCGCCCATCGAAACCCACTTAAAAGACATTCCGATTACCTCAGGTTTCTCTTTATAGAAAGTCCCGTGCAAAGAGGTGTGTAACAGAAAATCTATTGTTCTTACTTATAGGAAGATATGGTCCTTCAAAGGAATGCTTAAGTAACAACGTCCTGTGTCCAAGTGCCCTCCCTGGACCAATGAGCTTTCACAGAACACTTGGGCAACGCTGGGCTCGATCAGCCTGTGGCCACTCTGTCTAATGACATTGAGCGGTCTTGGTTCAGACTACCCGGAGTGTTTTTAAAGCCATTTTAGGGGCAGCCTAGAACCTGCTCTCAGAAGACCGTTGGGGGGGGGGGGGGGGGGGGGGGGTTATGCCAATAAAGGTGCAATTAAAGCAATTGCATGTGGCTGGATACTGGCCCAGCAGGCTCTTTGCTGGGGGCTGGTAGCCATGGTGTACATATCATCGTATTATTGTCTGAAAATCTACCAGGGGACTTTTATTGGATCCCCTTCAAACTAGGCTTTATTTCCTTCTTCCTTAAATCTCATAAATGTCAAATGGACAAATGAGAGTGTTTGAAGGAGGGCAGTAAGGATGTATTGATCTGCCTCTAGTTTGAGAGAACATAAAGGTGATGTGTAGCTGTCGAGAATGCGCCCTAGCTCAATGGAGGGGAAATATGAGCCGTGGGCGCATTTCATTTACAGCACTGATGTAGCAACCTTATCCAAAGGTCTGATAACGGGCCTTCTCGAACTCTAAACCGATACAGGTAGGAAACAAGAGTTCCTAACCTCCACACACAACACACACCCACAGTCTTTCCAGACATTAGTTTAGTAATTGGCCCACACTCTAAGAACCAACCGATGCCATCGCAGATTTATACTGGAAGTGCAGGGGAGGCCTCTTTCGCGTCTCTCAAGTGATTCATCTCAACGGGCCGACATCTTAATTGTGAGAATCCACCCCCTTTTTTTGCCAATGTGTGAATCATGAGGAAGATGTAGGGGGTTATGATCTTCTGTTCATTTTTAATCTATTCTTCTGGGGGATTTAAGTGAGATGCAATTAAACTCCTGAGAGTGACCCATCAACAGACACTCACTGTAGCACATGACATTGTGGCTACTGCCTGCTGATATCTACCAGGGTTTATCCCAGTGATTGCTATGATGGATTTTCTTTCTTCTCATAATCACCACCATTGGGAAGCGGGGATCAGCAGTTGGTCATGCAGAGTGGTCGAGTTCACACGTTGAGAATGAGAGGAATACAAATGTAAATGTATACGTGTCATTTAGTGGATGCTTTTATCCCAAGTGTTTTCCAACTGTGAGTGAATACATAGTAATCATGGAGGGACTGAGTTGTACTCAAACACCCTGGTGATCTTCATTTCATGCTCTATTGAGCTTGACCATAAATGTATGCTTTCGCTGTAACATTGAATTGATAATACTAACTTGCTGAAGAAAATGTAGCTGATTACGAGTTGTAGTATTCCTTTCTCTCTAATTTGTGTCTTTCCACACACACACACACACACACACACACACACACACACACACACACACACACACACACACACACACACACACACTACGTGATCACACCTAGACCCACAGAGATACACAAAGATAGAGAAACACACTCATCGAGACAAACATACACACACACACATAAGAGATACACAAAGAAACAAACACACACAAAAACAAACACACAAAGATACACAGTATCCATCCCAAATGCGCGGACACACACACACACACACACACACACACACACACACACTCAGCTCCTGTATGCCACGATCTTAGTGTCAAGGAGAGGCTGGTGGCCTCTGAAGCCTTTTCCCCAGGTCTGAATAACCACAGTGGAGGCGTTATGCCGGCCCTGGCCAGGTTCCCTACTCTACAGAGAACAGTCACAGCGTGGGCTAAGTCTCATGTCTACTCGATAAAGCCTTCAACCTCAGTGGGTTGGATAAAGGACAACTGAATTCAGCGACGGACCAACCTGAGAGCCTACTGTTGTTGATCCAGCCTCATGACAGGAACCCTAGGGAGCGTGTACCGCCATTGTGCGTCCAATGGAACAACTGAAGCAGTTGATGTTGTAGTTAGCAATGCGCCACACTTTTCTTTGACCAGACAAGGGGCCGGTGGGATATAAAGCTACAGACGACAGCAGATTTGAAATATTTAAAATGTATATTTTGAAGAATGTGAAATTATTTAAGATGCATTTCAAATCTCCAAGATAATTTCACAAAAATGCAAGCCAAATCTAATGCTACTACATGTTTGGAAAAGTTAAAATCTCTCTAGGACAATGGAACGCGATGTCAACCATAAGTCACAGAGATACAAGCTCTCTGTTCAATAGCAGGTTCTTGGCCAGCACTGACCACAGCCTATGGCTGTTCTCTTTGACGTGTTGTATCCACCAGGAGCTGTGGAGGTGTTGGAGGAATGAGCCCTCGCACCACAACCTTCCTCCCACATCCCGCCCTTTTCTCTCTTCTTTTTTTGTGTGTTTTCGTTTGCCTCTCGCCGCTCGCTAACCAAAGGCTATGGCGTGGAATGTGTGTACGGGATAAACACGCTGGCAGCCAATAAATCCCCAGAGCTGAGGACGGAAGGCCGGGGTGCTCCGTGTGATCCGACCCAGCAGCCCTACCAGCTCTGGGGACCCTGTGGGAAACAGGGGGGGGGAGGTACCCGGGGGCTGGAGGGTGGGTAGGCGGGTAGAGGATGGTCCACCCCCTGAGTTACGGCCCCTGCCAGGGGAAACAAGCAGAAAGAAGCCAGAATGACCTTTGACCCTAATGGGACCGCGCTAAGTTCAAGGGTCAAATACTTAGTTAGAGACATTTTTGTCTGTGGCATTCAGCGAGTCACTGACCCATTTGGTGCAGGGGAGGGTTCATTTGCCATACTTTATTATAGGCATTATTATAGGAATACCTGACGTTAAAGGGGGTTACTGAGTGTTGGACTCTGGCCAACAAATGTCTCCGATACATTCCGGTGTAATACTCAACTTAAAAATATATAGTTTGAAATAAGATATTTATCATATGGACTTTCAAAATTCAAAATCTGATCCCTCCTTTTTATTAGAAAGATAAGATGCTGTAAACAATTCCTATTGGTAAAATGTGTTTCTCCCTCTGAGCTTCATTGGGATGGGAGGTACAAACTACCTGGTTACCGACCCAGGATCCAGAATACTATTACTATGTCACAGTGAGTGAAACTAGGATCATTTGGGGGTCTGTACCTCAGTCCTTCATCACCAGTCACCGATACCTGTGGTGATCCCTTTCACATGGTCTGAGCTAACAGGATGAGCTTGACCTAGCGTTTCCGCATGACCTCACAGTTGGAACACCACCTCACCCACACACCCACACACCCACACACACACACACATACACACACACACACACACACACACACACACACACACACACACACACACACACACACACACACACACATCCATCATTCATTACACCCATCATTAATGACAACCATGTCAGCTAATTGAAATCCTGCACTGAAACGAGTCAAGGGGGAAAAGAAAAAGTAAAGTCAAAGTAAATATTTGTGCTTTTACAAGAACGACGGATTCAGATTTCACACTATCCCCCCCCCCCCCCAACTGACTACTGACCCTCCCCCCAACCACCCCCACACAAAAACAACAAGCATTATGTTTGGAAAGAGGACGAAAAATAAACCTTCATCCTAGATACACCACTACAATATGAAGTGTAATGAAGTATAATTCATCTTACACTTACACTGCCGGTGCTGTCGTCTTGTTTTAAAACGTGTCTGCATTTCAAAGCCTCTCAGAGCAGCGCAAGGAAGCGTGGGACAAGCAAATTCCTGTCATATCTAATCTTCCCAACATATCTTTCATACTCTCTCTTCTCCCTCTCTCACACACACACACGTCATTCGTCATTGTAACGCGCGCTCTGCTGCTTCATCTTATGCTTGTGATAAATCAGAATGAGACGTTGATTCTTTTTTATTATTCAATTTATGTATGCATGCGTGTGATACATTAGGTTGGGTTAGCGTGCGCGCTTCTCATTCATCTTGGCTGTCAACACGGATGAGATGTTGGCGGGAAAACCAACATGTCTCAGGATAGAGGTTACTTAGCCTACTCTAGACTGAATCAAGTCTCTTCTCGTCTTAACGGAGACGTGGAGGAGTTGGTGGTCATTGTTTACAAAAACTTTTATCAACCTAAAGTTCATGAAAAAAATATTTTTTGGGGTGAGGAGTTTAACAGAAGATGGACAAAAATGTAGACCAAACTTATGTCAGCAAATCATACTTGCTGTGATCCATGACTGATATCCTTGCACACTGAGGTTATAACAAACAATTTAAATTTCAACAAAATATATTGTGATGAAGTTATGCTCAAGATCTAACAATGAATGCATCTTAAAAGCATTGGACTTTGAGTTTGCTGAATTTTATTCAGAAAATATACCCTGGTCAATATGGTGAATACTGTTGGAAATCAGCTAAACATGCAAATGTCCCATTTCAAACCGAAGGATGTCTAATAATATGGGCATGATCCAGGCCATTGCCTCATATCTTTCCACTGATGTTGAAATATGCCCAAATACAGCAGCATACGTTCAGCATATCTGTCTGTGTAGCCAGCAGCTTGTGCGGTTTCATCTACAAGTCTTCAGTCAGAAAACGACTTCTGCAGGTAGCCGAGACACACATTCGATCATCCTGTGGCGACAGCCAGTGAAACGATTGATTGTTTTAGATGAGGGAATTTGCATTGCTGTGGCAAAAGTTGTGTTTATGAATCTTGCTCCAAAATGTTCAAGACTGAAGTAAAGACAAATCAACAACAACAATATACCATCACCAAAAGGCAATTGGTTTGAGTTCAGGGCTCCGTTATGGGCTAACGTTATGGTGACCTCACAACAATGCCATTCATGAAGCGACCCAATCAATCCTAAACGTCTATTTCACATGATTCCAATGTTATGTTTGCTTACGCAGAACTTCAATACCACCATTGCAACAAAGGCTTTGTCCCGACGTCTTTTGTACCTCTTGGGGATAAGCCAGAGCTAGTGAGGTGTGCAGGCTAACCGATAGAGAGCTGTCCGTGCACCTGTGACAAGGAGAATAAAAAGCTGTAGCAGTTGATCAGGCGCGGCGGCCTCCTCTTCATGGGGATAAAACCAAGCGACGCAGCAGAGAGAGGAGCCTCTTCCTTATCACTTAATGGATGAGAGCACTGGAATGTCAGCCTCTTCTCCCTCCTGACATTTAAAACAGATGAGTCCCTCTCTCTGGGTCCGACCCACGAGGCTCTCTCGGCCCAGCGAGGAGAAGGCCACACTCTAGACAGAGATATTACAGAGAAACATGGTTCTTACACTGAGTCAGGGAGCAGGCCGTTTTATCCTAAGCGACTTCAGAATGAATCTAAAGTGACTATGTCTATATATAGCCGCTGTGTAAACGTGATCAACTCGTCTCTCTCACACAATTGGTGGTGGGTGACATTCCTGACTTGAATGGCAAAAGGTTTTTTTTTGCTTCTCTTTTCTTTCATTCTTTTCTGTTTTTCCTAGCTAGGCCATATTGTTATCTCCCAGTTTAAGAGTGTGTCCAGGGGATTTTACTCGACACATAAATCACAGGCGCCTTGGGTTTCAGCCGGGGTCCTAAAGAGAAGTAATCAATTATCCCTGGAGGAGACATAGAGGAAGAGGCAGAGCTCGCAACCCTGGCTACTCTCATTATCATAATCATACCCCCACCCTCTCTCCCTTCCAAGTGATGTACCACCCCTCCACACACACAAACATGGAGTCCCCACCCTCATTAAAATGTAAACACTTGATAAGGATAACACGCTACCTTGCATGTTGATTACGTTTTTTGTGTTTGAGTTATATATCATCTACTGTTATTCCAACTGTGGTTTTTGTTTTTTCGTTTGTGAATGGTTCAGTTACCGACCACGTACGGCTGAGAGAAAGGCTGTTTATTCAACTGATTAGGTAGTTTTTTAAAATGTTGTTTTAAAATGTAATGTTAAAAAGTATATAGGCCTATCGCCTGCATGCCCTGACAACAGACACATAGAATTTAATTTCTGGAGAAAGTAGGTCATATTGGGGTTCTGTTCAAGTCTCAAAGCATGAAAGTAAAACCTGTACATCTGCGATTTATATTCTTACTCTCACACTACTGCGAGTGTGAGAGTTTGCAAGGTTGAATACAAATTACCTTTAACAATGCAAGTTTTGTAATTTTGCGTTAGAACCTGTTTAAAAGACAAGTCAAGAATGAATGAAAACTTTAATAGAATCAATGAATCTGTTGGGCTTTTACGAGGCTTTCAATCTGTCTAGTAAATGTCTAGTAACTGTCCAACCAGTGCCGTATAGATTAGCCACTTAAAGTTAAGACATTACACACATTCACACTCAAAGAAGACCTCCATTTTGTCAGCACCGTTTCTATTCCATGCTGCCGCGATCTACCATGCTCCCATTGTAATAACACATAACAACACCTCCAACGTGTGAAAGCTCATGGTATATAAAACAATAATTTATTATTTCTCTCATTTTACAGGACAGCAAAAAAGGTTGGCTAACTAAAGGATTCGTTAAGCTGTTTTTTCGCCCGATATATGTGTAGCCCCTACGAAATCAAGAAGCGACTACGATGTGCATTAACAATAAAAGATGAACAGAGATAACTCATGTTTAAGACAAGACAGGAGGAATGTGCTCCCTGACCTACAAGAACACAACTATAACGGCGGATATTTGTTGTTGAAAGTATATGTAACAGATGGAATACAACTGGTTGTCAAACATTTACAAAATAATAGCGCCATTGGCCATGGTGTTCTATAACAGTCAAAAACCCGACTTTTGTATTTTTGCACTTTTTTATTTACAAATTCCTATAGAAATAATTAATTGTTAGACCTTGCAAGAAAATAGCATTGTATTTCTCAAAACATTACATTATGCACCTCAGTAAAATACTGTTGAAGAATAACTGCCAAGCCAAAAATAAAATAAAAAACGTGTAAATGTTGGCTTTACATATATATATTTTAAACGGCACATGGTCCGTGTCACTTCCTTTCAAAACTTGAATATTGCATTTTGATCCAATAATATTCAAAAGAGCAAGTGCAAAGGTAGAAAAGATTATTGTAAGCATTTTTAAGATATTCTGCAAAGGCAGCCTTCCATCCATGTCAGTGACGCCGCGTCCAACACCCCAACAACGGAACACCTCAGCCAAACGCCCCAAGACCATTATGGCAGCTCCTCAGTTCCTTCAGGAAAAAAGGCTCTTCTCGGTTTGTTTTTACAAAGCCCATGACGAATAGAGGTGGGAACCCCGACTCCCCCCCCCCCCCCCCCCCCCCCAGCGAGTGTTCTATCTACAGTACATTACATCTCCGTCAGCATATAATACAACCCCACCCACCCCCGACCCAACACCCAAACCAGCCTGGCGGGCCTATGGAGCTCAGACGGTGGTCACCGACAGGATCGAGTTGTACACCCGGGTGCCCTCCGGAGACTTGCTCCCGTGGGTCAGCAGTTCTTGGATAGTCATCCAGTTGTCGAAGATCTTCTTGTTCCTCTTCTTGCTCATCTTCTTGTGGCTCAGCTCGATGATGTTGGGCTCCTTGCCGTCCTCCGCCGCCGACTGCTCCTTCAGGCAGTCGGCGCGGCTCTGCTTCATGAACTCCCGCCGCTGCCGCTGCTCCTTGGAGCGCACCGCGTGCTGCTTGCGTTCCTCCTTGCTCCAGTAGCGGCCCATCTTCAGCTCGCTGGCCGCGTCGTCGTCCGTGGTCATGCCGCCGCTGCGCTCCTCGCGGATGCGCAGCGCCCGCTCACGCAGCAGCTTGTCGCGCACCGGCCGCTTGGTGATGTAGCGTGTGCCGTCGCTCCGGATCTTCACCTTCCACTCCATTTTGCCCCCCAGCTCGTCAGCGTCGCCGGCCGCGATGGGGCACATGCTCACCAGGCTCATCTGGCTCTGGGCGTACTCCACCGCCGACTTCTGCTGGATCAGCTGCATGTAGCTCTGGTAGTGCTGGGCGTGAGCCGGGATGTGGGCGTGCTTGTAGGGCGAGCGGGGGTTGGGCGGCAGAGAGCCCCGCCCGGCCTTGCCGCTCTCGCCCAATTTCCTCTCCTTGGCCTCCGCCTCTGGGCCTTCCTCCAGGTCCTTGGCCGAGGCCCTGCTGCCCCCGCCGGTGCCGCCGGCCTCCTGCACGGGGGACAGATGGGGCTTGAGGACCCTGCTGCCGGAGCCCAACGCCCCGGCCTGGTTCTCAGCGCCGAGCCGCCGCAGGGAGTTGTCCGGGGACAGCTCTAGGGTGAGCGGTGTGCTGCGGCAGCTCTCCCCGGTGTTGTAGGCGCTGCTACTGTCCTTGTCCGACTTCTCGGGCAGCTCTGTGATGTCGGAGAGCTCGTGGCGGTGCGCGTCGATGCTGGTGTTGTAGTTGTGGAAGCCGCCGTTGTGCAGCATCCAGGAGTCGCGGTACTGCTCCCGCAGCTGCTGCATCTTGTGGGCGCGCACAATGTTCAGGCACTCCAGCTCGATGCTGCGCAGCTCCTCGTTCAGCAGCTCCAGCTCCTTGTCCATGCACTCCGGCTCCGGCCCCGGCCCACCGGCCCCAGGGCTCCCCGGGCAGTACAGGGCCCCCGAGGAGCCGCTGGCCTGGCACTTGAGCTCCAGGAGCTCCCGGAAGCGCTCACACTCGTCGGCGGGGATGCCCAGGAAGTCGGCGTCGGCGTAGTCGCCGGAGATGAAGGACTCGCCGCTGAAAGGCAGGTCGGCGCTGCCCAGGGTGTCCTGACTGTAGGTGAGCTTGCGGCAGCTGCCCAGCGTGTTGGAGGCCGTGGTGTGGTCGTCGCCCAGGTTCTCCTGCTCCGAGCTCTCGTCGTTGCGGGTGCTCTCGTCCGTGCGGCCCACGCCGCTGTCCTTCTCGTGGTGGTTGGACAGCAGCGTGGCCGTGTCCGTGGTGCCGCCGTCCTCCTCGTGCTTCTTCTGGAACGGCAGGGGAGCGAGGACATCGGATCAGGAACACAGTTCACCACGGTTGGTATTCACAATAACTGCACTTTACACTTAACACATAGTGATAGTCTAGTAGTGATGATAAAGCAGCTGTGGCTGAGAAGCTGATGAATCAAGGAGAAGGTTGCCTCTTTCAACCAAAATAAGTAACTGCTCAACATGATAGGTGAATTGAGATAAACAATGTTTTGCATGACCTGGTCCTAAGAGGGAAAAGGATAACATCATCCTTTTCCTTTGGTTCCCCATTGAGATATCAACACATTATTACAAGGAAGTCCATTACGATGGATGACACAGGCCGGCCTTTCGGGGCGCTGATGGGTGTGTTCCGGTGCGTTCCGCGTACCTGCTGCAGCATGCTGGCGGTGTACTGCATGGCGTGGTGGTGCTGCTGCTCCAACATGTCCATATGGAACTCGTCCAGGAAGTCGTTCCGGACATCGTCCATCCAGCCTTCGTCCAGCTGACACACAGTTGGGGGAACCCGCGTATGTGTTACAAGCTTATCATCTACTACACTTCTTGAAACCCCCACGTATTGGGACTTTTCTTTGTTCAAGGTGTGAAATTGATTCGCTCTCACAAGCCATTTCTAAATATCTACCCCGTAGAGACATCACATGTTGTCCCAGATGTATGCTGGATAGATCAAGCTACACGCCTCCCGTTGGACTGTACCACCTGGTAGGTTGTTTGAGGTGAACACGTCAGAGTAACTTCCTTATAACTACCTGGATTTCGGGTCTTGCTACGAGCAGACAGATGTTCTGGTTCTCCTCACTGGTCAGCATACCCACGGCCTCATCCCGGTTCTGGATCTCCACACCGTTGATCTGGACGCACACACACACACACACACACACACACACACACACACACACACACACACACACACACACACACACACACACACACACACACACACAGAGCGATGAGATTCAAACCTCTTTGCAGCTTAGCCCCACAACACTTACAACAATTCTCCCTCCTCAGAGTTGAAGCTTGACTGTATTCAGCTGCTGGTGGGACCATACCTGGATGATTCTATCTCCTTCTCTCATTCTGCCATCCTTTGCAGCAATGCTGTTGGGATCAATCTGTGGTGAACAGAGAGATGCAGGAAACCAGAGGGTTACCAACTGAATAGTCTCATAAATCAGACCCAGAAATTTACAGCAACCTGATGAGAGACAAGCTCCGATCTGGCTGGTTCCCAGCACAGGCACAGCGCAGTCGCCCCCCAGAAGTGCGGCATTGTCTGACTTCTGGATCCGAGATTATGGACTGATGACTTTGTAGCTTAAGAGTTGCCCCTACATACTACGATACAATTGTCACTGCTAGTCTCTTTGTTTAAATTTGCATTTATACACTTGAATATACTGGGCAACTTTATAATTTATAATGTTTATGCTGTTACTTTTGTTTGCCCTGTTTACCTTGTTTGTTCTGTTTGTCTTTAATACTAATAATAATAAATCTTGTTTTTTGTTTACAGCGCTTTTCTTAGTACTCAAAGATGCTTAACAAAAAGGAATACATACAGACAGTATAGACACTCAAACAAAAGGCAAATAAACAACACTACAACAATAGACAACATATTAAGAGGGGGAGAGAATTCCAGACTTTACTTTAGCATATATTTTTATTTTCATTTGCACTTTGTATTTCTATTGTATCGTATCTTATCCTGTGTTTTCAACTTCTGCTGGGCTGTGGTAACAAAAGATTAATAAAGTTGTTATCCATCTATCTATCTAGTCAGTCTTTGAGTTCCTGAGACAAACTGTTACCTCGCTGACGTAGATCCCGGTCTCATCCTCGTCGTCTGTCCTGTAGCAGATCGTCAGGCCCAGCTTGTCCTGAGTGTTGGCTCTGTATAAGTCCACCTCCTGGACACAAACAACCAACCAAAACCTCAAAAAACAACAACACCGCACCAAACAAACCCAGGTAACACCACCACACACACAGCCACGTATTTCAGTCTTCTCCAAAATGCGCGTGTGTGGACATCTACGTCCGGCGCCATGGAGAAGCTCCATGCGGAGAGATGGGATCAGAGAGCGGCGGGGCTCCATCCGTCATCGTAATGAGTCTATCAGCCGTTTGGCGTGCTGTTAGCCGCCATGTCTCTCAGTAGGAGCCCAGGGTGACGGCGCCAGCGAGAAAGCACCGGTACCACAGGCAGAAGCCCGGGACCATTTGTCTCCTGTCAATACACCTGTAATCTCGAGGCCACAGACGTAGACACAAGCGCAGCTGGTTGTTCAGGGGTCAACAGAGGGGGTTTGGAGACGGCTAAATAGGCTAACAATATCCCACACTGCTGAAAGTTTCCAAAGGGGAGATGAGGACGCGTAAAATGAAATAACTCATCACAGTAATTCAATTTGTTTAGATTCCAAAAAGGTTTAGAAGATTTGTGTCGAAAAAAGTTTGCATTGATGTTTATTTGTTTGAAATTGACCCACAATGCACCTTTGGGGCATTCCAAGGTGGCCATACATATCTACAGGCTGCTTTCGAGACCAGCGTGAGACTCTGTGCACTGCGCAGCAAGCTGTTTAAATGTTGCATAATGGTATTATGCTAATCAACCCAGCTACGGTCAGGTACAGAGGGTCACCGATCTGGGAGGAACAACATCCAACGAGGAAATACCCCCCTTAAAACAAAGTGGTTGCGTGTTGAGGGAATAGGGAAGTTATTAAGGACACATTGGAACTGATAAAGCTTTCTAAAGGGGAGATAAACAAGCAAACATCTGCTGGGTCTCTGCAACCATGGCCGGCCTCCTCATTGATCAGTGTCCCATAGATGGAGTGTTTCCAAACAAGAACAGTGGGTTCGGGCCAAAGGCCAGCGACGGCGTCCCCTTCTACTGAGCATCTGCCCTTGGCTCATCTAACTCCACTTATCTCCTTAAAGCAACAATGACTCCCGGATGCATATTGATAAGCAGTGGTTGAGGTTGTCTATGCAATGGGGGGGGGGGGGGGGTTCTCAGAGGTCTGCTGAGAAAGAGATTGGCGGCCAACGTGGTTGCTATCTCTAGGATGCAATCCTCCACCTCCTCCTGGCCCCTCGTCTGCTTGGGGTTAACGTGCATCATGAGATCCATCACCGATGCCCCAACCAGCAGCTAATTATCCTGCGAGGTAACTCATCTCACCCGCTAACGGGATGAGAGCCCCCTCCCCCACCTCTGGTAGACAATGTCACTAATAATGAGTAATGATGTCACCGTTGCACATCTGCTGGAATAAGCGATTCCTCTTGGTTCCTGTCTGGCCTACATCTCTTGCCCGGTGTTATGGTTACAGTAGGGAGGTAGGGGCTGAGGCTCAGGGCTTCAGAGTCATTAATAATTGTGATTTATCAAGAGGACAGACCCCACAGTGACCAGAATGGCTGTTGGGCTTAGGACATAGCGGCGCGGCTAGCTCCAGGGATAGGCCATGGCAGCTTTGTTATCTTGTAATGTGTACTCTTATTAGGAAGACATATGGCGTCCCGTGAAGAGACAGTGAGGGAGAGGGAGAGATAGAAAGGGTGAGAGAAAGAATGGAAGTCAATTTACCTCGTATTCCAGCTCTTCTCGTTCTATTTCCTGGTGTATGCCCTCGAGGAAGTCATTGGGGTCAAAATATGCACGTCCAGTAGGATGCCTAGGAAAAAGACAGAGGAACGGGTAAGATACAGGATAAACAATGAATATTTACTATAATAGTAAGTAAGTATTGAATTAATAATTGCTGAATTCATATGTGGTATGAGTGGTACATCAAATCTAGGCAGAACAGACAAGGACATTTAGAAAGTCCATTATTGTCAATCTGGAATCAGTTTTACCTCTTAATTGAAAATGAAATGAAAATGAGCGGCGTCATAAGAGCTCATTGAAGATGCGGCCTCAGGTAATTGGAAAATTAACATTTTGTGTACTATATGTGACTCCGAAAAATCAATTAAATAAATGCTAATCGACGATTGAGGAGTAGGAACCTGCACACTTCTCTGGCGGGCTCTTGGGGCAGTAGGACGTGGTAGAAACAATAGAGAAGTTGTTTCCAGTCGAAATGCAAATCCAAATGAACAGATGCGTTTAAATGTTTGAATGACAGTGTCCCAAGGGGACCCCATCTTCTCCAGGGGGAACCCGTTCGCTGAACCATGGATGGTCTGGAATGACTACATTAATAGATTGAGCGCCACGTTCCTCTGTGTTCATGATGGGGCAAATGATGGTTTAAATTGGTCGACTTAAAGCAGATCATTTCAAATCGACACCCTATTGTGCGACTGAACCAAAAAGACAGTAACTGCATTTTGGCAGCCATAGAAACCATCTGTCTGTGTCGTTTGATCATGGCTTTTTTTTTTCTCTTGTAAAGTTTTTGTTAGTGCGGGTAGAACGCTGTAGTACACAGTTCAACTAATGAAGAAATTCCAGTGCTTCAAGAGTGCTTCTTATCTACATTGAGGGGAATGCATGCTAACAAGCATGGTTTGTAAACCATGTTGTGAATTAAGATTGTGAAAATGTTGCTTGAGGAATAAGATGGGGCTAGTCCAGTACCCTTGCTTATTTCTTTTGAACAATCTCATTTCACTGGAATACAAAGCAGGGCAATTGAAATATTTCCTTCTATAATTATTGATCACTACAAACACAAGCTGTTGGCTGTGTTTGTTTCTGGTCATTTATCAGTTTGTATACAAAGTGACTTGAATTGAGATAATGTTGAGAAAAGTAGTCAACCTAAACCTACTGCCCTATCCATGCCTCCAGATAGCGTGGAACACTGGAACCTAAGAACCCAGCTGTCACTCACTCCTCAGGCAGCAGGTACGGCTCCAGCGAGGGCAGGGTCGGACTGGAGACGGGCATCTTGGAGAGAGCCATGATCTCCTGGAAGGTGATGTCCGTCTGGGTGCTGATGTCTGTCAGCTGGGCGTCGCCCCCCCCGCCAGCCAGCTTTGGCCGGGGCGCACGGCGCAGGACC
The DNA here is from genome assembly GCF_949987615.1 of Pollachius pollachius. Classification (NCBI taxonomy): domain Eukaryota; kingdom Metazoa; phylum Chordata; class Actinopteri; order Gadiformes; family Gadidae; genus Pollachius; species Pollachius pollachius. The sequence continues at coordinate 4,121,711 of NC_136945.1, read as the reverse complement.
TGCACCATGATGGGCTCCTTGGCCGTGCGGAAGGCCTCCACCGCCTGGTCGTGGGTGGCCTTGGACAGGTCCTTCCCGTTCAGCTGGAGAGGGCAGAGAGACAGACAATACAATTTAGACATTCGATGAACGGTGCAGAAGAAGAGTGTGTGTGGTGAGACAAGGTGCGGTTTGATAGTTTGGTGGAGAGGAGAAAAGGGCTTTGGCTGGTTGCATGGATTTTCACACTCATGGTGTTCACACACACCAAAACACACACACACACACACACACACACACACACACACACACCAAACCACACGTACACACTCCACATTTTCTGGGTGTAAAACATGGCATTTCTGCTTTGACTTTAATGTGTAACAAGCTTTACATTTCTCAGCACTTTGCTTCTAAACAGCCAATTATTGCATTCTCCTGAGATTAAATCGTTAAGCGTTTTTAACAATTTACAATGCAGACGCAACGTTCCTTTTGAAAAGTTAATCGTGCCAGTCGCTGGTATTTTTCATCGGGTCGCCGTCGGAGCAAGTGGAACGGGTGTTTAATCAGAGGGAGTCTTTAATTAAGCAAGGTCATTAGCAGAGGGCGCGGGGCGCAGCGCTCATTGAGTCAACTCATTTAGCCAAGTCGTTCCTCATCACAGGGAACATCTGACCTCCCAACGGAGACTGGAGCCGGCACACGGGTTAACCTGGGCAGATTAATTTAACCAAAAAAAGAGCCAGCATGTCACGGATTAAGAGCCCTTATTAAGTTTGGTGTGATCACTTTAGTCCACCGTGAACCGATGTCAAAGGAGTGCACACGACGTGGAAGTACTTTGATCTCGGGTAACACAGAAGTCAGAGCCAATGAAATGTAGAAAATAAGGCCTTTTTAATGTTGACTCCTGGTGGAAAGCCCCTCAACTTTCAGAAAAGGGGTGGAAGAGTGTATGGTTGCTACGGTGTTGGACAACCAGCCAAAAGATACTGCGTTCAACCCCCAATGTCTGACACCTGAAGGCATCCTAGAGTAATATTCCTTACTTAGACCTGGATCTGAAATCTGATGCCACTTAGGATAAAAGCATCTATTTAATAACTTTACAGAAAATGTCAGGAAATCAAACGCTAAGCCAGTACACTTGGACGTGAAGCGTTACACTGAGAGGCTAGAAATAGGTACACCGTGGCCTCAACCCCGTGTGAGCAACATGGCAACCTGAGAAGCTACAAGTACTGTCTGGCTCACCAGGGGGTTCCCTTCATGGGTTGCCATGTATAGGATACCTGCATGAGAGATTTGATACTACTTATAACCCCAATATCCACTCTGTAGGTCTATTAGTGCTCGTCAATACTCTTTCCTATCCTTTCTTCGCACCCCCTTGAATTGGAGCGAACACGCTAGACTCAGGATGTCTCAGGATTACCGCCCTCTGATTAGCCGCTGACGGCTTGATCTCTGTGCCTCTGGCAGTGGTTGTACTCATTCAGATTCACATTGTAGCAGTGAAGTACCTTGCGGGGCTTGTAACTCGGCTTACGGGAGCCAACCGCGATATCTAACCACCTCGGGGGTATTGTGATACGCTTGTATTAACTACCCCACTCAGGTGGGGGGAAAGAAAAGGAGGATTCCACATTATCTCAAAGGAATGTCAACAGACCTTGTCATGCAAACACAATGGTTTTTAGCGTGTGTGGTATGATGTGTGAGAGTCTCTGTTCACATCTGCAGAAGGGAGGGAGGAAGGACCAGGAGATGACTTTAATTTGAAGTCTGGAGAGGTTATGTGTGGAGAGGATTAAAAACCAGGCCTGACCCTCACGGATAATTGGATCATCTGAAACGGCCTTCACTTCTACGTCCCCTACAACAAAACTTAATAGCTTCTCCCCTTGCAATCTGCTTTGAATAATTGAACACTGAAAAGGGAGGCCATTTTTTAAGCTTTTACCGAAGCAGTCTGGCCCAAAGGGAACCAAGAAGTGAATTATTAAACTGACCGGTTAGAAAAATTGGTTTAAGTCGCATGAGGGAAATGCAAAGACTTTCTTTGAACAAATTATGCAATATAGTTTGTTCAAATGATTAAACGTGGAGTAAAAAATGAAAAAAACTCAAATAGCAGAACAACCCCTCAGGTGTCAAACCAAATCATCTCTTTTTGAACATTATTACAAAATAAGCCTTCAAATAGTAACAGTAAGCCTGCGGAAAAAAGTAGCTTGGCCCGGTCGCCATTAACCGAACGCTGTGATGTCACACATCAGCTAGTGGGAACACAAGTGCCTTTGTGTTTCCTTCTCCTGTCCCTTCTCCTCGCTGGCTCGCTCACATGATACCTAGCTGCCAGGAATCCAGAGGGCTACTCGGAGGCCGCAACCCCAAAGACAAAGCCTCCTCCCCTTTTCTTGGAAAGCCTTAAGCACTCTGCCTCTGTGCCTTCAATAGGGGAAGTGTCCCTCCGGCCAGGGAGGAGGGGTGTTCTTCCCACAGCCTCTATTCACAAGAGCTCCAGCACCTCTGACTCGACCCAGCACACTGGGAAAAAACACACAACCTTCACCCGACACAATGCACCCTGCTGGTTCCCAAACCACCAACCCCCTCCCCTCCTACAATTTTGAAGGGCTGAGCACTTCAGAACCAACAGTCATTTTATTTTCCCCCCTTTTCCAGATACATGTTAACAATAGCATGCAGCGCTATGCGTTACAACAACAGGACACATGCCGGCATGTGTCCCCCCCACATGACTTCATCGGTTCTGGAATCAGCCCTGTATTCCTCAGAGGGGGAACTGGCAGCTGTTTGAAGTCCTGAATGTACGAACAGGCGAGACAAGCGGCCGTGTTAACACATCCACACGCCAGTCCTTTTGAGACTATGATTGACACCCAGGAATTACTCTGCCAACCTTTGCCTCGTCCCTCGGGGAGGGGAATCCTTGCTAAATCCATTTTTAATGGCGAGAGGCCGACAGGGTCCTACTTAAAGGAATATTAATGAGCTCTGTATCACATGTCTGGAGTGTCAGTGTCTGGCAGAAACCGGGGGGGGTGGGAGGGGTTTACACAGCTGTGACTTCGTTATCCGGGGGCTGTGTTATTTCATTATCAAATATCACATTTGATGTCTGGAGCTGTGAAACGGTGGGCTGTTTTATTTCCTGTGTACGGCTTAGCTGCGAGCGATGGGGATCGTTGCAGGAGTTCAGCTGTTCCCGGCTACATTCATGCCATGGATACGTCAGTCTCTTTCCTTCTGGGTAATGTCTGAGTGACAGTAATGTCTACGTCGCTGACCTGCCCTTATTCCAGTAATGTAAATCAGGCCAGATTGAGACTTTCAACACCGCCATGGGCCTCTTCATCTAGCACTAGCATCTGGGATATCTTCCCCCTCCCCCCGCACGTCATTATCCATTCAAACATCTCTAATTTTGGTCCATTGGTTGTAGTTTGTACCGTCTGAAGTGACAGGTTGCTGTTTGCACCTCAATCAAGTCTAAATCCTCTCTGTCTTGTGGCATGGGCAAGTGTGTTGAATCCTAAATCATGTGTTGCCAGCCTTGCTGGGCTTTGCCTGCTCAACTGTGCTCTTGTATTAAAAAACAGAACAAATCCCTTCAACAAACGGCATGAATACTTTACAGTACTTGGACAGCATTGGGCAGGAGCAAGAACAGTCTATTAAGTCAACTTGCACATCGCATAATGTAACATCAGGGTCTCTCGATATGGCTATTCATTGCTAGCTAATCCGCTAATAAAGAAAAGAACATCATTAAAGGGCCACTGTTTCGTTCGGTTTTTTAGGAGGGCCAAATTCAGTGAGGTGGGCCGTGCGGAAGAAAGCATTTTGTACCTTTCAATAGCGGGCAGAAAGACCCTGGGAAACTCCTCTCTGAAGAGCCGGTATTCAGTGGGGGACTTGAAAGACGAAGCTACACACTTTCTGGACGGATACACAAATTCTTCAAAGTCTATATTTCAGAAAGGGCTAACTGACGAGATTGAAAGCTTGAAGGCCTTCCTTGTTAGTCAGCCTTTCTGAGTGGCAGTTTGTATGTGGGTCACTCGGCTTAAAACCACACAGTTAATCCTTTATTTCACATTTTCATTAAAAACTTTCAAAATTAATTCAAAAGTGGGGAAACTGCCGCTTAGTGTATATGTGTTTCGTCTGTGTGTGTGTGTTATGCGTGTATTTCTCTGAGATTTTCCCTCCAGCTGACAGGAAACCCAATAGTGAGGTAGTGTCTTGGGGAACAGCTGCACATATATTTTTTTCCTACCGCAGTGTGTAGGCTTAGCGGGGATTACAGAACAAACAGCTTCCAAACCTCCGCTGGCTGTAGGAGACACAACATTGTTTACCCTTACCTTATGCCATTTAGTCATGCTCTCCTGAGGGCCACATAAGCATCCTAAATCACCCTCTGCGTGACGTTCTCTCACAAACCACAAGACTTGTGTTCTAGCACCTCGCCAGAGTTCTTTTGATGACATATAATATCTTTCCAGCCCTATACTGTAGGCGTACAACACCCATATGTCGTTGACAAAACTCTCCTGACATGTAACCAAATAAGCCCTGTGACTCCAATTTGAAATTGAAGCGCACATTTAAAATTGTATGTAAATGTAGTCTTTGTAGCTTTTAGGCAAAGTGACTACGCATGAGGAGAACTATCACAGCATGCAATTCTTAAATTATGTTTTCTTTTGGATTGGCAACTGATCGCTCACACATACACACACACACTCGAGCACCAAGCCAAACCACTGACGAGACACTGTGTGCTTCAACCTGACTGTGTCTGTTTGCCACGGTGGGAAGCCCAGTTCACACAAAGACAGCAGTCGAGGGGCTCACCGCAGACATGTACACACACACACACACACACACACACACACACACACACACACACACACACACACACACACACACACACACACACACACACACACACACACACACACACACACAGAGAGACACACACAAGCCATGGAAAAATCGCGTCAGATGCAACTAACCAAACACAACCACGCAACATCCTCCAAAAGGTAGGACAGTGAAATGGCAGGTGATATCCTATCTGACCGTGAAAAGACAGGCGATATTCAGAATGACAAGGAAAAGAAAGACACTGTCACACATTCAGTATGACGGTGAAAAGACAAGCGTTATCCAGTATGACCGGGAAAAGACAGGCAATATTCACTATGACAGTGGAAAGACAGGTAATATCCATTATGATAGTGAAAAGACAGGCAATATTCATTATGACAGTGAAAAGGCAGGCAATATTCATTATGACCGTGAAACGGCAGACAAAATTCATTATGACAGTAAAAAAAAGACAGGCGATATTCATTATGACAGTTTGAAGACAGGCGATGTTCAGTATGAAAGTGAAAAGGCAGGTGATATCCAGTATAACAGGGAACCAGGGGAGTGACTGTGACTAAGCACTCCCATGGTGGAACCAGCGCAGTGGGTCCCATGTGGCCGGAGTGTGATCTGGTGGTCATTATTGACACCTTATCCCAGGCTGTGAATAGGGAGGAGTGGGGTGTCTGGGTCATTATGTAGCAGAGGGGGAGGGGTCAATGGGCTGATAATGACAAATAATGACCCTTAATCTCCCGCGTCAACCGCGGTGAACCTTAATAACCCGTTCAGGGCATGTTACAGCTCATTTATTCATTGCGCTGAGTGCACCTGTGAACAGAGATGCATGTGCACAAGCGCACACACACACACACACACACATGAATTAACACACACACACACACACACAGGATTTGTAATATTGACATGGTCCATGTTCGCTTATAATACGAACCGTGATGGTTTACTCATGAACAATGTCCGCAACGCTGGTCTGATTTCTCTCTCTGCAGCTGTCTGCAGCCGTCTCATGACTAATTGGCTCATGAGCAGCATGACCAATTCACAATCACCCATACAAAGGACAAAAAAATTTGCCGCATTTTAGCTGTTTTCATCCACAATACAGTCCAGGAAAGATGGTTGACTAAAAAGTTAGGGGAAAAGGCAGAACACTACGAAGTCAACAAAATAGTTTCTTTGGTTTCTTGTCACAGAGAAGTAAATGCCAACCCCAACTTGGCTCAAGAAAGGAGATCAAGAGGATTCCTTTCTACTACAACACAACACAAGCTAACTTCAAGGTTAATAACTCCTCGATGTGAACTATGTATTGGGGCTCCACGGCCTGTCCTTCCAGAGTAAACCAAGAGCTATGTTTTTCCAATAAAAGCCCCGGAGGACTTAATCAATTACGACGACAGATGGAGAGCACGGCTGTAAACGCCGGAGCCGGCAGCAGCTGATGCCGGGCTACCTTGACGAGGGCATTTATAGAGAACTGGTTCACTTCCTTTTTTCCCTCACCATGTAAATGGCCGTTCTGCTGCTTTGTCTGAGAAACACACACACACACACACACACACACACACACACACACAGTCTCAAATCCCGTCTGGCCAATCGTTGTTTGGGCTTTTCAGTGGTCATGATGGCATGTCTGCTCCGTCGCTGATCTCTGCCTCTGTCTTTTCTTTCCATTGCTCTCCTGTCTTCCCAGATCGTTTGCTGGAGTGACGGCATGCGCGGCGAGGGTTCAGCCCCCCCCCCCCCCCTGCCCCAGACCCCCTGTGCGGCTGGCGACCACCTGCTCCACTCTTTAGACAGATGTGAGGGCACATCGGCACACAGGCTACTTGTTATTAACACACATACACTACTGAGACAAACACTCACACACACCCCCACACACACACAGGCACGTGATCACAGCTAGACCCACAGAGATACACAAAGAAACAAACACACACACACATATCCGCAAAGACCAACACACAAAGATACACAGTAACACACAAACCCAGTAACACACACACAAACTCTGCTTTGTGTGCGTTCTCTGTGGAGCCTCGTTACGATGCGGGGGGCAGGGGTGGCATGGCATGATCCCCTCCCCGACGGCCCCCCCTCTGCTCCGGGCTCCCTGCGCTGAGGCTGACAGGGCCCCTGACTGGAGCGCCGGGGGGTTAGGACGGGTAGGTGAGGGTTGGTGCCCGATGTCATTTTCCTTTTTTTACTGTCATCAGACAAGACCATCTGGTGCGGCCCAGTGAATCTTAAATCCCGTGCGCCACAGCGTCTTCACGGACGCCTCCCGTCTGCGGCTCTCTCCACACAGACACGTTTGCGGATTTGTTTATTTTCTCAGCAGAACCAGAGGGTTGATTCGCTTTACAAGGAAGGAAAAGCAGTGTCCTCTGTGTGTATATGTACTGTATGTGTGTGTAGTGCATAGGTTAAAGGACAGAGAAACAGGAGGAGTTGGGAGTAGGATACAGTGGGAGAGAGTTTGATAGAGAGTGAGAGTGAGCAAGTGATCGAGCGAGAGAGAAAGAGTGAGAGTGAGACAGCGAGTGTGTGACCAGGAGAGTGATGGAGAGAGAGAGAGCAAGAGAGAGAGAGAGAGAGAGATCCATCAGCCAAACAATAGCAAAGACCAGTTGCCGGAGCCAGCTTATGTTGGGGGGTGGAGAAGGGGGGATGGGGGGCCCTAATTAAGCACAGGGGCCTCGCTTGAACCAACCGCAGCAAGGCGCCTCGACCATTAGCAGGTACTTAGGCTGAGATTAGGAGCCCCATACGAAGGGCCAGACAAGGGTTCCTTGGGTCCTCTACCTTGTCGGGGCGACAGAAGCAGCTGAGCTCTCATCTCGGCACGGTGCTTACCTTCGGCTTTGAAGAGGAACCTCAAGGTCTGCGGCTGTCGGAGGGGGGGGGCGCTTTAAAGAGAGCACCAGGTCTGGGCCACTGAGTTTAATGATCACAAACCAACCGGGAAAGAACTTCCTGCCCCCCTCTTCTCCTTTATGCTAGTTGCATTTATAGAAATGCCAGGAAAATAAACATTAAAATGTTATTCTTCCTTGGACGCATGGTAGTCTCTGGGGAATGAATGATTTTCCTGGCAATATATAATCACGACCAGTTTTTCTCTCCCTAGATGTTCTCTTGATGCTATACAATTTAGCAAGTGAAACTTCGATAAATACAAAAGATTATCTTAAAGAACTAAATACACTAAAAAAATAGGGGTAATGGTTTAATTACAGAAAACGAGAATAAGACTTATTGACACCACCAACAAATCTAGCCACATTGTTCAAAATATAATAAAAAAAATACTGATGTAGTGATTTTATGCTTGGAAGGGGTTAGCCTTTCGGGACTCACTGTAGTCCCGAAATGTTGCGCTAACATTGAAAACAAAAGCATAGCTGTTTAATAAACTAAAGGTTATACTAGTACTCTTTAACAACACGAGTTGGAGTCTGTGCAGCATCTACATGGAAAATGTCCTTGTGAGTCACATTGATCATCACAACAAGACTGATTGGCTGGAGAGACGTCACATGAGAAGAGATTCGTAAACAAAGACGTAAGATCCATATTACGCTATACTGATAGTGTCAGGTAATAGGGTTAGGGTTGGTAAAATTATGTAAAATGAGATGGCGTAGATTAAACCTACTCTCATTAAGCGCCACAAAATGAACAAATTATCCTACATCATGGGACTTTTGGCATCATTGATCTTACATCGTACAAAGAGCTACATTTACGTACCAATATCGTACATCTGGCGACGAAGAGGTGAACTGAACTGAGGCAATGTCAAGAGTTCACGACCAGTCTGACTGCTAATGTGCTTCGAGCCAAACGTGGCTCTGACATAAAAATCTCAAGACAAAATGCACACATAAATATATGTAGTAAAAAACAGACAGTATGAAAAAATAGGCATTTAAAGAGCAGCCCAAATCAGCTTGATAATTTACTGCCCTAGCTCTGATCCTGCGCTCAGAGTCGCAGTAAAATGAGTAGCAAACAGTGGAGCGTCCCTTTGGTTAGAGCTGTCAGCGCAGAAGACTGATGGCTCCTTGATCACAATAACACAAGTCTCTCTCCCACTGAACTGGCGGATTACCCAAAGCCTGGCAGTTCAAACTCAGGGCAGCAAGCGCCTCTCCCCAAGACCCAGAAGTAGACCAGAAAGAAGAAATGTGCATTGCATTATTCACTCTCTATTCAATTGTTTGGTACAGGCTTGGCAGATTGCTATAGGGAGGCTGTTGCAGGGATCGGATAAATATTTTTTAAAGCCATTTGCTTTTACTAATTAGCTTAAATTAGCTTAAAAATGCAACAACGCTATATCTTTATATTTCATGAAATTCCCTCAACAAAAAAAAGATATATTAATGAATATGAAAATAGAACAGCGAAGGTTTTTCCTACACCATTGCTTTGACAAGTTTCCTTGACTTTTAAAACACATTCATGCATCAAGACGAAAATAATATAGTAATTGAATTAAAGGGTTATGATGACAAGAATGATGCCATAACTCACAAATGTTTTGGCCTTACCCTCTGAGATAATATCTCATGCGAACGGACAACCCCTGGCTGAACCAGTATAACTCTATCACCACCACCGACCCGCTCAAACGAGGCATCGATAAACATCAGGCGTCCGGAAGCGTTATGCTGTTATTTGCGCTATCAGGTGAAGCAGCCAAGGCTTGCGGGGGGAGATGACAAATGGCACCGGATTTTCATATTACAAACACAGATGGCTGTGGACGGGCCCTGGGCTGGCTCCGGCGAAGGGAAGGCTGTCACACTTTGACTAATTGGCAAACCGCCGCTGGAGATGCAGCAAAGTCTCCTGGCCGGTGAGAGATCGGAGCTGCCAGTCCCGGGGTAATTGACAGGCAGACTGACGGCTTCATTCTAACCCCTGGAAGACGCGGAACAAAAGAGCTTGCTGTGCTGCTGCGACGTACCCCCCGACTTTACTGTCATCTCCTTGTGAGAAAAAAGAAAAAGCATTGCTTTTGGAATTAAAGTGCTGTGTGTGTTGGCGCGCACACGCATGTATGTGTGTGTGTGTGTGTGTGTGTGTGTGTGTGTGTGTGTGTGTGTGTGTGTGAGAGAGATTGAGTGAGTGTGTCCAACATTATCTGTTGTACACTACGACCCATTATTTGTTTGATCCATCCCATAATAACAGCCTTCCCAGACAAAAGCCGGATCCTTATAGGCTTCTTCTTTGAGGTTCAATCAAAGCAGAACTGTTTGCCCGAACCAAATCGAGACCCGCTGCAGGGAGGGGGAGGCAGAGAGACTCATCATTACTCTCGTGGAAATCAGCCACTTGCCACCCTGGCTCCCAGCATGGAAAATAGGGATGTTGTTTGCCATAATGGGTGATGGGGGATGGGGGGATAGGGTTAGGGGGGAGGGGTAACAACATTTGACTGAGCCTTGGATGCTAGCAAAAAAGAAAAATAGCCCAAAAAGGAAAAAGTTAAATCTGGAGGAAGAGAGGATCATCAGCGAAGCTCCCGTCCTCAGAGAGACACAACAAAGTCTGCCAGAGCCGGGCTCTGTGAGTGGCCCTGGTCGGCTGGTTGTTTTAATTCATTAGAGGGGTCTGGCCTGGAGTCCACACACACTCAGACAGCCATTGCTGGGAGACAGGCTTCTCAATTAAATGTGACTAGGAGCTCTGAGAGGGCAGAGGGGGAAGCACCGCGATAGGCTTTGTTCAAAAGCTTTCCAGGCGAACAAGCCATGGAAAGTTGAAAATATTGAACATTTGAGAAGCTACGATTTAATTCTGTACTTTTACATTTTATCTTTACAACTGAAAGAGCTGCTCTGTGTTTGGTTCAAATGAGGGGGCGATATGATCGAGCGGCGAAAAAGTTTAAAAAGTGGAACCTTTATTAAATGGCAACATCCTTCAGATTTGAAGTTCTGTGCGTCTTTCAATACACTTGGTTTTCCCACAGGTGGATTGCACTCTCCTATTTTTTTACCAGTTCAAAAAAATCTGCTTCAGACACATCTTCCACAATTAGATATGCATTCATTGCAAACACAGCTCAAAACATAAATAAAATATGCATGTTGGAATATCAACAATGAAAAAATTCCAACACAAACAAAAAAGGATGACATTTTCAATTTCTTGAGTAAAAATCAACAACCAGTCCGATCCGGAGAATAAAGCGCGGCGTCAGCGCCGGGCCGCGAGTGTTAATGATAAACTCGAGGGAACGTCAACCAGGGGCTAGCAGGCACCGCCACCCTGAGTCAGCGCTTCACCGCTGACGATGAGGAGGTGGCCCCGGCCCGAGAAGAGCTCACACTAGCCAGCGGCACACATTGAGAGAGCTGTCACCTCTTCATCACACCGGCACCACTACTACTACTACTATCACCAACCCCCCCCACCCCTCTCTCTCTCTCTCTCGCGTCTCTTTTTAACCAAAGCGCTCTACCTCTAGCTGACCCTTCCACACGGGGTTCAGGAGACTCAGAGCATGGAGTGGATGGGGAGGAGGTGGTCTCTCTTGAGCTATTCACAACACTAATCCATTGTGTATAGAGTCTCTCTCTCTCTCTCTCTCTCTCTCTCTCTCTCTCTCTCTCTCTCTCTCTCTCTCTCTCTCTCTCTCTCTCTCTCTCTCTCTCTCTCTCTCTCTCTCTCTCTCTCTCTCTCGTCTAGGCTACGTTCCACCCAAGTGATATCGGACTGTGCTTTTACAGTCTGGGTTTCAAGAAAAGAGGAATTTCAAATGTGAATTATTATGTTATTTGTTCCAAATATTCTCATTTACTCACTTACTTGATTCACAAAAGAAGTGTAAAGTATACAATTGCATCAAGGTTGTTGCCAAGAACACAATAGCTTGAGCCCACTTAAAACAAACAAATCAGAACACTCTTTGAAATGGAAACCCTAACCGTAACCCATGTCAATGAGGATTGCAATCGCAGTAATTTAACTACTGAAACAAAAACAACAAGAATTAATTTGGAGCAAGGTTCAGCTTAGTTTGCCATGAATAAGCCAGTTTAAGCACACTCTAAAGAAAAGCTTCCTTTAAATGGAACAAACAGTCAACAGAGTCATTGCAATGGGCTCTCTTTGAGCGACAGACCGAGAGAGGCAGAGATGTCTACAGTACCTGACAGACCTCATAGAGTAGTTTGTAGTGTTCGTCTGGCTTCTGCAGGGCACAGAGGCTGCATCCCATGGTGGGGCCAGGTCAGACCATCCAGCACTCCCACCCCGAGCCCAAAGAGGTGAGGAGAAACAGCACCGAGGGATGACTTGGGTCCCCTACTGCTGCCAATTCTTCCCTTTGGGTCTACCTCCTCCTGCTCTCCTTTTTCTTCTTCTTCTCCCTCTTCCTTACAAGAGCTTGGCTAACTCTAGTCTCCCTCTCTCCCTCTCTCCCTCTCTCTCTCTCTCTCTCGCTCCGTTGCTCCCTCCCACTGTGACAGTGGCAAGAGGAATGGCTTGGGTTGACTCTACTCTCACTACTCCCCCTCGTCTCTCACACACACACACACACACACACACACACACACACACACACACACACACACACACACACACACACACACACACACACACACACACACACACACACTCTGCAGCTCTCCCGCTCTCTGGTAAGCCTAGGGAGGTTGGTACTAAACCAGTTCTACACACGCCCCCAGCCCCTTTAACTCTAATGTTTATTAACCAGCCTCTCATTGAATATTCATGAGCTGGACCAGAAAAAAAAAAAGGGGGGGGGGGGGGGGGGGGTCGTCATTAATAAAGGTTTGAAAACAACAGGGATTACGGCAGAATTATACTTGTGAATTGACACACGTAATTAAATCCATTGTTTGGTAACTCAGGGGGGACAGGGTGGGGGACATATGTCCTTCTCATAGAGGGGCCGGTGAAGCTGGTTGAATCAGTCCATATGCTGCTGTATGACTGTTGGATATTCCTGCATCACAGCTGATTAAGCACACACGCGTCGTACATATCCCATGTGATTTTGTATTTGGGCCATGTGACATGAATTACATTGTGTAGAACCATTTAGTAAATAGGCCGTTTAGTTCTCGCCCCAGTTACAGCAGAACGTGTTGTTATTGTTGCAGTGACCCCCAACACATTGATCTGACAACACAGCACAATGCGCGCGTTTCCAACCGTTTATGCTGTGCTAAATGCTTTGGCTCAAGAGTCACAGCCCCCCCCCCCCCCCCCCCCCCCCCCCCCCCCCCACACACACACACACACACCCAACTGTTAGCCCTGGAATCTTCCAGTGCACAAGTCCTCTGATGACGGTGTGATGTAGTTGTAATGGTTGCCGCTCTGACGTCTTTTCATGAGGCGCCACGCAGCCAACCACAGCTCACTGTAAACCAGGGCGCCCTGTGAGGGGCTGGCGTGCGACATCACTGGTAATGACACTAACGACTGCAGGCTCCTCCCAAACAAAACCCACAAAACCAAACAAAACACATGACAACAGTCAGGCTTCTGTGTGGCTGATCCCGTTACGTCGCCTAAGACGCCACATCATCCTGCGTGATTCAAATGATCATCTGGAACAGTGCTCCATCGCTGCTTGGACAGGGCTGGGGAAAGGCCGCATTCTGGAAAATACAATTACGTTGGCACTCCTTTGCGTGACAGGCCGTTGGATTTCAAGCATGGGGCTGCCTGTCTTTTGCTTATGTTTTCGAAACTAGGAATATAAATTGGAGCTCATCATAACCTGCACTTTGATTAAGGGCAAGACGTATTCCTTTGACTTCTCAGCCACGGTCTCAAGACACATGGCTTCATGTCAATGAGTGTGGCCCCGACTTGTCCAGTCCTCCAGGGTAACCAGCGTGCCATCTATGAGCATGGTAGTGGGAAGGTGACATTATACAGCAGCTAGTGTATGCTTTGCTTATCCGGGCACCAGACTAGGTATTCCCAGCCGCATACCCATGAAAATGAATGCTATGCTAACATTAGCTCCACCGCGGCGCCTCGGCCCCAGATCAGTGGAGAGGCTTAGCCTGTGCTCTGGCTCGGCTAATCTCTCTCACTGTGAATTCATTCATTCATAAAGCCAGTGCTAGAGATAGCATTGGTGTGAATGACATGGTAAGAGCTCGAGAGCGTAGCTGAATTATCATGTCGCCCTATTCTAGGCCACTGCATAACAGCACATTGACTGCATGCTGGAGATGTCAGCATTAAACAAACTATTGTCCAGCTTTGTATCCCTTAAGTATATCCTGCTGGCTTGAAGAAGGGTGGAAGCAAGAGCCACATGCATCTAGCCTCAAAGTCATGCTTGTACACACAAACAGATAAAACTGTGGCTCATTAAATAGTCTAGACAGTGACAGGGGGACAGAGGTTTGAATCTCAGTGGGTGGCGAGACCAAGAGGTAATACCATTATGTCTTGTTATAAAGAACACCAAGAAACCACAAGGGCTTTTAATAGTGGGGGATCCAAGGCAATCATTGGTCCAGAGGGGGGTCACCATCCCCTCCTCTAATTGGCTATGCAGTCGCTTACATCCCCTTTGTTTCGGATCCAGGCTCGGTCAAATCATTCATATTCATGGGGATCGTCTGCTTGTTGTCCACCCGTGTGTCCCAAGGGGGCCACCCATCTAAAGGGGGGCATTTGATTTAACCACAGAAATAAGCTACTGTGATCAGGTGGTTGCTGCTCCGTTAAACATGCATTGACTCTGATTGGTTTTGGTTCTGGAAAAAGGAGAACGTGATGTCTATGCATCCCTCAGCCATCCAGGTCTCCAGGATGATTATATTGTTCCTGATTCCTAATTAATACAAAGCCTTTCATTCACACACATTCAAAAGTAGGTCTCGCAGCCACGATGGCATGAAGTCATCACTGTGAATCATCAGCAGGTGACCTCTTACCCTGATCTATGCATGCCCTACACAACAAAACAAATAACTCATTTCAAGAAGGTAATGCGGCCTGACCCTCACAGCATTATTTGGGTCGACGTGGCCAAATGCCAAGCTGTGAATCTTACAGAGAGGGACCAGAGGTCCGGGGTGATCCGAGAGTGGAAGTAGGGTTTAGGTGGTTGGGGGAGGGAGGGGGAGGGGGGGGGGGGGTTAACAACATGTGCAGACGGTGACAACGTGTCGATGTGGGAAAGAAACCGGAGAGCGATGGCAGACCGCGATACCATGAAGAGGGGGAGAGAGAAACGCATCGTGTCCAGGTGTTCTCACACTGTACAGACGGGGTTAAGGAAGGCTGTGCGTCATAGGGGGACTGAAGGTGTTGAATGGCAGGGTAAATCCTTTGATAAGAATGAACCCAGCCCAATGTGAATACCTCGCGCTATGTGCTGCATCAACATCACTTATCGCTTACAAATTAGTTAATTAACTAACGCACAAACACACAGTGAGCGGCAACAGCTCTGTAAAACCTTCCTCCCCCCTGTTGACACCCGGTTTGCTTCACGGCTTACAAGCACAAACAGCAACGGTGTGTTTAGCAGAACACTTCTTGCTTGTTGCCGGCTGTGTAAATAACACACTGTTGGCTCTTTTTTAACCTCCAAACCCAGCAACCCCACCAAGATGAGTGGTTTTCATTCTGGAGCGCGACTTGCCCTGAAGGATTACTACGAAGGAGATGGAGGGACGGTAAACAAACATTGACAATGTTCACCTGCCCTCCCCAGGCACCAGGGAAACAAGAGACACTGGAGCTGACTTTGGCATCCGTTTCAGAATGTCTTCCTTCTGCTTATTCTGGACACAGCTCTGCCTATCAGCTCCTCGATCTGGAGAGGATATGAGTGAGGAGGAGAAGACGGTGGAGAGGAGATGGGGGAGAGACAAGAAGGGCTAATGGGAACACCGGGTTTCTGAAGGGCACTGGGGGGAGGAGAGGTGGTGGTGGTGGTGGCGGAGGTGCAGAGGTAACAGCTAAGGACAAAAGATGAAGAGTGGAGATGGGTAAAATAGGTCCATGGAAACTAATGAAGGAAAGATGAAAGATAAAAAAATACAGAAAGAAATATCGAAAGACAAAGAGAGATATGAGGTTTTGAGGGGAGTTGGTACAGAAACCAATTGCCTGGAGAAGTTTGTAATGAGTTACTCTAAAATATTACCTCTCCACTGTCCCATTTGAACAAGCACATGTCTGTGTCTAAGACTGGCTGTGAATGTGTGTGTATGTGTAGCTTCTTCTGAAACTCTTGGTTTGGCAGGATTCATAAAACAACCATCTAATCTTTTGTAGCTCTGTTCCTAATTCCACAGGGACTCCCGGCCCCGATCCTTGAGTGGGTGGAGGAGGTGGTGCTGGGTTTTGGAGGTGGATGGGTTTGACAGCCAGCCGCACAAGAGCTTAACAGGAGAGGTAAGTAACTACGGCATCACTGTAACAAGAGTGTGATGACACTGCAGTGCAAGAACGGAGATTACCTTCACGCAGACTGAACGGTTTGAGCTGACTGTAATGTAGTGAGGCTGAGAGCTGGCAAAAGGAACAGTTTTGAAAGGATCACTTGTGAATACGTGTATATATATGATTATTTATCATGTTTCAAAAATGTACTCGTTAGCCGCAAACCATTTGCCATTCCAAAAAGCGATCCATTCATATCGAGCCCAGACACCCTTTTTTTTGTCAGATGGGAAATGGCTGTATTTGAGGGAAAACATGCAAAAGAAATGTGCATCGTGGGGAAAAAGATGAGATATTGTTTGTGGCACCTGTGCAAGGGCTATGAACATGAATGTCGAGTGCCCCCCCCCCCCCGGTTTTTGTGCTCTATGTTCAGAGACAGGCTACGTTTGTCATCTGTCATAATGGGGAGGGGGGGGAGTGAGGGATTTGCCGTATTTCAAAAACACATATTACCGTTTTGTTCCCTGGAGATAAACAAACAAGGTTGACATACAAGTGTAAAGAGATAGCAGAATCTGGGGCTCTGCAGCGTGTCACTACTGTTTTTAATTGAGTCGTGAGGGGTTGGTTGTCTGTGGGATGTCAGCCTCTCTCACACAGGCAGGAAGGAACATGGGAACACAGCTGCCACAGGATACAGTCTTACAGCATGGATGAGGGAAATCATCTGGCCTATAGGCAGACACTTCCGGTGGTATTGTCTGTCTGGGCTGCGACTGCAGCTGGAAGCTGTAATAGAGCACACTCGCAACCTACACCTCACCTTTGCTCCTATAAAATCCTTGCTGGTGATTGTGTGACTTGGAACTGACAAGATATAACACAACAATATTTACGGATAATTATCCAAATGCCACGACTTTCCAGAAGACGGTAACTCACGGCGTATGTCAGCGCGGCCATTAGCCGTGATATTGAAGCGGTTTGTATGTCGCCCTGTTCCATCGCATGTGCTCAGCTTGGCAACATTCAGGTCCTTAATGGGTTAGCGTCAGGCTATGCGTTAACACTGGGGGCCGTTAAAAACTAATCCAGCACAGTGACCGCACATTCTCCCTCCCCAAACAGCTGTCCCAGCTGCGGCAGATATTCGGCATGTTGGCAGACGCAACATGGGTGGATATGCTGATGACACTGCCCTCCAGAGTCAACACTTCACAACCCGTTTAAAAGTCTTTTTTTCCCAGCGCAACGCACAAATGTGTTGATTATTTTTTTTATCCAAACGTAGAAATGAAATTCAGGATGACTCGGTAACGAAGAGACAATGACACGGAAAATGGAAAAGCATCCTGCCTGTGATTATTGGTCATTACATTTTTAAGTTTTCTGTTGGTCTTTGCTGGCGTCTGCCCTGGCTGGAAGGAGCACTCAGGGTTAAATTACGGCCGGGGGTATGTGTTCACCCGCTCCCATCTCATTACATTATGGTGCTTCTCCAAATGAAACGCATACAGCAAACAGAGCCTGGGGTCAGTGGAAAGGTACGTGAACGGCATGCAACGCTGATATCACTCAAGCCCTTCAATGCCTCCCTGATGGCTGGGTCTAACCCTGGGTGAGTGGGCCGTGATGAATGAGTTCACTGCCTGTCAGGTAACAAATATATTTTGGGTAGAACCCCCAAACAACCCACTAGCAACTCGATGAAATTTGTTAAGCGCCACTAACTGCATGTCTCGGTCACTCGGTAAATCTCTATATGAATGACCCTTGACCCCTTGTCTGGTCTGGGCAGTGACCTCAGAGGCTTAGTGGAAAGGTACAGGCCGTTCCCAGCCTCCCCTGTTGTTTTGGGGTCTCTCCCCTCCTCCCTTTCTATTAAGAGCCACTGAACAGTTTCAAAGTGAAGCATGTCCCCGGCCGCCAGACGTGTCAGGCTACACCGGCTACCAGATGGGGCGCCTTTGTTTCGATCAGCCCTGTGTTCTGACATCAGCTCACGCTTTTAGCTCACGCTTTTAGCTAACTGTAACTGCTGCCCTGAATATATGCTTCAGCTCTGAAGGGGAGCAAGCCGCAGGCAGGTCAAAATGTTAATTGATATTCATAAAAAAAAGGTACACATTTGTTCGCATACTTATGGGAGCTCATTAGATATTTAACAATCGCGGTCAGATGGTGTGTGGCTTTGTGGTTATATGTTATGTGGTTGACTACAACCATTACAACTTCAGCAAAGCTGTGAGGAGCACTCCAGATAAGTACTATTTTTGTGAACGATAGATTGTTCAGAGAGTAGAATAGTAGCAGAATAACAGAAATCTTGGTGGAAACTGGTACATTTTAGATTTTATGTTAGCATAAATAACCCTACTGGCATTCAACTAAAAATGGACCACAGTGAACCATTATCAGATGTAAATAATCGTTAGTATAATAGTCTAATTTAATGTTCTTACTTTCAAATCCTACCCATGACAACGGTAATCAATGTTTTAACAACATCATTGTTCACATCTTCCCCCTTTCTACCTTTCAGTCCAGCCATTATGCAAAAACAAATATCCCAGGTCAGAGCTTTTAAGAGGAAGTAATAATTTGGTTACGTTGAATGGGAAATGCATTTGGGCCGAAAATAATCACATTTTGAACAATTAACACAGATTACTTTGATGTGCATCTGTTTTGGGTCCTGACTAATTGAAAAAACGACAACCGTTTTACACATCTAAAAGGATAATGGTTTGTTTTCCAAATAACTGCATGGATGTGGGATGTCTTCAAAAGCAACCCAATTAATGTACTCCATTAGAAAAAAACATTTTAGAAGCAAACCAAATTAATCTGAGCGGCGGCAAACAAAAATGGTCAATGCAAGACATTCACTTGTGGCCAACTTAATTTCACCAAATAGGACCCTTGTGTTCTGCATCATGCCAGAAATTGGAAAAGGTCTTCAAAAGAGCAGGTTTTGTTTTCAATGAGGCCTTGTGTATCATTAACCCAAACATTATTTCTTGAGCACTGCCTACCCCAAACAACACAGTCAATAGAAGAAAAAATAGAGAACTACAAAATTCATTCCCTCGCTCCAGTCTTTTTTAACCCTTAACACTCCTCTTGAAACGACCGAAAACAGAAAACAAGAGGCAGGCTTTTAAAGAGCCTGAGCCTGTAATTTCCATTTAATTCCAGCCTCATTTGTACTGTAGTGCCTGCAAATACTGCCATTACAGAACACAATGCACGGGTAAGGCTTAGAGTACCACGTCCATTTGAACGGAAGGAGGAAGAAGAAAGAGAGCGAAGCCTTTTGCATGTTTTTTTTCTCTGCGGTTGGTCATTTCGCTGGTGGAAAAGACGTTTCCAAAATGAAATGAACTGGTAATAGACAAGAGAAAGATAGGGAAGGGGATAGGAAAAAATACTGTGAGCAAAGTGCGGGAAGAGGAGGGAGGGAGTGGAGGGGTAAGAGAAAGGGAGGGTTGTGGGGGTGGGGTGCAGTTGTGTGTGTGTGTGTGTGTGTGGGGGGGAGGGGGGCGGGGGAGAGACTGTGGTTTAATGAGGAGACAATGTCTTTGGAGGAGAGCAGGAGGATGGTTGACCTTTGACCCTGTGGATCCCTTGGTGCGTTTGACAGCCCCAGAGTTCAGAGAGAGGATTAACGCAATCAAAGCAGTAATGACAACAGTGTACTGGGCGCAACTACGCATAACGCACACCGTAGCTTTCTAGATTAGATTTTTGATGTCCCGATTGCCCAGATCGGGACAACAAGTGCAAAGTTTTGTTGAGCAAATACTGCTAATTCTTTACTGGAGTTGATAACTTGGAATCGCTGTCAACATGTGTTTAGGTCAGTAAGTTTCTTTTTTATTTTTTTATTTATATTTTTAAGATTTATTTTTGAAGGATTTATCCTTTTTATTGTATTGTGAGTAAGACAGGAATGTATATGGGAGATAGAGGCGAAGACATGCAGCAAAGGACCACAGGCAGAAATCAAACCGCGATCGCTGCGGTAAGGACTGGGCCTTAATGGTTCGCTCTCTACCCGGTGAACCACCAGGGCGCCCCGTGAGTAAGGCTTAATTGTAAGTCTGTATGGCCGTGCCTGAGAGCACATAAAGAACATTAATGGATTCACACTTATTCTTCCTATCCTGTTTTCATCTACATCAGACCCTGGTCAAGGAAGCGCGACCTGTTTGGCAGATTCCTGTTTAACGATGACTTTCTTCTAATGTTGTGCCGTCAATGCCGCATTTGATGCCCCTCCATGTTCCTATCAAAGTGCGTTTGTTTGGGCCCAACCCACCCGGGGGAACGCCCCCGACTGACTTATTCCTAATTCAATTAGGAGACAAAGCAGTAAGTGCTGATAGCGGTTTGGGTTGTAGTACTAGTGGTAGTGGAGTGGGATTGGCGGTGAGGAGGGCACTCTTATTGTCCCCAGGACAGCAGAGTTGAGTGACAGGGAGGCCATGACACCCCCCCGGCCCCCCGCTCAATACCCCCTGCAGGGATGGCGGGCGCCTGTATTTGTACCTGTCAGTCAAGTCGGGGGGACGTGTGACAGCCTGCCCCGGCGGTGGCGGGGACGCCTATGAAAACAGAGCGGGGTGAGAGGTCCTACGACCGGGGGACCCCCTCGTGGCAGGGGGCTCAGGGGTACGGGGGGGGGGAGGGGAACCGGCCCCGTTGGAAAGACATTACGTCACAAGGATTGGAGCAGGGCAGCTGGCTGTCTGGGACCTGACTACGTCACGATGCAATGCTTTGGGGGGTTAAGGTCGTCTGATGGCGCAGAGTGACCCCTAACGATAATGTATTAATACAATATCAAAATACATAACTAGAACAGTGCGGCCGCACAGCTAAACCGGACTAATTAAATAAGCGAGGGAGGGTATGGTGTGGTGCAGAGAGAACAGGAGAGCCGCTCTACAGGAGCCCCACTCGCTCTGTGATTCAGACCGCCGGCTCCTTCGTCTCTTTCATCAATATTCCCACTAAAGCTTTGCGCCGCCGAGGCAGTCTCTCGTTTTAAACTCAAACAGCACTCTGTCTGCTCCACCTTATCTTCCGCTCCCAGCCGGCCCAACAGCCAGCCAGACGCGCCGTGCGCCGGTTGAACCTGCCCTCCGTCGGGGCGAGGAGCTGCGATCGATATTACCTGCTGAATATCAGGAGTTGAGGTGGAGGAACGATGTGCCAATCACATCAGGCTTCGCTGGCGTTTCACCACGAATGGACTTGGGAAGGCAGTGGGGAAGGTAATAATGGGGAAGAGGCCCTTGGTAATGCTAGAGAAACTGAGGGCTGGCCAGCTAAAAATGTGAAAAGCGTGAAGGCTATGGACTTCACACAGCCATTAAGTGTCGGTTCAATGTTTTAAGTGGACATGAGTTCGGGGGAGACTGAGGTGTCAATATTTGTCCAACGTTTGTCACGGTTTTACAATCCAGACACTTTTAATAATGGCTTGTGACCCGCTTACTGTACACGTGTGAGTTCAATAGAAATCTCCAGACATGGTAACTATGCGAGAACTTGCTTATAAATACAGACCCTTCCTCCAACCCTACTTTGTATCTCATTCATACAATCATCATTCTCAAAAGTACAACCTAGAGATAATGACAACTGAAACCTCGACCTACATCTAACATATATATTTTTGTTCAAAGGCCCCATTGACATGGTGAACTGAAACAACATGTTTTTGAATCCAACTGCCGACCCTACCTCTGTCCTGCTTCTCCCATCCGGGAGTCCCAGGTCCCTGGGGGGTGTAATTAACTGTCCTAGAGTGAGAATTCTGCTGGCTCTAATTGAGAACCACAGGTTGACATGGCCTCTCATTACTCCACCTTCACTTTGATGCCGTTACATCCACTCATGCCTGGCCAGACACCAGCTCCCACTGGGAGGAAGAGATGAGAGGGCCGAACCGGTATGCAGTAACCTACGCTTAGCTAGGCGTAACCGCCATCAGGTTGCAATGCTAACCAGCTTCAGTTCTAGCTAGGCTCAACTGAAACTGATTCTAAAATGTTATCGAGGCTTTGCCACTTCACCACTAGCTAGCTATCTGAACTGCTATCGGTTTTTAACACTAGCAGGCTCAGCATCAGCTAGGCTTCATCACAGGCTGGGCTTCACCACTTGGATCAGCTAGGCTCAACCACCATCAGGGTGAATCTCCACCTAGGCTCAACCACTGCACTTTAAAGCAGGCTGTGTCATATACTTCATCTTTACAGGCTGCACCTTTGCTTTACCATTCCTAGATTTTGGCTGATTGGAAGGGAGATTCTGGAAATGACTACAGTGGATATTCTGCTGTAAGCTGCAAATAACGACCTTGGTTTGAAGTGAAACATATTTTCCCTCTCAGACGGAAGATATAATGTGTCTGGTTTTGAATGGGCCAAAGAGACTGGCGCCTTAGAAGACAACAACAATGACAGTAATGCACTATCCACACAAGACCAAGTCGTCATGGCAACGTGGCCCTGCTACCAAAACTCGCTATGGCAACCTGCATCCTCCAAAAAATTTGTAAAGCTTTTTTGTACGTCTCTTGGACCTCTGAAGATTATTTTCTGTTTAGATCTCCTTCATGTTCAAATCACTGTACCAAATAAAAGGCCTTCCATCCAAACACTCCAGATATTGGTAATTTCTTAGGACTAAACATCCTTCAGAATAATCAATTTCCATTAGAAACAGGGAAGAGAGGAAAGTGTGCTGCAATGTTTCAGCGTAAACATCCCCAAGGGAGAGACACCTATACCTGCATCTCATCTCTTCAACGACGGCTCAGAGACCGGACCAAGCGATTGACCGGTACGTCCACCCTCTTCCCTTCCATCCCCTTCCCGTACGGTGGTGGGCTCTGGCCCTCCCTTTCCGTCACTATGTTCTTCCAATCCCCCTCGATGGCGTTACGAAACAATTACAGGCCTTGCCCGGAATGCTCTGGCTCTGTCCGGAGTCCTGGTCGGACCGTAAACACAGCTTGCAGCAGCGTTAAGATTAGCAGCATAAAGGGTCCAGTCTGATCTGGGGTGCCTTGTTCTCCTGCACCTCAGCCCGGTGCAACACCCCACCCTCCCCGGGGGGTCAGTTTACCAGGGCAGTCCAGTGGTGGGGGGGATGGCAGTGCAGGGTTACAGAGAGGGTGGAGGGGCGGCTGGACAGAGGGGAAGAAGGTGTGTGTGGTGGTGGTGGTCACGGTGAACCAAGCCGGAAAGCTGACTCCAAACAGTGCGCATGGCAGGGGATGTTTTTTTGGTGGAGCCTTTGAACGGATAATCTTCTGGTTATATCACGAATCTGGCCCTCCAAGCTAACACTGACAACCCGGTCAATACATTTGGCTCGGAGACGCTGAACCATACAAGAACATTCCCCCGCTGCCTGCAGATGGTGTAAACACACAATGGACCACCAGTTAATTGGAAACACTAAATACAAAAATGCACACAAACACTCACACGCACACTAATACATGGCCACGGGCCGACGGCACTGGATATTAGACTAAACAAATGATTTGCAGAGACACATTTCCCTAGAGTTCTTTCGAAACTGTTCAGCTTGTCGTGTCTCACAATCAGGGTGGTCTCCACTCACAGGCATACAGGAAGTACTTCATGAACTTGAGTGTCTGACTCTTAGTGGAAAAAAAAACACTTCACTGTATTTTCTACCAAGTTCATTTAAGGTTCCATTTTGTTTGTATTGTGTTTGTAAGATTTGTAATGATGAGCTTTAGGACTTTTTCATATTGTGTCTGTAATGTGTAAATGTAATGGTACTCAGAAAATGTTTTATCTTAGATCCCTAGCTGTGTGCATTGTGTCATTAGAAGCAGCTTTGTCTTTGCTACCCAAATCAAGTGGTTAGCCTCTGTGCCTCTTGCTATGAGCATCATTGTTTCCTTGAATATACCCACTGTGAAACAAAATTGCATGAGCCTGAATACAAAGTACTTCCATATCCTAACTACAGACAGTTGAAAAAAAGCCTCTTGTTTTTATCTCACTTCATCTGCAGCACTAACAACATATTATTTTACCTGAGCAGAGAGGGATCAACCGAGGGCAATAAAGAGCTCATGTCAATGAGAAGAGCTTTTTGAAGAGCCATATCGCCACCTACTGGTAGCAGTGCTATCTGAGAAACAAGTGACAAACACATCTCATTTTGTGTATAGTACTACAAGTATACTACTTGTGCAAGGACAAATAAAGAATCTTCTTCTATGACCAACAACTAAATGCCAATGATGGAGGATAAATAACTTGTGACTATATATATATATATATATGTAACATGTGTGTGTGTGTGTGTGTGTGCGCGTGCGTATACACGTTTGTTTGTCTATGTGTGTGTGTGTGTGTGTGTGTGTGTGTGTGTGTGTGTGTGTGTGTGTGTGTGTGTGTGTGTGTGTGTGTGTGTGCGTGTGTGTGTGCGTGTGTCAGGAGCTATGGGACAGAGATGGTTAGGAGCAAACTGATACATTTGTGTCAACAGCTTCAACAAGTGGTGTAATCCACTAGTATTGAGCAGTGTACAGTGTACAGTGTGTGTGTGTGTGTGTGTGTGTGTGTGTGTGTGTGTGTGTGGTCACATTGGCATATAGCTGCTACATTCTACAGAAGGACATCAATCTGATAGCAGGGCCAAACACACCCCTCCCCCTGAACTCCCACCTTCTGGATCTGTTGGCATTGCATCACCGGCACACCCCCACCCCAAACACACACACACACACACACACACACACACACACACACTCATGTAAACTCCTGTAATTGTGTGTGTGCGCTTGTGTGGTGCACATGGATGTTTCAGGAGCTTTGCAGGGTTATGTTAGCATTAAAAGGTGGTAGCGGGGAGGTGGATGAGGAGGAGGAGGAGAAGGAGATGGGGGGTTTGAGGAGCAGGAGGTAGACGGAGGACAGAATGCTGGAGCCACGGCTTTAGTCTACGGTGACTCAGTCTGGGTACTGCCAAGCCTCAGGGTGAAAAACACACAGACACACACACACACACACACACACACACACACACACACACACACACACACACACACACACACACACACACACACACACACACACACACACACACACACACGGGCTCCCCTGTGACTTTCCTCTCCTCTACAAGAATTTCCACATCCCCTGCAACCAGCTGTGCTGAGCGGCAAGAACAGCAGTTATAGGTGGGAGGGGGGGAGAAAAACATTAACTTCACTAACCGTGTGTGTGTGTGTGTGTGTGTGTGTGTGTCTCTGTGTGTGTGTGTCTGTCTGTGTCTGTGTCTCTGTGTGTGCGTGTGCGTATGTGTGTGTGTATGTGTGTGTGTGTGTGTGTGTGTGTATGTGTGTGTGTGTAGAGCAGAGTGAGTCAGGGCAATTCTGGCTTAGATAGGCTGATCTGATCTATCATCTAATGGGACCAGTTAATGGGCCGGGCTGGACCACATGGGAGGTGGGCCGGGTTTGGGGGGACCCCAGCCCTCTTCGGGTCTCCAGGCGTGGGGACCACCTGTTCAAACAGACCAGCACTATCCTGAGGAAATGAAAACTTCTCCCATCTCCCTTGGAGCCAGAAACTAAATCCTGCTCCCCCACCGCCAGCCTGGAGGCTCTGCCGCCCCCTCCCACCCCCAAGTCCCCATCCCTCTGACTATCTGCAGTCTGCCTCTCATCTGATCTTCAGATCTGGACGGCGCAGAAAGAGCCGTGATAAGGGCAGAAAACGTGATTAGGTTGGGAAATTAAAAGTCCACAATGTCTCCCTCTGTGCCGCAGTACAGTCAGGTAAACATCTGCTGGCAGAGAACCTGCTTTATGAGGCGTAGGAGCGCTGGTGGTGGGTTCTGGAGGTGCCTCTCGCTCTCACACACTCAAAACACACACGCTCAAACCCGTAATCACACAAACACACAGACAAAATTGATCAGAAGCGCTTCACCATACATAAAATATTGCCCAAAGGGTAAATCGTTTGAAATATGAGCTCTGATTGGCTTCATGTGCAATCATCAGAAGCAGCAGAGTCTGTGGAGGAGTCTGTTGCTAAAGGGGGAGCAGAGAGAGAGGACAAACAGAGAGGGCCTGTCAAACACGGGCGTGACCCAGCGCTGACCTGCTCTGCCCATTGTTGGAGCACATTTCTCCTCCAGCAGGGAGCCGGGCAGGGGGTCAGCCCACCAGAGCAACGGGACTCCCTGCACAGACCTGATCTGAGACACAGCGAAGGTGTCATACAACCAAACGTTTAATATCTCATACATCACAGTGTTAAGCAGCAGTGAGCTATTGCAACGGCAGTTAAGGGCACCATTACGCAACTGGTTTCAACCGTTCCCCAAGCTGCTAACTTTTGAGTGTTTAATAGAAAATAAAACGTCAACAGCTTGGGAATGGATCCGTCAGAAACACGCGTGAAAACACCCCCCCCCCCCCCCCCCCACCCCCCCACACACACACACACTCTTTGCTTGCACAACTTTCCCCCTAAAGCGAAAAGCAAACTTCTCCCAGACGGTATTAACATTGAGTTACTGTCTCCTCCCAGACACTCTCCTTATCAGCTCAGGCAGGGTTCTGCCGTCACAACGGCCCCTGCTGCTCTACCTTCAAAAATATACCAACTGTATGGCTCTTGTTGCTATGGAGACAGACCATACCATGTGTGGGGGTTAGGCGCTGCGGTGGGGGGTACACAAAATAGGACATTTCAGAGGAATCTGCAATTGAGGGGAAATTAGCGTGCTGTTTTTTAGGATTGTAATATTGTTTCCTGTTTTGTTAAGGACTGGCTCATGTCTTTGCTGCTGTACCGTTTGTACTAAGGGGCATGTTTACTGGTCACGGTGTTTGAACCCCTAATGAAAGGTTGTAGGTTTGAATCCCCAAGGTGTGCGGTCCACCTGTAGGCCCACATCCTGCTCATTGATAACAAGTACCTTTAAAGAATTCACAGTGAAACGCTTTCAGTGGTGAGAGACAGACAGAGGGACTGCCTGACAGGAGAAGAAGGGGCGACGACAAAGGGGAAAAAAAAAAGAAACAATCTTGTGAAATGATTACAGACACGACGGCGAAGGAAGTAAAGAACAGGTGCTGTAAAATATCATCCTTCCACTCCCTCGGTAGAAAGACGTCTGGCCATCGAGTCGTTGTGTGTCTCTGTGTGTGTCTATGCGTGTGTTTCCAGATAAGTCTCCACAGAGTCTTCCTTCAGTGGTTTGACAGCAGGGCGGCAGCGGCTCACCCAAAAGGAGACCTGAAATTACACCTTCAAGGCCATAACTCAGAGGTAGTTGCCCTTCGTGCCACGTCAGCAGCTGAAATAAATGAGCTGTGGAAGGCGGACTGAGTCATATTACAAAACTAACTAGAACATTCTAATAAAATCTCTGCAATGCGATAAATCAGAGACGCATAACATTTCCTTTCGATCCATCCAGCCATTCAAACATCACATCCCCGCAGGAGCGCCGTTATTAACTGACAGATAATCCCTGAGAAGGAAAAAAACGCTGTAGTGCACATTTTGACCAGCAGGAGTCTCTGTGTCCTTCTAGAGAATCTCTCTCTCTCTCTCTCTCTCTCTCTCTCTCTCTCTCTCTCTCTCTCTCTCTCTCTCTCTCTCTCTCTCTCTCTCTCTCTCTCTCTCTCTCTCTCTCTCTCTCTCTCTCTCTCTCTCTCTCTCTCTCTCTCTCAGAGAGCCCTCCCCCCCCCCCCTTCTCTATCAACGTCTATCTTTGCAACGCTAATGCAAAGGCCTGCGTGTGTGAGTCTGGAGCCAGTAGCCCTGCTGGAGGGGCCGGACCTCTTTCTAGTAGGACAACTGTTACAGTTACACATTAAATGCATATTTCAGGGAGCGTGTAAAATACTTTATGGAGCTGCCACAGCTGGCAGGAAAACGTAAATCCCGTCTCACTTGGCGAAGTATGTGACATGAGCATGCCTTCGCCGTGTCAATGGAACGTGTTTCTGGGCCTCGGTGTGCATGTGACGCGGGGACCCACCTTACATTCAAAGGAGGAATCCCGGGTCCTCGCCCCGGAGAGCAAGGAAAGCACTGAGCATAATAAAAAAGTTACACTGGAACTGGTTCAGCGACGTGGACCTTTAAAGCATTTTAAAGCATTGCTCTAAATGCAGGATCTGTGTATGAAATTAGCCTTGCCAACGTGCGTCAAGACTGCATTTAATCAGAGAGGAAAATAAAACACAAACAGAGAGAGAGAGAGAGAGAGAGAGAGAGAGAGAGAGAGAGAGAGAGAGAGAGAGAGAGAGAGAGAGAGTGAGAGAGAGAGAAAGCGAGAGAGAGAGAGCGAGGGAGAGACTGATTACCTCTGCTGATGTCGTTAAGTAAATGCATCTGCCATCCCTGATGGGGCGAAGTTAAGAGGAGAGCAGGGAGCGCAAGGGAGACGATACAGCAGAGAGAGAGAGAGTGAGAGAGGAAAATATCTGGAGGTTTCAAAGGTCTCTCAGCCGGGTCCCGCTGGACCGGGGGAGAGCAGCGGCGGTGGTGGTGTGCTCATGGCTGACCTGCTCCATCATGAAAGCACTCATGCTTTTCCAACAGGCAGACAGGAAACACCTGGGCCCGAGGGCCAGAGAATGGCAGGCGGTCCGCCACACAATGCCACACATCATCGGCCCCCAATGCGAGGGTCCCCCGTCAGCCCCTAGCCCAAACACCACCGCATAGCTGCCAGCATGTAAACAAACAGACCTGTGCCGGCGCTCAGGGACGGGACGAACAGGGGTGTGTGTGGGGGACGAACACTTATATTAATTCAAAAGGTCTCGGCCCCCTCAATCCACCAAACAGGAGAAAAAAAAAATACCATACTGTAAAACAATTGGCTGAAATTGAGTCTCTCTCCCGGTAACAAAAAAAAACAAAACAATTTCTGACTTGTGTCAGGGCTGAAGCATTTCCAAGGCGGCGCAGGCTCCTGAAAGACCAGGAAGTGAAAAAAAAAAAAGAATAGTCACGGATGGAAAGATGAGTGATAGAGCTCACAGGGGAGGGGGGGAGAGGAGGAGGGGAGGGGGGGGGGGGGTTGAGAATCAGCAGGGGGTCGGCTGCTGGGGTTTTTGAGGGCGGAGATGAGCTTGTGTTGGAGTGGGCTTGGCGGGTTAGCGTTTCTTCTCATAGATGTGCGGCTTCCCCTGCTGGGCTCAATGGGGGAATAAAGAGGTTGGCCACAGCAGCCTCGAGGAAAGTGGCCCAACGTAAACAACTCGGCCTGGCAGGAAGGCCGGGGAGCTGCCATAATGGATGGCGGTCACGGGAAGATGAATCGACGCCCACAGAGAGAGCGAGTGAGGGGAACGAGAAATAAGGGGAACGAGGGAGAGAGGAGCGAGGCAGGAGGGGGGGGGGGGGATAAGAAACATGACGGGGGTTGGGGGGGGTTAGTTCTGGGGCCTTACATGGATCCTTATCTGGCCCAGTTGTCCCAAGAGAGGAGTTAACCGACTGAGCTGCGACTGGGCCGGAAGAGACGCCCCGAAAACCCCTCGCTGAGGCAGACGTCGTACAACGAAGCGAAACGCTGGGCTTTCCAGCAGCCAATCATCTCCTTATGCGACCAGGGGCCAATCATCTCCTCATGCTACCGAGGGCCAATCATCTCCTCACGCTACCTTCAGCCAATGTGGTATAGGCTGTGGAGTCTATCCATTATCGTGTTGGCACAAAGGCAATGTCTGCACGCTTTTTGAATAAAATGACAAATTCTGGCCACTAGAGTTGCTTCCTGGTTTTGAAAGTATTTAACTGTGGCCGCCCCAATAACATTTACAGTGACACTTCTACACTTCACGACAACAACCTCAGACAAAATAATTCAAGCATTTCCCAGACATAAGTGAAGAGCGGCAAATGGAAACACAAGGGTGCATGGTGATTCACAGCAGCGGGGTCTGTAAAGTAGTGCTGCTTTTGTGCTTGAGTGATTTTTTTGTTTTTCCATTGTCGCTTGTCAATCTCCTTTTCACCCAGCACAAAAAATCCAAAAAATATCCTCCAGCGCCAGCCAATTAGTACAACGCAGAGTGATTTTCCCACAGTTGCGAGGCCTTGATTACGAGCTTCGATTAAAAAATAAACAAAGTAGGCAGGGTGACTTATCACTCTGGGCGCCTCTGCAGTAGTTAATTTGAGGTTATGTTTAAACTGCAAGTCAGACATAACAACACTGGGGTGCGTTTGTTTAACCAGTTGATTAACACATGGGGAATTTGAAAGACACGCGACACCAAAATAATCACCAAACTAAAATATTGAACAGAGACAAGAAACGGCCATATTCCTACTATAATTATTTTTTTTGCATCGTTTCATATGGAGGTTTGAACATTGGGCATGAACCTGTGGATGATGTAGAATATGCGTGCTTTCTTTGTGCTGTGTCAATATGCGCTTACTTCTATGCGGGTGACCTTGTGAATCCACAGTTAATTGTGTATGGATCCAGTGTGCCAGCTGAGCCCCTTCATCAGTGCTGTTTGGCATGAGAGGTGGAGTGGCCCAGCCAATGGCCAGCCACTGGTACATCCTCTTCCCCTGGTCACTGGCACTGGGCCCCGACATGTCCAATGATCTCTGACTAACAAATTAACAAGGCTGGGGTGTGGATCCGGGGTGTTTGGAGGGGAAAAGGGGCGGGGAGGCGACAAGACACCTATGGCTATGGGGATTAATGCCAAGATTTACACACAAACTATGCTGTAGAGCTTACACTGGTGGGTGAGAGAGAGAGAGGAGGTGTGGGGAGAGACATGGGTTTGGTGGGGGAGAGGTGTGAGTTATGTCTCCTCCTATTCTTGGCGCAAACATACATATGCAGCCGCGCACACACACACACACACACACACACACACACACACACACACACACACACACACACACACGGTTGTCTGGCAACGTGAACTCTGCTTAAAGTCTCTTTGTCCCTGGTGTTCTCATGGTGATCTCTTGACGATCAAATAGATAACGGAATCAAAACAAGCACAGCCTCCGTCAGTCTTCCATACGGCACTTGTCTGACAGTGCACATCCAAGACCACCACCCACCAGGAAGGCTCTGGAGAACACCTTCCATGACGCAGCTCTCTCTTTTACATCTACAGTATCCCATTCTTCTATTTTACTTTGTTTTTCGTTTTTTTTTTAATTATGGAGAACAACACGACAGCCCAGCGAGAGGTTTCGGTGTCTCGTAGCGTAACAGTGAGTGCATGCTGTGTGAGGTATGCAGGGTCTGGGCTTACGCCGCGGGGAGTGGGGATTGGACCCGACAAGGTTGGCACCCACACAAGGTAGAAGGGGTAAAAAACACTCCAAACCCAAGGCTAGGCCCGGGAGAACAAGGGACAACGAGAGGAAATGTATTCACACTGGCCAGCTTTTGTTGCATGAAACATGGAGGCAGCATGTTTATCCTGCTGCCGGGAGGTGGAATCTTGACAATGGACGGGTAAAACCGCCAGACCGACCCCAGAGTCACACGTAGGCAATAGTGAAACGTCACATGCGTCTCCAATTCACACCAGCTCTGTCTTCTCTTTCTTCTTTAAATAACACCTGCTATATATACGGTCAGTATTTATTATTAAAGTCTATGATCAGAACCAACCTTTTCCCATTAATAAAGATTGGACCCAACTGAAATTGGTATGGAATCTTTCATTTCCTTGTTTAACCATTTCTGACGTATTTCCAACGTACTGTTTATATAGAGTGGTCCATGAACTCATTAAACCCTGGAGTCTGTTTTTTTAGAGCCGTCAATTAACATGGCAGTCCATATGAAGTGTACGATACTAACGTGACAGTTTTTGTGTTAATTAGGGGTGAGAGAGAG
Source organism: Pollachius pollachius (assembly GCF_949987615.1). Taxonomy (NCBI): domain Eukaryota; kingdom Metazoa; phylum Chordata; class Actinopteri; order Gadiformes; family Gadidae; genus Pollachius; species Pollachius pollachius. Next base: position 4,089,464 of record NC_136945.1, on the reverse strand, counting down.
AGAGAGAGAGAGAGAGAGAGAGAGAGAGAGAGAGAGAGAGAGAGAGAGAGAGAGAGAGAGAATGATGGATGGAGAAAGAGAAAAAGAGAGGGACAGAGCGGATATGTCCGAGTTCACAGTAGGCCGATTGAAAAGACGTGACTCACCTGTACAGAGAAGTGGAGGGCACGGTGATGAAAGTGGTCAATGAAGCTAAAGAGGTGAACAGCATGTTGTTGATGGACATATCTAGCATTGAACTAACAAGCTTCCCATGAAAGTCTCTCTCATACAGACGCACACACATTGTTATTTCCTGAGTGACTCCCACCGGATTCAAAGCGTGGGTTGCAACATTCAATTTTTTCAAATAGGGTGCAAGCTAAAATGGCTAATCTCTCGCCTAAGTATGAATTACAACACTCTGGTTTGTGAATCACTGCATGGGGGGAGGTGGATGAGAAAAAGGGTTATTAAATGTTCACCAGAGGATTCCTATTCCGAGAGAGAGACGCGTGTTTTGCTGTGAAGTGGGCGCTGCTCGCAGAGCTTGTTAATGGACAAGGTCATGTCTTGCTGTGTGGGCCCTTCCCTTGTCACTCAGATTTGCGTTTATTTGCTTTCAACCATGACCAAAATCCATGCCATTCAACACATATAAAAAGGTGATGACCCGCTCACTGCAAGAAAACTTTTCCCCCGGTTGCAGTTAAAGTTGGCAAACCAAACCAGACATGAGCTTGTCAATACTTTCTCCACAGTAATCATTTTTGAAGCTGCTATTTACTCCTCTACAAATAAAATCAGATCTCGCTTTACCCTCTGTGAACCCTAAGCCCTACCTCCCTGACATCCTACTGCGGAGCTGCCAGGCCCTAGCCCCACACCCATCATCGGCCTGATAGGCTTGAGCAGAACAGGCTCCTGGCACTACCTCATCATCCTTCGCAAGGACTGTTATCCGCCCACCCTCCAGCCCTACACCACCTCCAGTACAACCACCCGTATGCCCCCCAGACCTCCCTTTTCTCCCCTAGTTCCATCAAATTCATCTGTTGATCATCAACGACGTCCAATCCCGCTCCTCCCTTCGTCTGATTGAGGGGATTTGGATTCGCCGGAGACACACAGGTGCTCAAGAGAAACTGAGAGAGACAGGAAGAAGGAGAAGGAGCCAGAGGGGGTTTAGAGGGGAGTAGAGGGGGAGCGAGACGCACACAAGAGTAAGATAGAAAGAAAAATACAAACGCTTTTAAAACTCTTTACCTAAGCTCTACTATACCGTACCCAGAACACATGCATTGTTTGACAAAGACGCCCGGGGGGGATGAGATTGACACGGCGGCTGAGAAGAAGGAAGAGTCTCTTTTCAAGGGAAGGCTTTAAATCGGATGTTTAAACTCTGACGCTAACTCACACACAACGTTGGGCAGCTTACAATGTTGGGGTTTACTCAGATATTTCACTGTTCACTCTTTTGTTCAGGCACTCAGACAGCAGTATCAGGAGACTGAGACCTCCTTTGTATCGGTATCTAATTAAAAAGAAAGAACTTCCAAATCTATGCTCTTTCTATTTTAACACATACACTGCAGGCTAATTGGTTTAGGAAGAGGAATGGTAGAGGAGTGGGAGTAAACTCATTATATTTGACTATCCCCATATTGACCATATCTCTTCAGACTCTTCAGGCCGTCAGCTGGAGAGGAGAGGTCGCCGTGGAGACCACATCCCCATCACTGCTAATGATTATGTCCGCCTATTAAAAACAAGGAAGAGAGGCAAGTTTTGCCTTGTTTTCCTGAAAACTAAATTGGTACAAATCCTTTCAGGGGCCCTGTATAGGATTTGTTCCGATTTGGTTTTAACCCTCTTGCCAAGAATTGATTTTCCCTCTGTAGAGACGTCTTCCAATTTTCAAAAAGAATTAACTTAAATTGTCTTTGTTCAAGAGAGTTACTTGAGCTTTTTTTCATGTTGATAATGAAAGCCTCTGTTTACAATAATGAAGTCTGATGGGGAAGAACCCGACTACAAACAATTTCTTTAACATTTTACTTTTTTTCTCGAGTAATTGGGTTGTTTCGCATTGATTGCAGTGTAGCGTTTCCAAGCACTTTGCTGAAGACAATATTTTGGTCGCATCCACTTCAAAATCAATTAATTTCTTTGAGACGTTTCTTTTTGATGCACTTCTAACCAAGGATATACATTATTTTAAGGATATATATATATATTTTTTTTCTAAGATCCACACTTCTGTGCGACTTCAATACCTTCAATACCTTCAGTACCTTCAATGTTTCTCTATAGGCAACTATCATGACAGAGAGTTCATATTGCATATAGAGCATGTGTTGGATACTACTAAATTAGGCATCTGCCAGGTCTGCTTTTGTGGAGCCTTGCAGCAGACTCCACTGTATGTTATACCTCGTTAGTTTGACGTGGAAGACGTGCGCCAACACAGCCGAAGCCAGCAACAAATCCTAGCTTTCGCTGGGTGCCCCTGCCAGCTGTAATCCTGAAGTTTTGTTTAATCATGGAAGCCCGAGCCCACCGCAGACTCACGCCCCGCACACATAACCCCCCCAACTGCTTTACACACACACACACACACACACACACACACACACACACACACACACGCACACACCACTGGCCAGCAACGCATAAACAATGTTAGCATAGCAGACCACGGATGACCGATTCTTTTTCAACGCTGACCTCATAGAAGAAGAAGAAAAAATGTGTATTTCAAAACATTTAGAAAAGCAAATGCGATCAGTGCTTTTGTATAAACACTGAGGCGTACCTCAAGCTTAATGCCGCTGTGAAACCTAAATGAAATTGAGGTGAGTTAGCAGCCAGCTAATAGTTGAACGTGATCTTTATCTGAGGTCATGATTGTGCGGTTCAGAACTGGAGAGAGAACGGGCAAGAGAGAGAGAGCGAGACGAGAGAGAGCGGGCAAGAGAGAGAGAGAGAGAGATATGATATGAGCAGGCCAATGACAGAAATATCAGCACTAAAAGACGTGTGGTCTGGGTAAAGTGGATAATGGTTTGGAAAGGGGAATGCGAGTTGTGAAGACCAACTGTACCGTACTTTTCCATAACTGTATAATGGTCAGATTGGCCTACCACCGAGGAACCATGTTTGATGGTTAATGGCAAACCTTTATGCAACGGGTGACGCAATGGTTTCAAAAGGGCCGCCTTGATGGTTGGAAGAATGGCAATGGGAAATGTAACGCACAGTGTGAATCAAAATACATTCTGGTATTATTATAAGGAGGATGTCTGCTATCACCATCACAGTGAGGTCACACAAGGATCACTTGCGGGATGAGGTTAAAATATCCGAAGCTAGACACACAAACCATGTCTGGGACTTTGCTGGGCTTAAAAGAGAGTTGTGCCTTTGTGGGTTTATCTTTATAGCCTGTCTCCCGGATGAAGTCACGATAAAGAAAATGTTATTAATACTGTGTAAGAGCATTTCATAGGGTGTCACAGCAGCGTTTCCTTGTTTCATCTATTCCCATGACACAGCTTCGTCACCACCACCATCAACATCGTGGTCATTGTAAGTCAATGAATCGTTCTGTGTGCAATGTGGTGGCCATGGAATCCATTGACACAGGGTTGGCTACACACTGCAAATGACAGATCCGTCCCACTCCCCCGTTTGGTTGCAGCCATGAGGCATCGCATTTGGATCCTGGGCTGACGAAATAGAGCAGCATTCATTGAAAGAGAATTGACTTAGATAAAATGATTACGATGTCTCGCTTGTTAATGTAATGTGATAATATTCCTAACAATATTAGGCATAACCAATCAGGATGATTTGGTATTTATTTTCCTCTTTTCTTTCTTTCACGAGCACACACATAATGTAGATCCTATCGTGATGTATTTAAAATGGATTGAAGAGGCTCTCTGTTTTTTTTCGCTTCTCCCCCACCCTCACACCCTCTTCCCTCCCGTCGTAACACACCACCATACCCTCTCCTATTAAGTTCGGGACTGGAACCACGGCGACAACCACAATCTAACCCTTAACTACCTAATGATGCCAAAAAGATCCTGAAAAACCGAATTTGCCTCGTTTGTTTTCAGTCCCTACAGGGATGCCATCCTCACCACTCCAGGTGTGTGTATGTGTGTGTGTGTGTGTGTGTGTGTGTGTGTGTGTGTGTGTGTGTGTGTGTGTGTGTGTGTGTGTGTGTGTGTGTGTTGTGTGTGTGTGTGTGTGAGGGGGTCCACCATCCAGGGAACACAGCGCGTGTCACTCACCTTGTTCACCTCAGCGCAGTTAACCCCCGCCCCCTTGTAACAAATCACACGCTCGCATCAGGAGGTTACCTTTCTCCACCCCCCCTCACTTCCCTGGAGGATTATGCAAAGTAAGTAAGTCAATACAGGTTAAGTCTCCATTATAGTCTGAGCCAACACCCCCCCCCCCCCCCCCCCATTCACACACACACACACACACACACACACACCCCTGTCGGATCCTAAACCTTGGTCGGTAAGGAAATGGCCCTTTTTTTCTCTCTCGCTCTTTCTCTTCCGCAAGAGCAGAACAATTAGAAAAGCCAGGGGAGACAGAGACAAGAGCGGTGGCTTGCGGCTACCAATCAGCCATTTCTCTCTCCCTCCCTCCCTCTCTCCCTCCCGCTCTCCCTCTCTCCCTCTCTCCCTCCTGCCCTCCCTCCCTCCCTCCCTCCCTTGCGTGACTGACGGACGGGATTATTAGAACGACAGGAGGGGCGGGGCAGCGGAACAATTCGTGCACTGTCATCGAACGCAGCTCAAGTCAAGAGCCTGTCACAACAACAAGTACCCCGAAGGTCGGGATGAGTGTGCACACACACACACACACACACACACACACACACACACACGCACACACACACACACACACACACACACACACACACACACATCAACACTACAATGGCACAGAATTAGAGCGGGGGAGGGAGGAACAAGAGAGATGATATGGGAAATCCAAACTGGGACATTGTACTTACATGCCGGATCACAAAAGGCTATTTTTATAGCAGCGGCAGGTTTTCTTACCTACAAAGGAGGGGAAAAAAAGAGAGAAATATATAGAGGGATGAAGACAGAGAGAGAGAGAGAGAGAGAGAGAGAGAGAAAGAGAGGGAGAGAGAAAAGGTTAGACGTCTGCACATCGTAGCAGAGTGTGGCATGCATGTCAATCGCCAGGCGATGGCGGTTTAGGCAGTTGGTTGGAGTCTGTTTTTTGTACCCTGAGAGACACCCAGAGACAGCGATGGAGACACAGGGATTGTCCATATTTGGTAGTGTGGGTGCTCCCCACAGGCGTTGTGTTTAATAATGCAGCGCCAGGGCCTCATTCGGTCAGGACGGCTGGCCTGCATTCCACCCTGCCTCCCTGAAGGACGAGGAGGAGGGGGTCGCTATCTTCCAAACCAGATCATCCCCCCCCCCCCCCCCCCCCCCCACACACACACACACACACACACACACACACACTCTCTTTCTGCAACACGTGCTTCTTCCCATGACTACAATTAGCACTGCATTCAGAGCACCACTGCTGGTGCAACACTGGAAATACTCTTCATATTTCTTCAATAATAGTGCAGAAGTACAAAAGAAAGAGAGAGAGAGAGAGACACTCTAATATTGCAGAAACAATATTACAATAGAAGGAGAGAGAGACTCTAATACTGCGGCAACAATACTACAAGAGACAGAGAGAGGGAGATTCTAATACTACAGAAAACAATACGACAAGAGAAGGAGGGAGACAGTAATACTGCTGAAACAATTAGAAAAGAGAAAGCGACTCCAACACTGCAGAAACAATACTACAAGAGAAAGAGTGAGATAACACTGCAAAAACAATACTACAAGAGAAAGAGTGAGATAACACTGCAAAAATAATACTACAAGAGAAAGAGTGAGATAACACTGCACAAATAATACTACAAGAGAAAGAGTGAGATAACACTGCACAAATAATACTACAAGAGAAAGAGTGAGATAACACTGCAGAAACAATACTACAAGAGAAATAGTGAGATAACACTGCAGAAAACAATACTACAAGAGAAAGAGTGAGATAACACTGCAAAAACAATACTACAAGAGAAATAGTGAGATAACACTGCAGAAAACAATACTACAAGAGAAAGAGTGAGATAACACTGCAAAAACAATACTACAAGAGAAATAGTGAGATAACACTGCAGAAAACAATACTACAAGAGAAAGAGTGAGATAACACTGCAAAAATAATACTACAAGAGAAAGAGTGAGATAACACTGCAGAAACAATTCTACAAGAGAAAGAGAGGAGAGAGAAGAGAGAAGAGCAAAGAGAGAAGAGAGAGAGAGAGAATGAATAACAAGTGTGAGAAGAAGTGTTTCTTAGGCCAGAATGGGAGGGTGGGTTGTCCGCTTAATTCCCCTGTCTAATTACCCCGTAGAAAACCCTGCCACTACACACACACCCACGAGGTCACACACCCCACTGGTCCTCGTCTGCTCTATTCCCTCTCGCTCGGCCCACATCAAAGAGCCATGATTACAGGGAGGACCAGAATGAAGTGAGAGAGAGAGAGGGAGAGATACAGAGGGAGGGAGAGGGAGAGAAAGAAGACAGGAAAGAGGAAGGAAGTGGGGTGTCTGTGTGTTTGGGGGTCGGGGAGGGGTATGGGAACACATCATGTCTGCTCTGGGCTTGGGATCGTCTCTCACACACACACCCCCCCCCCCCCCCCCCACACACACACACACACACACACACAGATCTAACCATTGATAGGCAACATGTGCTCATTCGGGACAGCAACAAATCATTGGCTGCAACTCTGTGTGTCAACATGGCTAGGTTAGCGCACGGCTAAGTTAGCGCACGGCTAGGTTAGCGCACGGCTAGACCGGGCAGCCTACGCAGACTAGCGTTCAGAAGGTAAATAAGTAAATACTTTATCAATCCCCAAAGGGGATTGATAAAGGCAGAACACACCAGCTGAGAGGGGCTCGGAGAGCTAATGTTAGCCGCTATCCCGTCGCTGGTGTATGCGGCCTGTAATAAGGGAGGCTGCCCGGATCGACTCGTCTGTCCTCAGGTTCAAATTTAGCCTGGTTCACATGAGACCAGCTAGCTTCTCCCCTGGCCACCTCCACACAGAGCACGCACCAACATCATCAGGTTATTATGTCTACCTATGTCTGTCTCAATGTGGACATTTAATAATACTCCCACCACACAAACACACACACACACACACACACACACACACACACACACACACACACACACACACACACCTCATCATCCTCATCATTTATCATTTCTTCGAAACTCCGACCAGGGAAATATTCTTTTGGCAGTTGTCTTCCCTCGTCCAAAAATAACAAAACAACAAATTCCTAACATGTAACCGAATTGAAACAGGGTTGCTCCCCCACCTGGTGTCTGTGATGGATTAGGTGACCGGAATGTGCATCCTCTCTCCTCGCTCTGCCTGTCTTTCTTACCGTGTATTCAAATAACGTCACAAGGTAAAACGTGCCATCCATACACTCTGAAAATTATAACCTATATCTATAATATCGCCTGTTTTCTTCGAGGAGCCTTGCTACGGAGAGTAGTACGCCATCAATGTGACCCATCACATTGTCGGAAAGCAAGACTACCAAACTAAAAGTATCTCCATGTGGCCGTTTGACCTCATTGAAGTGTGTGCCAACAGCAGCCTGACGCTACAACACCGGTTGGGCTTTTGATGTGAAATCACACCAGTCTCCAGCTAATCACCATCAGGTTTCCCAGCAGGACGCTCTAATCAAAGCGTACAGGTGGGAGTTTGTGTTTACAAAAGCTTTAACATACCGCTTGCCCTCACCTTCCCTCCTCCCTCCTCCCAGCCCCCTGGCATCCCATTGGCCGTTCCAGGCCCTGCACTCGGCTATCAGCCCTATAATTGGGCCTTGTTACAACTGCGAGATAACAGGGAGAAAGGAACACAGCCATCCCATGTGAACAATCGGATGTCATTTAACTCGCTTCGTCTACCCTTGTGGTTCATCCCTCTCTCTCTGTCCCTCTCACTATCTCAGGGTGTGTGTGTGTGTGTGTGTGTGTGTGTGTGTGAGTGAATGCATGCTTGTGTATGTTCGCATGTGTGCGTCTAAATACATGTGTGTGCTTGTTGAAGCATATTTGAAACATGCATGGTGTGGTGTGAACACCCGCAGTGTGAATTCATGGTGAGAAGTTGCGCACACGTAAGTGTGTGTGTGCGCCTGCTTTTGTGTGTCAGAGAGTGTGTCTGTTTGTGTGCGTGCGTGTGTGTACAAACACACACGGGCTGCTCACGCCAGTGTTTCTGGGACACTAGAAAAATCTCTCTCTCTGGCTCTCACATTGAGAGTGCAGGAAGAGTGGAGCGGAACAGACAGCGTGGAGTGGTGCAGCAGCTGTTTCTACACCAGCCCTCCCTCCACCCACCTCCCACTCCCAATCGCCTGGAGACAGGAGCTTTTTAATTGAACCTGAATGTATCTGCAAAGGCCTTTTAATATTGCCCCGTTGTCCAATCTGTCCGGAGGGACTGGGGGTGGGGAGTGACAATTTACAAAATATCTGACATAAAAACACACACACACACACACACACAAACAAACCACGGCTGTCAAATTTCACGTCTCATCACAAGCCTCTAATTAGAGGCCATGGAGGCAGCATGGAAAAACAACAGCAGCAACAAGCAACCAGCGAAGCATTGGGAGCAGCAGCGGTCAGAGTGCCTCCTCCGCCATGACAACAACAAGGCCCTGCCACTGACACACTGTAATTCACTTAGAGGGAAGGGACAGGAATACATTGAAAGGGGGGTGGACCTAAACAAACTCAGTTACGTGTGAAATCATGAATCATGTGAGTGCTATGGTGAGAACTGCTGTGTGTGCATGTGTGTCCTCTTACACGTGATCATTCAATTGGCCGGCTGATGGTACAGTGGTGATGATGAAGTCTCACATGGCCTCATTGGAGTTCTCCCTCTCTCTTTCTCTCTCTCCCCCCCCCCCCTCTCTCTCTCTCTCTCAGGAAGGGATGAGCAGAATTACCTTGGTTGGAAAAACTTTACAGGAGAAGGAGGAGAAGGAGGAAGAAAGGAGGAGCAGGAGGAATGGGAAGGGGAGCAGGAGGAGGAAGAAAGGAAGATGAGGAGGAGGACAAGCAGCAGGAGTAGGAAGATGATGATCACTGGGTGGAAGTTTGAGTCGAGCACAGGGCCACTTCTTCATTGAGTAACTCACCATGAGCTCCAACCCCGCCACTGTCCAGATGGCTTTCATTTGGGCTCCGCTGTAGGTACGCAGGGCTAACAGAAAGGGAGGGGTGGTCTCCAGATAACTAAACATCCAGTGATGGCTGTGATTGGAACTGGGTCTAAAGGGCCTGTGGCATGGGAATTCTCTCCCTCTCTCCCTCCCTCTCCACCTAATGGGAAGACTTGATAAGGCGGATGAGAGAAGTGGAGAAGGCAGAGAAGCAGCAGCAGCAAGGGTCTGCAAGTTACTTCTTCATCCTCCTCCTCCTCCTCCTTCTGGAAATGCTTAAGCTCACTGATCAGGCTGGCATGCTGTCAGCACTATTACAGCCCTCCCCCCGTTACCCCTGACTTTCCACACACACATAAGTGAACACAAATACACGCACACACACACACACACACACACCACTAACTGACAAGACCCCGTTCAAAAAATTCCGGCCCGTGTTTTTGTGCGTGTGTGCGCGCGTTTGCAGGTAAACACTAGACCACTCCGACTAGGTCCGGTCAGATGAGTTAAGAAGGCTCAAAGACACACACGCACGCACGCATGCACGCACACACACACACACACACACACACAATGAATGAGCAACACCTGAAGACCTTGCATGCATGCAATCCATTATAACAAAACGAAGCACTGTTCCTCCCCGAATCCTCAAATGACATCTGGGGATGATTAAATGTCATTTAAATAAAATGCGGAGCTTGAATAACGGTTCCAGCAGGGCTGAAGCAACATGTCAGCGTTGTTAGCTTCCCCATTTAAAAAGGTTTAAATGGCTCCGAAAGGCCAGTCAACGTTGACCACGGTGGGCGAGTGATACACTGTCCGCTCTCATCGTAAAGGTCTGAAGGGAAGAGTGCAGGTGACTGGAGAGAGGGAGAGAGAGAGGAAGAGAGAGGGAGAGAGAGAGAGAGAGAGGGAGAGGGAATTTTCCATTCAGTTTCAGGAGGTTTCATTTTTAACGGCACGTTTGGTTATCCCTTGCACTGTTTTTAGATTTCATTGTAATGTTGAACATTTTAAATTTTGAAAGGGGACTTGAGAGAGCAAGAGAGAGCAAGAAAGAGCGAGAGAGCGAAAGAGAAATGGAAGAGAGTGTCTGTTTTCGGCCCTGGCCAAGAACAACATGGCTTCGCAATGCAACCGAGATCTGATTTCAGCTCAGGGGCATGGCAGGAAATGGGGCTGCTATGGGTGTGTGTGAATGTGAGCGAGTGTGTGTGTGATTCTGTCATAGGCACACACACACACACACACACACACACACACAAAGGGAGATTCAAACATAAAAAGAGAAAGTGATAGATATCCACTCAATTCTCTCTGCTGTTCCCCACAAAAAACACACACACACACACACACACACACACACACACACACACACACACCAAGAGTGCAGATGGAAGGGAAGGTTGACGTGTGCCCCATCCAGCTCCTCAACACCCCCGTAGCTGCCAGGAACACGGCTTTTGCAGACAGCTGATCACAGAGTCGGCCACAGGTCCCTGTGGAGGATCCCTCTGTGATCACAGAGAGAGGTCACCCCAGTTCTCTCACACACACACACACACACACACACACACACACACACACACCAGCCCCCACAGCGCTCATATCTGCATCTGGATCCCGACTCCAACTCCATCCCCCTAACCCCCCCCCCCCCCCCCCCCCCCCACCATCACTGGCGAGTCGGGGGTATTACTCACCCCACATGTGCTGGGAATTAGCACCGGCTGTTCAGTGTTCGAACTCTCCCAAACAACAACAATAATAAGGACAACAGCACACTTAAGTTTCATCGGCCTTCGGTGGAGCACGCAATGCTTTCTGTAGCCGGTTTCGTCCGGATTGGTTGCTTTGTTGTTTGTAGAGGGCTATGTGCAACTCTTTTTTCCGGAGCCCATATACCTTGAAATAAAATGGGCCTGATTCAAAGCAATGTAGCAGGTGGTGGCTCTCAAAAGGAGAGTGGCTCTGGGATTGTACAGAACAAATCCCAAAGCCATGTTGAATTTGTAGCTGAAGGTCTAATTTCAAGGTGCTTGCATCATCTTTCTGGCCTTTTCCCACTCTTAACCTCTCCCTCCTCTACCCTCATGTCTGCTTGCATCTAGCATTGCCCCCTTTCTCCAGCAGGAGGTACCTTACCCAGAGGTACCCTACCCAGAGGGACACAACAACTACAGATGTGACCAATCAGGCAAAAAGTGCCGCAGGGTCCCCCATAGAACCAGACACACGCAAGTGCACGTACACTCTCACACAAACACACACACACACACACACACACACACACACACACACACACACACACACACACACACACACACACACACACACACACACACACACACACACACACACAGCTGGGGCTGCAGCTGTGCACCCCCATCAAGCCCGTCGATTTCCAAGAGGGACGCAGAGGTAGACCAACAGAGAGAGAGAGAGAAATGGGAAATAGGCCAGTGAGACAGAGAGAGAAATAAAGGTAAACAGAGCGACAGACACCCACAGAGAGAGACACACAGAGATGTAACTAAAAGTGAAATGGAGCTAAAAGTGAGAGACAAAATAAAGAAGAAGTGAGAGAGGTTAAAGAGGGAGAGGGGAGTGCTAGGTAAACAACTGGGATGAAGAGATCAAGACCTTAAACACAGTATATTGAGTCTCTTAAACCTTTAATCCCATCCAGTGCAATAGATTTATCTACATTGATCAGATTTTCCCCTTCACTCCTCCTCCGCAATTTCTCTCCCTTACTCACTCTTTTTTATTCCTTTGCTGAGGGCAGGCCTGCTGAACACATTAGAAAAATATCCCACTTTGACAGCAGATTCGGGCCCAAATCCACCCATCACGAAGAGTTATGCCATTACAGCTAGCTGGAGGATTTGTGAGCTTTAATACAAATCAAACCTGCACGGAGCTGTGGTGCGTGGTGTGGGTGGGACGGGGGCAAAGTGGGGGGGATGGGGCGCTGAAGAGGATAGAAGGGAGATTGAGGGAGGGAGGGGGAGACTATACCCATATAGAAACAGTGACAAAAATGGGAAATTGGAGAGATCACTATTCGTGGCTGCCTTATACATCAGACCATATGTTCATACCACACACACACACACACACACACACACACACACACACAGACACACACACACACACACACACACACACACACACACACACACACACATCCCAGTGGTTTCGAAACAGCAGCATTTTATCAAAATAGAGTTTAATCCAGTAGGAGGCTAAAGCGTTTCCCATGCCTTGCAGATGGAAATGTTGCATGGGCCACAGTTACTTTTTCCTCTTCGTGTTTATTATTTCTTCTCCTCTTTTGTCCATCAATCTCCTTTTCCTGCTCACCCCTGTTGGGATTTTCTTCTCCTTTTACTTTCCTGTGACATCAGAGCGATTCAGACGCACGTTGGGTGCGGGTCAAGATCGTCTTAACTGTAAGAAGACAGGCTGTCTGAGGTTTCAGATGTTTGTTTTATGGGACTACCTGAGGTACGATGTAACATGATAATAACATATGTCTTTCACTTGCTAATTTGTGCTGGCAAAGAGCGGAACATTCAAAAACCTAGGCTCCAAGCTTCTCTCAAGGGTTAGATTAGTTATGTATAGGCCTTTACATTCTGGCAACAAGGGCCTTGTTCCTTTTGCCATTATGTAGCCATACGGATCGCCCGACCTAAAGTCAAAACACCAATATATCTTCTGCGACGTTATGTGTCATTACTTTCACGTGTTTTTTTTCACCAGTGACAAAAGACAGAAGTCATTCACGTTGGCCCCATGATTGATTTTATGCTGCCGGAGCAAGGACCCGAGCGAGTGAGAAACGTATCTTACATTTCACCCGCAAGGAGCTGACGCAGGCGTCGGGACCCGGTTACACAACAGCCTCTCTGTTCCTGAGCCACCAAGCTGGCCAGCTTCTCCCTGGCCTCCGCTGGATGAATGTGGACCTTTAAGGCTTCGCTAGCCACGTACCAGAGCACACAGGCACACCGAAAGTACGTGCAAAATATACATACCGCACACCGCACGCTAACTACCGAGCCAGCGGAGAGTGTTCGCATGAAAAGGCCCGCTGTCGGTTGGGAGGGGTGGGGGGGTGGGGGGAGGAGGTAAAGAGACGATTTAAAGCCCAGGTCATATGCAGGATGTTTGGCCCGCCGGTGGCCTCGGCCATCGAGAACGTGTCGTAAACAAGCGGCGAGAGCAAGGCAAAGAGAGCAAACTGAATTGAACCCGACCGAAAACCACACAGAGCGCCTTTCAGCCAGCAAAGAGAGGGAGAAAAAAAACATGCATCAAGCAGCCAAGCTCTCTCGTTGTCTTTTAACTTTTCCTGCGCGCAAAAACTAAAAGTAAGCAAAGCTCTGGGAAGTGTAAGGACACAAATGACCTAATGCTGGATAAACATCAAGTCTGGGTGGTGGAGGCAGTGGGTTAATGTGCCTAGGAGGGTATGGAGGGAACAGCCAGCCAGTGTTTAAGGAGGGCCCATAACCATTTGGGATGATTCCGCGCCCCCGCCCCCCCCATGCAAGTGGAATTCCAACACCTGAGTGGGGCTATTAATAAAGGTGGTTCATGTGCACGCCTGCTGGGGTGTGATTTTTATGCACTCGGCACCGACTTCATGTGGGTGCTTATCAGCATAAAGTTTGCATGAAGGCATGCACCGGTTGTTGCTGATTCTTGTACGCCAGCGCGCTCATCAACGCTATTGGTTTCCCCACCCCTACACCCCTGCATGCCACAAGACGATTGGCGTTCCGACCGCGAGTCTGTTCACGCATGGCGACAAAAACAGATCGCTTTCTCCCGTGCCAAATTAGCGGCTGATATACAACTCCTCTTTTAGGATGGCGAGCAGAATGCCAGCACGGAGAGAGTTAGCGTGCAACACACGCAGCAGACAAGGGCTCTCTGAAAGTCGGCTCGCGTGAGGCGACCGTGATGCAAAAAACACAGGCATGCCAAGGGATGGGTCATGCGCTCCTCCATGACTAGCAAGAGCCAGAAGGGCCATTACCCGATAGCACACGGCCTAGAATAGTGGCGGCACCTGTCAGCGGAGGGCTATAACATAGTTTGAGTCTCGTCAGTACTTTTGCTTCGATGAAGCTTGTGTTAATGCGACACCATCGCCACTACCCGCCGGAATATCCTATGTTTAGGCCTTCAATGTAGTTAATTTCTTTGTTTACCCCCAATATATTTCTGATATGCCAGGATCTGTTGTTTATGGCAAATGGATGTTCAGTGTTGACTCTCCATATGTTTGTGCGCCCACCACTTTTATAAACTGTCTAAATGTCAACCAGACCATGGCATTGTTTTAAACTTCCTCGATGCTCAATAGCCTGCTCATTTATCAATAATTGTACAATGCAAAGAAGTGTCTGGTCACCACATCTGTACACCATGGTCCATTATTTTGTCTTTGAATATGTGTGGCCATGTATGAACCAATACAGCTGTGCGCACTTGGGAGTTTAGTCATCAAACTCTAGATGTAGGTCATCATTAATGGAGGTTGATCCGAAGATGCAATTCAGCACAAGTCTGCCTAATATAACAGATGATGCCTCCGTCGAACAATGTGACCACAGAGGTCAACCAGATATTAATGGCGTCTGTTACTTTTCGTCTCCTTATCCCAATCCCACAGCCCTGAAAATATGCATGCAGCGTCTGTCTTACAAACACACACACACACACACACACACACACACACACACACACACACACACACACACACACACACACACACACACACACACACACACACACACACACACACACAAATAATCTAGCACGCATATACATCATCTGCTTCTCGACTCAGCCCTGAGTCAGAGCGGGGAGATGAGATCAGGTCCAGCTGGACTCTGGAGGCAGACTCTCTCTCACTCTCTCTCTCTCCCTCTCTGCCTGTCTCTCTTCCTCTCTCCCTGACCCACCTAAGCCAAAAAACGAGCTGGGCCAAGACAAACTTCAACATGGCCGCTTGTGCACCTCAAACTAAATGTTATTTTCCAAATCAGGGAGAGCCTGATACATATAAATTATGTCAATGCGATACCGGCTAGATTAGGGAAAAGGCAGGCCTCAAATCCCTTATGATGACCCCGGTCTGGTATAACTACAGTGTTCAGAATCTGTGTGTGTGCGCACGAGTGTGTGCTAGCATGCGTGTGTGTGAACACCAGCGTGTGTATGTGGGTCCAGGTCTGGGGGTCGTACACATAAGACCCAGGGGGGGTTTAAGCAGATTTACGGCATGCTGAGGAGGGGGTAGCAGAGCTAAAGCATGACTGAATATGGAAGGAGCTTATTAGGGGCGCGGTGGATCAGCCAGGGCCAGGGCCTGAGGTTCCTTCAGGAGGACACGCCGTGGACAACTGGGCTGTGCTCCACAGCGGTGTTTCTCTCTTATCGGCCCCCACAGCGTTCCCCTGTCATCAATCCACCAACCCAGTCTTACTATGTTTATCATTTAGAATAATTATTAATATTGTAGCATTGAGGCGGTATTCTATTTCTGAAAATTCTCAAACATGAATATTGGTAACGTTAAGTTTTTTTGTTTGTAGCTAAAGTAAGGCAAGTAAGGCACCCCCCCAACACACACACACAGTTTGGCCATGTACTACCAGCTTTGGAAACCGAGCAGAGACTGCTTAACTCTGTGCAAAGTTTCCAAAACTCAATGCACTGATCGTTGTTTGGGAAGGGGAACTGTGAGTTAATGTCAAAGTAACCGTTGGAAGTGGAAAAGCCTGGCCATTTGGGGACAGCACAGTAGTCAAAGTGCTACCCACAGAGCTTTAGCTGCATAACACCAGCACCGCTAGCCGGTTTTAAAGGGTGTATAATGGGCTCTGGGACACAGTCTCGGTGTACCGTTTAAATGGCAGCAAGCCTGCCATAGCTCAGAGAATTTGAAATACTTTAAACCGAAGTGGTAGAGGCTTTCCAATTCAAGAGCATTGAATAATTCAGTTTTCGAGATAATGTAAAATATCTAAATGAGTTTTGTGTCCCACTGTTCGAGACAAGTCAAACAGAACCAGTATGAATAGTTAGCAGATAATTCCGTTCCTCTGTGTTCTGCCTGTATAAAGCGATAGGACGATTGGGAAAATCGCTACAATAAGGCCAGACTGGCCTGAATTGCCTCCTTAATGACTAGAGCAGAGAGCGTCATGGAAAAAAATAGGCGACTAATCCAAATTTAGCGTGCCTTCAATGTTTCATGAGCAGGTGCATTAAAGGGCCACAGCGGGAACAAAAGGGGAAAATTACGAAGTAATAGGGCAATATCGCACTCAGCCCTACCGAAATAAGCCTGATGTCATTTAAAAGCAATAAGAGTAGAGAGATAACGAAAAACGCAAATAGATAACGTTGCGAGCCCTTTCTGATTTAATCTAAACAAAATTAACCTTGTCATTCCCTATGGGTTGGGACTAACCAAGGAGCATGTGTTGGCAATTTGCAAGAGAGTTGATGAACTGGACTGTCACACATCACAGCCCCGGCTATAGCCGAGCACGAAGGCACTACTGCCACTTGCACAAAGTTTGGCTATTGGGTTCACGGGACCCAAATGAGTTTGTGCTATTATGTGAAAGTGCCCCCACACGGACACGCAAACACACAGTGGAGCCCCATTATTCATACAGAGCTGATTATTGAAAGATTGAACTAAATATAAAATATTGTCTCTGTCCCCACACACACACACACACACACACACACACACACAGAAATAGCCCGGCACTCGGTTCCTCTCATCCCCTCTGAGGCATGCACTGATGGAGAGATAAGTTGAAGGTCATCCTGAGAGAACTGAGGCTCCACAGTGGAATGTGTGGAATGACACACACTCTCTTGTTCCGCAGACAAGGAGCCTATCAGAGCAAGGAATGCCGCAGTATGGGCCTGTGTCATCACAGTCCTGAGTCTTAAGATCGGGAGAAGATTTGATTTGAGAGAGCTGTGTTCTGTGACAAAACCTTTCAGCGCCGATAAGGCCCCTGGCTTTGGGGCCCCTGGACGAAGCCAGGGCCAAAAATACAGATCACTGCAGGTGAGACGTATCCGTGTTGTATAAAGTACAGCAGCGTATACAAGCTTTACTCTGACGGTGGCGAACTTCTGGAAAACATCAAAGAGTCTCGAAAGAGTCCTATTTTGTTTTACGCAAAGTTTATTCACACCAGTCGTTTTATTGATGCAAAACGGAGCAAAATGTTTCAGCTAAGAACTCAGCAGCACGTGCCGACTACATACATCTTAAATGAGCCAGAAGAATATTTTTAACAAGGTCGAGCCAGCACATCAAGGATGATGGTAAACTCAAAAATCTGCATATGCATATTATGCAAGTAACCAACTTCCCCAGTTCTTGCGTCATGTGTTCCCCTGGGCGGCCCGCGTGCGGTCCTGGTGTGAGTCAGCACCATGTGTCCGCAAAACAAACCAAAAATGTTAAGCAGGCAGCTTAGCCAATCAAACGAGGCAAGGAAGGCCTGACACATCCCACGGCACCGCGATGACCTTCTCAAAATGCAAACTGGGACGCGAGGTGAATGTGTGCAGAGCCTCAACTATACAACGACGTGAGACAATATATAAAAGGAAATACCACCGCTCGCTTGCGGTAGCTCTGTCTAGAATGGGGTGTGGGGGTGCAGGTGGCAGGGGGATTCTAAAATTAGAATAGGAGAGGTGTTAAAATTACATGGTTGAGGTCAATGCATGAAAAAGCAAGAGGAAAGTCTGGGCTTGCTGGTTTTGAATGTACTGCTGTTTGCTGGCAGCCGTGCTGTTCCTGCTCTTTGGTGGTCCTCCGGCTGCCAGCGTCCAACCGCACTGACAATGGACCACACATCCAGCTCCTCGGGGCAAAAAAACACAGCCCGACCGAGAGCACCGGGTCAAAGAAACCCCGGACCCGGTCTGGGTGTGCTTAGAAAAGCAGAACCGGGGGGGGGGAGCGTGCCTGGCCCCAGCGGCAGACGGGCTGTTTAAAATAAAGTAAGCGGAGCCACGACAGCCCCTATGCCTTGAGGCTTTTCAAACAGCGCCGACGACATCGCAAGATGGATATTGTTTCTCTTTCGCTCATGTTGTTTTAGTTAAAAAGAAAAATAGATGCTTTCCCATTGCGCAACAAAAAAAAGGGACAGAGTGTGCGCCGTCAATTACATCCTGCTCTCTCCTCTGCGTTTCCTCCCCCTTGTCTCTTCCCGTCTGGCCTAACACAAAGCTCCTTTCAGTGTGTCAACGGCGTCTTCGACAAGATGGCGTCCCCGCGCCGTCTCATCAGCGCAGCACCTGGCAGTGGGAACAGCCCATTCACTGTGTTTGACGACTTCAAAACTGCTTTTCTAAAAACAAACAAAATATGAATACATCTCTGGCTATGAATGCACACTGCTTTGTCAGAAAAGCTAATTTGACAGATTTACTGATTTGTCTGTGTGTGTGTGTGTGTGTGTGTTTGTGTGTGTGTGTGTGTGTGTGTGTGTGTGTGTGTGTGTATGTGTGGGGGGTAGTTGACTGCAACAGTGAGAAAAATCTAAAGCTGCTGTGTGTTCTTCCCATTACATCATTCACACATATGTCCATTCCCCTGGTTAGTCCTGGCCGTAGGCCAGTGCCCGGGAGTCTTCCGTGATGGATGTTTCGTGCACACTTGAACATCCTCTCATGCTCTCTGTAATTTTTGGCCTTGGGCTGCAGTCGCCTCTGGTCCATTTAATTTAAGACCATTACTAAGCCGGACGGGATGAATGCCTCGCCAGCCTTTTTGGAGGGGGGATCCTCACAGAGGGGGAAGAGACGGAATGCGACGGCAGTGGATGTGTTTGTTGGCAGACAAATCAGCTCTCTATGCGTGTCTGAATGTGCAGCAAAGGATGGGAAAGGGTAGCGGAGGACATGGGGATTGAATGAGGATAATATGGGATTTGATTGACGTCCTTACCTTGTTAATCTCCTTGTTAAAGAGTGTGACCATACCGTACCGCATGAGTCGAACATTACCAATAATCCTTGTTTAAACTCTGCAAATGATCCACAGACACCCCCCCCCCCCCCCACACACACACACACACACACACACACACACCTCGAGGGCCATTGACCCCCTTGGTCAGTGGCGCAGGTCGTCTATTCCTCTTCTCCAATAATAATTACACTCCCATGACAATGAGTTGGAAAGAACAACAGTGGACCTGAACCTGGACCTGGATAACCAGCCAGGCGGGGTGGAGGACGGGAGGTCGGGAGGGTGGGAGGGGGTAGGAGGTAGGGGGTTGCCCAGAGTCACGACTACAAGCTGTGAAAGTGCTTCATTAACCCGAGAGGGCCATTCCTCTAGCGTGGGCCGTCAAGCACCCAATCAACCCCACTGACCGCGCCCAAGACTAGCGAGGACTCTCCTCCAAGTCAGTTTTTAATAAAGAATAGTAAAAGTTATAAATGTTATCTCTGTTGCATTTTTAAAAAGGGTACTCAAAGGCAAGTCCTAAAATAAAAGAGTAGATTAATCCACACTCCTATTCTTTTCGGCTTGTTTTGTTCCTTACAACCCCGATGGTGCGTTTTTCCCCCTGGAAGTCATACCAAGAGTCTCCCTGTGAGGCAGTCGTTCTGGGTTCTCACACATGAAAGAGACAGAAACAGTCATGTGAGATTGCCCCGAAATGCTGCAATTCTGTCAGCATTGTTGTAAGCGTCTACTCTGTGTACCTCCAACATTTGAGCCACGAATTGGAAAAGGGAATAAGGACTTCTTTTTTTCTAATGCTGCTCACTGCTGAGTGAGTGGAGTCTGCTGTCTGCCCCCCTAGAGTGTCTGAATTCAATTCCTGACCCGAAAGAAAAAAAAAAAAAAAGGGCAGTGCTTAACAAGGCTAAAACAGAGCTATAGTCAGACACATGACCAAAGGTTCCTCGCTGTGAACAAATGAATGCGTGAAATCTCTTAACTGCTAGACAAATCAGCAAAAAATGGGTCAGAGAACAGATTTCTAGTCATATTATTAACAAAGCTGTTGGTTTTTGCCCTCCCTGACACGACAGCCAGTATGATAGCATGTAACTGCCCTTTGAGTGCTGTCACATTGTTAGCATTGGGTGGTGACTCATAAAGAGACCTTGACCACTTATTTCTTGACGAGAGATATTTTTTTCTCTTTCTTATTTATATGACTCGCTTGGAAAAACCTGCTGTTCCTCTTAGGCTTTATTCTTTCTTTTTTACATAAAATCATGTACCGAAAAATGTATTACCTCTGACAAAATTCAATTTGGTTTACGGTAATTCGGTTGATACGGGGCTGGACAAAGGCCCTTAGGGACTCCTAATGTGAGGCAGCCGGTGCTGTAGTTAAATAGCGTTTTGTCTGCTTATGTAACCGTTTCATAACACGGCGCAACAACTTAAGTGGATTTAGCGACTTAGCTTACTAGGTGTCAACTTATGTGCCCCTGCACCGTTGCCTTAGTAGGATGATGTAGGCCAACATGAAGGCGCTACATGTCTGACCTGAGGCAACGTGTAGGGAGGAAGAGAAGAGGCAGGCTGTAGTCGAATAGAGGCAGGCCTTTCTGTGACTGCAGGGGATTGAGGGGAGGGTGGAGGGGGGGGGCGCTCACCCTCAGCTTGACATAACCAGCCACCCCCCCACCCCCACCAGCAACCCGGTTTAAGAAAGCTTCTGTGAGCAGAGTCAGGGTAACTTTGGCACATGAAAGAGACGTTTGATCAGAGGGCCGTCGGCTTGCCCCCCTAATGTACACCCTTACATAAATATTGACTGGATTCGGAGGGCCAAGTAAATTGTGTCGACGAGAGGGAGGGGGAAAAAAAAAGAAAAGCGTTGAGATAGCCGAGGCGCACTTTGAAGCGGTCCGCGGGGCTCTTGGGCCGAGCATTTTTTGGAAAAGTGTTGACACACGGCATGCGATAGATGGCCTCTTCTCTTCTGCTCTCCAAAGACATTGGACCCCCTGATGAAAAGGGTTTGCGCCTTTCGGACGGCTCTGCAGTGGACGTAACGTCAGCTGGGGTGGCAGCGGCCAGGGGGATCAGGAGGAGGACAACACAACGGAAAATACTCATTTCCAGGGACGACGTTCAATTAATTTGTGCAGACACATTTTCAGTTGAAGCCCCTTAAAAGAAAACCTGGGCTCAATAGGAAGAAAAAAACTGCCAGCCGACTGCTTGGCGAATGATGTTGAGTAAATAAACGAGAGGAAAGATAAAACCAAAGCTTTTGAGAAGAAGTCCTGTTCTTAAGCAGTGGAATTCTCTCAAACAACATTTGCCTAAGAGGGGCCTAAGAAGACATGCATTTTTGGGAAAAACAAAACAAAATAGACTCACTGACACACACATTTTTGGACGCTCAACACATCCACCACGGAGAGGCTGGGGGGGAGGTGGATTAGGGCAAGAATTTCTTTTTCGACAAAGGTCGGAAAACACGGCACATTTGGTTCGGATCAGCGGGGTCTTGACCCGGCACAGCGTTTATTTGGACCTCTGCACTGAAGTAATCACAGGGCGCCGTCTCTGCTGTGACAAACATTAACAGTCTGGAACCACTTGTCATCTTCCTGACAAAACAGTGTCAACATGGCCCCTGACTTCCAGCTCACCTGAGACGCCAGAGCAGTAGGGGCTAACTAGGGTGGCTGGTAAATGCTTCCTATTTGTTATTCAGGTTATAAGGGGTTTGAAAAATGGCACCTTATTTAATATGAAACAGTTTCTTCCAGGGCCCAGGAAAGCAGGTCTGTCTTTTTTGTTTACCCAAATCTTTAAACAGCCCAAGTCAGGCTTGGATTTTTAATATAAGGGAAGGGATGTTGTGGCTAAAAAGCTATGCCCACAAAGCGTGTTTCAACAGACAGAGCCTATTCACTTTGGATGGTCAAAACAACAATGTCTGTAAATAATGCAAATATCTAGTGTAAATGAAGAGTGCAGCACAACAATAACACTGCTGCTTTGGGGAAGGTGTCTAGCAGGAAGGAGAGAGCTTCGGCCTTACCCTAAAAACACAAGCTTTAGTCCACACTGTGGCTGTCATGATCCCCCTTTCCATTCAAAGGTTTTTTCCATTCAAGTTTGTCCATATAAATATGCAATATGATTGCTGACATGGTAACCCAAATGTTAGAATACAAATACAAAGACAAAATAAGAACTATTGGACCGATAGGGGTACAGTGAACTATTGTGAAACGGTGATTCTTGTTGGACATGTCTAGACTACAGGAGTCCAGCAGTGGCCTGAGGTACTCTAGGTTGAGCAATAGGAAAGGGAGGTATGAGCGTTTACACAACACACCATTAAAATACCAACCCCAAAAAACATCAGATACAGATCAGGTCTACATGTGTTGAGGGCTAGCTGAGAGCAGTCTGACATGTGTTTCTGGCTGAGAGTCAAGGAATTTCCGTGTGAAAGACAATGCTTCTTTTTTTTTTTGACAGCATATTGCTCCATTACTACTTCAGTCCAAAGTTGAAGATGGCATCATTGAAACAGCGATTTAGTGTTGCAACAACTACCCTACGCTCCTGTCAGTTCTGAATCAAAGTGGCACTTTTCATTTTTCATCTTTAAATCTTTACTTTACACTCACAATCGTGACGTAACTTGACGTTTTTCCTCCTTCCTTCTTTTCAACTTTCAACTGTGTATGGAGCCAAACTATACAGCTAGCATGTTCTCGCTGTGAAACAGCAGGTTCTTGCCTCACTTAGCATCACTGTATTACAAAGAAGACAATAGCCCATTTTATACAGAGATCCCGCAATATTGACCTAATGCCAATCCGTCAATATTCCATTTTTATTTTATTTATTTTTAATATGCCAACATTTAGAAAGAGTTGGCAATAAACATTAAGCATGAACCTTAAACCCTCTCCGCTGTCCTATTCAACTTAACACTTTATAATCATTCAGTTCTCAAGGTGCACCTTGCCTATTCACACAAACTCCCAATTTCTTTTTTTTTTTAACCAAGAGGGCATGCCCTGACAAAATAGTGCTAGATGATGGCGGATGATATGGAAAGAAAAGAGAAATCTGGTTTGTATCCGGGTCATGCACAGACAAAACTGATGGCATTGACCTTGTGCCACACAATGCGAGTAAGTGTGGAAAGGGCATGTAAAGAAAAAACTGTTGGAAGAATAAGAGTTAGAGAGGGGGATTATTTTGATTAGAATGAAACCAAAATAAATATTGCATGGGCTTTTACTTTATTATTTATTAGTCCTGCAGAATCTACCACGGCCACACGTTCTGTCTGCGTCTCTTTTCCCTACAGCAGTCTAAGCCATGGGGGAGAGAGCCATGTCATCGTGAAGACCTTGCCACTCTATGATCTTCATTATCGTACTTCCTGCTCCTCCCCCCCTCTCTCTGCATACTGTAAACCGTAGGATATGTCAAAAAAGAGGATGCAGTGGGGAACTATGCTGACAGAAAGGCTAACTGTATTAACATTCAAAGCTGGGGAGACTTTCATTTTGTTGTTTTTATGAGCATTAATCTACAATGAACCATTGTTCAACCCGGCTAAGGATTACTGTTCGCCCGTTGTTCGATCCTTTTGAGATCCAGGCAGGGATTTTTCCTTTCAAGTTTGCTTGAGAATTGCACTCAGGAGGACTCCTTTAAACCTAAAACACATATCAATCAAGTATGTGGAGAAGCCCTCGTTTGAAAACCCTGAAAAAGACGGCTGACAATGCAAATATGACAAGAGCCAGGATGGGTGTCTCTGAGTTGTTTCTCTGAGTAGCTGTTTTGGGTCGGTGTAGATTTTTCTAATCAAAGCACCTCTGTTGGCATAGTGAGGTGGGGGGGGGGGGGGGGGTGAAGAAATCTTTCCTGACACCTTGATGTTGGCCTTGGCACAGAGCTCCCTGCTCTCGGCCGGTGGTCCTCAGGGTTTCTCCGGAGCCTGCTAGTCGTTTCCCCTGTCGCCGAGCCGTTGTTCTCTATTCCCGACCTACAGGAATCCTGCACACTTCACCACTTCAACTCAAAATTGGAAGCCGAAAGAATCTTTATGGGAACTAGAAAGAAGAGAGAGATAGAAATACCTCCACCTCGTTCTCACACATGCACAGAAAATCCTCATAACGACACTGCCTCTGAAGTGTCCTACACTATGGTATCCTTTGAGCTCCCAGGATTAAGTCATGTTTGCGTTTGACAGTTGATACACTCACAAACCATTTTCCTCTTAGTCACTGCATCAGCCATTCCTCCACTCAGAGTGTGATTTACAGTTGCCTCAATCATATGGTTTGACGTGGGCATGTTGCATCAACACGCACGTCATCATGGTCTCGCCGGAAGAGAGGTGTCATCCTGTACCCTGTATTCACACTCACAACGCATGTGAGCCTTGGAATTCTCCCAATTATGCCTTTAACTAATAATTAAACCGTTGGTAGATAAAAAGGGCGCGTTCTAAGAAATCTGAGTTCTCTCTCTCTCTCTCTCTCTCTCTCTCTCTCTCTCTCTCATGTTTTGTATT
The DNA here is from genome assembly GCF_949987615.1 of Pollachius pollachius. Lineage (NCBI taxonomy): Eukaryota > Metazoa > Chordata > Actinopteri > Gadiformes > Gadidae > Pollachius > Pollachius pollachius. Next base: position 4,064,515 of record NC_136945.1, on the reverse strand, counting down.
TGCACAAATTTGCATCACAAGTACAGCAGAGAGTGGCCACCGGCGCCACTTGTTCTCGGTTGGTGAATGAGTAAAGTCGATGGAGCACGTCCAGGCGCACGCCGCCCCCCAGAGAGACGGAGCGCAGGCAGGAGGTGAGAGTCTGGCGCGTTGCTGGGATTTGTACATATGGACGGAAATATAATGGGGACAAAAGGAAGAAAAGGGAACCCTGACTGTCTTCTGTGTCAGACCAACTGCCCTGAAGGAAGGAACTCATCATGTGAACCGTGGGAGTGTTCATATCCTTCAGTTGAGGGTTTGATAGACATGAGCGGATTAAACACACGGTTGGGCACGAAGGTAATCCAATTCTATAACACATACATTAAAAGACATTACTGTAATCACATGAATTTAGACTGCGGCCGATATACAAACTTTTCAGATACATTTTGGTCTTTATACACGAGTGCGGCCTGCATTCAAAAGGTGGCTGAACAAAAATCTTTCTTGGCTGAACAAAAATATTTGCTTACTGGTAATCCCCCACTGGCACAAACAGGTTGAACAAGTCACCTACTAATAATACCAGGCTGCTAATTGGGTTATATACTCCTTCATCCAGAATAGTTCATTAATTCACAGGCTCTTGAATAGAGCTAGTGTTGCGATGAGTGATGAAACTTTGCACAATGTACAAATCACCTTTTTTTTTTTTACGATCAAAGCAGTGTGTCTTCATTCTATCTTAAGTGGGTCGTGTTTCCAAATAGAGCACTCACAACAGCGCCGCCATACTTCCGCGTTGTGACTTCCAACACTGCTCAACTCTTTGGAGCGCATTGCAGCCCCATCAATACAGATCATTATATAAACACAGAACAAGACCAACTAATCTTCTGACATGTGTTGTCCTTTCTGCTACGGGAGGCTTTCTGACTTTACATTGAAGCTCTGCCATAGAGTCAGACTTAGACCACGAGTGGACCTGAAAGACACACACTTACTCTACACAGCACCTATCTGATATCTCAGTTTGGCATTTTGAGGTGTTATTCCAATAAAACTTGTGTTGAAATGTCTTCGTTGCCAAAGCCCTATTTAAATTGTTTCATAGTGGCGTAGTGCCACTATTAGGCAACATTGTTTAGGGTGAAACACATAAAAAAAATACTGGCCCTGATGCGACCTCAGAAAAATTGGCCTCTCATCCACATGATAAACAGTCGCAGTATTGAGCCTTGCATGTAATCCTTTGACAATATGCTGCCAAACACACAACAATCCTTAGATATAAACAGAGAATTTCAAAGGCTTTTCCCAGATTTATTGATTTGTTATGCTTCAGCTTTTCACTGCCAAACACTTTAAATAAAGTTGAAATCAAAAAGAGGTTGTGAGGGCCTTCGGAAAAGATTCTATGTACTTTTAATATTGGGCATTTGTTACTGCAGTCTTTAAAAGGGCATTTGTACAGCTATTTTTTTCTTCAATTGTAATTCTACTGGTCTATATTCCAGTAAAAACGGTAAATCCCACCAGTGTTTTAATACAATGCAACACCAATCAACACTTAATCGATTGGACGCCACACTTAATCAATTGGGTAGGCAGTGACCACTGGCTTCCTTTTGGTTTAACGATTGATGTCACGCAATGCACATTGATTACAAAAACAATGACCTGCCACGACACTCTTAGATTGACATGATACTTGGTGAAGAGAGAGAGGAGGACACAAGAGAAACAGAGAGAGAGGAAGACAGGAAGCGAGAGAGAGAGAAAGTGAGTAAAAAGAAAGGAAACCCGGAAGAGGGCAGTGATTAATGGGGCCCGTTCAGGATACATTTCACAGGGCCACTAAGAGGAAACGACAGGCCATTACAGCACCACGAGGGCCCTGTTAATCAGCCTATTAGGGCTTAATTGAGGGTAGTTAATTAGAGGTCGGTGGGCAGTCTCTGCGTGTGGGTGGGGAGGTTAGGGTCTGATGGGGGAACCAGCTGGCAGAGCAACCTGAGCCAATTGTTAGTGATCCATTTACACAAGGCCGCTGCTTGATTGGCAGGGAAAATGAGCCTTTAATTGCACCTGTCTATTTAGGTCCCCTTAAAACCTTTTAGGGGCCGTAAATTAACCGGGGGGGGGGGGGGGGCCTCTAATGAGCACAGAGCTGGTGGAGCCACCCTATAGTCAGGAACTCTGGAGCAGAGCAAACATATTTACAGTATGCCCAGACTGCCTGGCTCCACTGACACAAAAAAGTTGTCGGCTCACCTTTGAGAATGTTGACTGTTAACTGGGTGAAAAGTACATGGTTGTATGTGTTACAGTGCGTGTGTCAGCGGGAGCATGTTTTTGGTGTGTGTGTGTGTGTGTGTGTGTGTGTGTGTGTGTGTGTGTGTGTGTGTGTGTGTGTGTGTGTGTGTGTGTGTGTGTGTGTGTGTGTGTACAAACGGCAGAGAGCTCACCTCCAATCCCATTCAGGATTTGTAACAACCCCATTGCTTTAATAAAAACTCAAATTCCTACTTTTTTCCCACTTCCCAGAAGAAGAAGAAGAAGATAAAGATTTGCTTGTCTTCTTTAGTTACAAACAACTCTCTTAAACGGGGTTGCAACAGCTTCCACTAGAAGCTGATTATACACCAAAAAACTTGAAATTGATTTAATGTCCATCTTCTACCCCAGCTGGACAGTGCCGGGGCAGGGGAATGTCTCTGCTAAGCTTGGCTCTACCCAGCCCAGGGTGGATTTGTCCTGGCTAAAACCAGCCCCTGGAGCCTTACAGAGGAAGGCTGCTGCAGCACTCAGCCTTCCTGTGTGGGGAAGCAATGAGCCCGACTAAACAAGGGGCCAAAAATCCAATAAAGTCTCCAGACAAAGGACCTGGTTCTTGCCTTTTTCCAATGCCAAACAACATGGGATCCCTCTTGGGAAATAAGTGCCATAGCAGGTCCCTCATGGCTCTTCATGGGTCACAAATAAACACAAGTGCAGAATATGATGCACTTGACCCGCTGAGGACTGTGGTAAGACGGAGTGTTGACATTGTGTTTATGCCACCAGGGCCCGAATACTGCAACTCAAGGGGCTTCTCAGAGAGGACACAGAATAATATTTTTTACATAAAACGCTGCTCCGCCCATTAATTCCATAGCACATTTCAAATGCAAACATGTCAAACTCCTCATCAAATCTAATGTTGACCATCAAATGAACCACATTGCCGTTAGAGATGATGTATAGATACATTTTTCAAACACTCTTCTTCCATCGTTCTCGTCAAAAGGAACACAAAAACACCCGCTAGTTGCCCCGACTGTCCTGTTTTGTTCCACGACTTGGATGCCTCGGCCATCATCGCATGGGAGAGCCGGAATGCCAGCCCTTTGACATCAATAAGGGACCAGGGGCTCATCGACACGTCTGCCGCAGACCTATCCCTCAGTGCTACTCACTTCTCGCTTCTGTCTGACACCTAAGCTCGGTCTTAAGCTGCATCTCTGACCTAGGGCTGGGGGGCCTAGGGGGGGGTAGATACTAAAATAACTGCCTGGAGGTATGGCGTGTTTAGTGTTGCACAGTGGGTAACCTCACAACTCTTAAATGCTAAAGCGAGCTAAGGAATTTGAGTGTCCTAAACTGATACACTGGTCCAAATGCTGACCGACAAAAATGTCACGCAGTCCTCTTGCAGTTTCGATTTAATGTATTAAATTTGAAAAAGGTTTTTGTTCAGGTCACATTTATTTCTTATTTGATACTGACGTGATAAAGTAAGTAATGGGTATGCTTCGAATATGCATGACACAATGCAAGGGGATACATTACTTATATATTAACCACTTTGAGTCAATGCATTCCACACTCATTTGTATTTGACGACAACCTGGCATGGTTTGTCAGAAACATGTTAATAGCATTCTAGGCAAGAGGGGTGTCTGGTGCAATACATTGAGTACCCCTAACCCCATTAGGGGAATTCTGAGCAACTCGTTTGGCATTTAGGAGACACTTGTGATCTGCGGTATTCCTTCACTACATTCCAACCCTTTTATATCCTAAGAACATAATCACAGAAAATATATAGATTTGTCTCTCACCTTTTTAAACAAAACCAGATAATTGTGTCGACTTTATATTTGAATCTTGCTCTGAAAATTGTACCCTGAAAATCATGCCCTGCAAATCGTGCGGAAATCCAGTGTGTGTTAAGATCCAATTTTAAGTTCAAACATTTGACGAAGCCAAAGTGTGGGGGAAGAGGGAAATTTTATCACATCATGAGGTGAATAATCCACACACGCAGCAGAGAGAATTACGGAATAAGTGCTTGATTTGTGACCCATGAGGGATGGAAAACCCAAATGTCATCTTGTCGAAACAAGAACATTTATTTTTAACTACGTATCTCGCACCCGACCACTTTTCATTTCAAACTTTAACCAAGGAACACAATCCTCTCGGAGTCGCCCTAAGGTAAACAGTGGAGAGCCGAACAAGGCTTACCCAAACAATGTTTATGTTAGCATACTGGATAACTTAAGGCATAGCATTAGCATTGCCCCCTCCAACACTGCTCTATGGGCATTCTGACAAACACTTCAAATTCAAACTGGGACACACTTTCTGGTACAACTTCCCCCCCTCCCCTTATTCTCAACAGTAGAATAAGAACGGGCATCTCTTCAGTCTGTTTAAGTAGTTGTTGTTGTTGTTGCAGCTCCCCCCCCCCACCCCAACCTGTGACCTCAGAATGTTTGCAGTGGTTTTATAAGTCAACATTTACAAGGGCTGTCAGAAGCGTCTCCCCCTCCTCCCTCGTCTTCCTATTCAGCTCATGTCAAGGCCCATGCAAACAACGCAGCCTTTACCCTGGGAGTTCAGGCAGAGACATTTAAAGACCACGCAAACGCTTCGACAAGTGATACAAGGGAAACGGCCAACAATTTGAAATTGCATGAAGTAAAAAAAGGTTGGTTTCCACGGAAAGAGATAAATATTACTCATTGCTACATTGTCGTGGTGGTGTGCGGTTGATGTTGAAGGATGGCAACAATCACGCTGTTGTCAATATTTTGACGAGATGAGCTGAAACGACTGCCAGATCTTAAGGCCACACCCGGACTACTTTCCTCTTCAACAGGTCTTTCCTTAAAAGGCTTATTTATATTCCTACTCTGTTTTGGAAGAAAATGGATGTTGCCAGCCTTGATTCAAGGGCAAAAAATATATAGTAATTTCGCTCCGATCCTGGTAGCAAATACCAGGACCTGGAGCGCTGAGCTCTGCCGCCTGTGGAGGGGCAGGCGAAAAGCAAACAGAGTTCTGGTGGTTTTTATGAGAGAAATGTCTATGGCTGAACAAGGAGGCATTCATGCACTGAATCATAGCAGCCGGTAGCACAGTTAGTGCGCAGCCATCTGCCATCGCCACCGACCCCCGCCCTCCCCCTACCGAGAGGCTGTTATTGAGGGACAAGCCGTGGATCATCGTGTACATGTTACCTCCATATCAGCTTAATGGAGATTTCACCCCTTGACTTGAACGGAAGAAGACGAAGTCTGTGCCATGTTCCACAATGATTCTGTTTGCAGATGCCCTCGCCCCCCAGTGTGAACTAGATATTTCCTGTCCGGCGTGAACATTGAATGGCGTAAGTGTAGAACAGCTGCACAGCCCTTGTAACACAGTGCTTTGCTTTACATTTGGGGTTTCAATGGTTTTGGTGCAGCACTCACATTTCTGATTGTGCGCCATGATTGGCCTCAGCCTCAGTTTAGAGAAAAGTGTCTGCCAAATGAAATAAATGTAAATGTGTTGGAGCATTGTGGGAATGTGTCTATACCCCGCTTGCATAACTGCAGGGGATAAAGATATATGTTGATTATTTGGGTGGGGAATAAATGCAAGATATTCTAAATTCAGTGGATGTATGCACAGAGAAAAAAAGGCGAGAAATAAAGTAGTTGTTTTATCTTTAAAAAAAAAAGCATCTACGTGACCTGCAAAATTGTTCCTTTTTAATAACCTTGAGAAAATATATATCTAACAGAAACATGTTTATTTTGACTACCACCTAAAAGAAAATGCATGGGAGTCTGATGTGAAACTCTTAAGATGTTTGAGAATAAACCAGACTTTAGTGGACCTAGGATTTGGGGTCTGGTTTCCCACATGGACTTCTAAGTAGGGCAAAATGACAAGTTGTTGAGTTATCAACCCACAGGGCCTTAGAAAAGCACTTCACGTTTGGATCCGCCTGCGGCTGCTGGGTTTCAACTTCTTCCTTCGTATTTCTCTGCAGTAATTAGCCAAGCTAATGGACATGATCACCCATCATCAAGGTGGTTAAAGCCACAGTTCCACACAACAATGGCACAGCTCTTCCCATAACCACACATTTCTTATTGTGGTTTGAAAACCATGATATTAAAACTTTAACTTTACCAAGCCAACAGAAAAAGACTCTGAAGACTCTGATTCAATATCTGGTTTCCTATTCAGTAGAAGAAATTGAACAAATAATATCCAAGGGCCATGACGCCTCTTTGCTTTAGAATTTCAATGTGGGGGTGATTTATTGGGGGGCTTTTTTTCCATTTTTTTTGTTTCTTGTGTCGTAATCCCCTTATCTTCAGAAGAAAAGGTCACTTTATAGGGCCCTGCGGTACGTCCTCCAGCACTTGATGTCCTCCTTATGCCTGTGTTAACTTCTCTTTTGCCGGATTCGGTGACATCGCTCCAACAATGGCTCAATAACAGCTTGACGTCAACAATGTAAGAATAAGAAAAAACATCAACCCTAGGCACATTCTCTGTTCTTTGAGTTGAAAAAGAGCAAATGGCTCTATCAGCAACAATCCGACACAACTTGTCTTCTCAAGTAACCAAAGTGCACCAACCATCTAGCCAATGGACTGGTGAAATCCTAACTGTCTGATTCTGATGTCTCTTTTTCTCTCCCCCTCCTGGGGAGAGAAAGAGAGCTACCTGTTTTATTTTTTGTGCTTCAAACGACTGGTCTTTGTAAAGACTGGATTTAGTATCCAACCGAAAAAAACAAAATAACCTAAGTTGCCAAAAGATTTTGATTTTCTGAATATAAGCATCATTTAGTTAAAGAGACTCCTGTTTTCCATTATACTACTGCAAAAGTGTATACTGAGTGTTGGCTTAATACTGCATATTCATAATTTTGTCATACACAGCATCAACTTCGAAATTAAGATATTTCAGTGGTAACTTTTTTGCTGAATGTGGCAGCTGTTCCTGATCCACAGAGCTTGAGAACAAACTGAGAGCCTCCTAGAGAAACACAAAACACACAGGCATCCTTGCTTGCCTCGGGTTTCGCTAATGCTAACCAGAGTCTAACTACTACTAGAGAAACATTTTGGTAGGATTTGAACCCCCTTTTTCCTCTTGAAACCTTACGGCGGCTGACAAACTGACCTACCTCTAATATTCTGTCGTGGATTTGTAGGCCTCCGTCCTTATCTGATGGACCCTGTTCGATGACCTTGGACACAAAAATGCCTTCGTTTGAGATGCCATCACTTTCGTCCTGGGGAGGGAAGATTTGGTTAGAGCGGTGCAGTAGTCTTGTTGGGCTGTTTTTTTCACACACTAAAACAATAGCCCATGCATCTGAGGCACTTACGCAACAAACACGCAAACACATTGCAACCCTTACTCATGACTTTATGGCTGCAAGTCAAACTTATTTTCATATAAATGTATTTGTAAGTTATTTTTTGGGATGTATTAATAAAGCACATCCAAATAAATGCACTCTTATATGTATCAAAAGTGTAATCATAATCAATCAACTAATTGGGGGACGATTCCAGCACCACCGGCAGGTTGTAGACGCTGTGGGTAAAACCGAAAACCTTTTGGTTGGGAGTGGAACACCACTACAGTATCCCAATCTTTTTCCTGATTGACAGTGTTCCTCCACCATTAGCAGCACACGTTTCTTTCCCAGATACTGTGACAAGAGGTGTGTGTGTGTGTAGGTGGGGGGATGTTGGACATGTTGGCATGCCCTCGTGGCCAGGAGGGGTGGTGACCCCGGCCCTGCGGCTAGGCTAAATGTTGACCAGACACACCGGGAAGGATTTTTTAGCTGGTCCACGGCCGTGACCCTACAGTGGCAGAGCTAAGGTTAGCTTAACCAAATCTGCTACCAGCCAAACAGCCCATAGCCGTAGAAAAAAAGCACATGAAACCAGCACTACACTCCCTGCCGAGACTGTGTGACACCACTTACTTTTAATGGAGAACAACGTTGGGAAAACTGCTACTAATTAAGCACACTCTGCCTCCCTTTTCTTCCTCGACCAGTGTTAACATCCTGATTTGTGGGTTCCTAAATTCCTAAGACCACAATTTACCAGACATTGATTCTTGAATGTATTCTTGTTATTTTACTTGAATTATTTGAAAAGTTCTTCCCTTCCTTCCCTATAACTGGGTTAAACCATCCCTTTATTTAACCACGATAAAATGTTTTAATGCGTTGAACAATTCAGCTAGCAAAATTACTTCAAGTACTAGCAACAAACATTCATGATGTGTGAGTGTATCATGTGTCTGCTGTAGAATTTGTCAACTTTTGTGAGAATTTGGTTTCTGTTGGGTGCTGAACACCCAACAGAAACCAACCTCTTGTTTGTTGCAGCAATAATGAGCATTTATTATGTTGTGTGAAATGTATAGAAATGCTGTTATAAGACACTCGATCCGAGATGAAAGACCCTGTTCCCTTCAATCACAACATAAACCCAGACAATTAGAGACAAAACAACTGTGGTCCAAGCCATAATTCCAGATCTCAATCTCATAAAAGTAATTATAGTTGTTTCATGTGCGGTGCCAAGACCAGCAAGCCAGAATACCAACACAATAAACCCTGATAGATGCTGGCTATCTCTCCACATAGCCTGTACATGGAGCCGCTCTCTGAGCCACATTAGTAAAGGGAGAAAGTTTGCGGTACGTGAGGTATGCGCTATTCATTCCAGGCTTGCCATTCGACACTTGGCCGCTCATCCGCGAGACGTGGCTTCCAGGAGAGATTCACTGGCTTTCAAAACTCACCCCACTGGGTCTTCCTCCTACGATGTTGAAACCCAAAGATCCGCCCTCCCGGTGAAGCACTACAGTCAAGCTATCCGTTTCACCTTCCTGTGGACGGACAGAGAGAAATGGGAACAAGGGCCTTTATTGGAGAGATGCACAAGACACTGTGGACAAAGTGTTTGTTTTGTTTACTTGGTAGATGATCAACTGGAATGGAAAATATAAACAGGAGGAAATGAAGGTCCAGGTGTGCTTAAAAACAGTACAACTACAATAATAAAAAAAAACATCTTAAGATTTATGTTTTTTCATCGGATGGGACTTGTGGGACATCTCGGACATAACAAAAATATTACTGTCTGGGATTGATGAAGTGCTTGTTCTCTTATTAAAAAATATATCAAACGTTACAGGAAAGTCTTCTTCACAAAGAAAGCAGCAGGATTAAGGTGTACCACATTTTAGTGAAAGATTGGGGTGATGCTGGGCAAACTGATTTCTGTCTGGCTGATTCCAACCATCGAACTGTAGACAATCACTGTGACCGGCTAAGTCCATGACAGCGAGAAGGAACCAGTAGGTGACTGATACAAAGAAAGGGATAATAAGACCCAAGATAGACCTTATAAGATAATAAAACTAACCCTAACCCTTCCCCTCTCACGACCCATTGGCCATTACACATAAACACGGCCACTGCTCCACTGGCGAGATGTGACTGAAGTCAAACTAGCGCACTCAGCTTTTACTGAGGGGACTTTGGAGGCAGGTAATTTTGGGGAACATAATTTAAGATGCCATTTCGGTATGCCGGGTACGTACGGTAGAAGCTAAATATAAACCAGATATTATTGGCTTATACAGTGCACTTCAGAGTGCCATACGGGCCGGGTAGCAGCACGAGCTGTTCTCTGTCAAGACACCGTAACACCGGCAGCACATGTTCCCACATGACAGCAAGCAGAGCATGAAATTGCGGCGCGATGGCATTTCCATTGATCATAGGTTCTACGTACGAAAAGTGACAAGGGCCTGAAAGTGACTAGGATGACTGCTATTATGTGACGCAAAGTACTAGTTACGGCATTCAACAAACGGATGACTTAGTCTAAAACGGTATTTCTTTGGAGCGTTTGAAGAGATGAAAACAAAAAACGGCGCCTTGTAATGCATGCTCTAACAGGCAAAACAAATTAGTGTGGTTTATAAGGGTCCCCAATGCGCTCTCTGCCTATACGATTAAGCGAGTGCAGGGTAATAAATGAGCATTTTTGGTACATCTGTGAACACTCTCCACAACTCTCTCTCCCCCCCACACACACACACACCCTTATCCCTTCCCCGTGCAAATGAACTGAACATCATCAGGGGGGGGGGGGGGATGTTGGAACAGTGTGGGTAAAGACACAAGGTTTGTTATGGTCATGTTGTGGTTACAGAGGGAAATGTTTAATTGCTGCCAAGACTCCACAGAGAGAGAGAGAGAGAGAGAGAGAGAGAGAGAGAGAGAGAGAGAGAGAGAGAGAGAGAGAGAGAGAGAGAGAGAGACAGAAGAAAACAAAACAAAGAGAGGCGACAGGTATACCAACCTGTAGGCTAAGGCAACAGACAGAGACAGAGACAGAGACAGAGACAGAGACAGAGAGATGAGCAGGGCAGCCGGCCGGACGATGGAAAGACTGTGACGAGACAACCTCGCTTCACCCACAGTCACACTTTCCGACTCTTGCAGCCATTATATTGCTTCCCTGTGTTTGGCTTTTAAAACACTGTGACTAATTATAGCGTCCCGAAGATGAATGACTGGAAACATTTTGGGCTGTTTTTTGCTTTGCAAACTCAGAAACCTACATGGAGACTAGTCAATTCAATGTTTTATATAAACTGAGGTTAAAAATAAAATACATGTATAGATAATAGGATGTGAAGAGATAGAAATACTCAACTCGGTACAAATATATAATCTCAATGCTTGATTAACAATGTTTCCGTTTTAATGTTGACATATATTAAATATCTCCTTGGAATGGGTCATGATGTGGGTCATAATGTGTCGTTTCCACATTAAGGCATGGTGAACGATTACAATATGCCTGCCCCTTAATTTGTTCATTTAATGTGGCCTTTTGTAATGATAGCTGACATTGAAAATTGGCAAGTAGTTTATCTATTTTTTTACTACTGTTATGATAGAAGCCACATGAACACATAAATCCCTTCCCATCATACTGCAAGCCCACATGCAAGAGATAAATTAGGGTTTTGTGGCAAGACTGAGCGTTTAAATTCTCTCGATGTGTTGGGAAAGAAAATGGATTGAAAAGCAGCCATGATTATCGTAATCAGATTAAGACCACAATTTGTAAAAAAAAAAAATGTCAGCATGAAGAAGATCCTTTTCTCATGTCTCATGATTTAAAATAAGTCAGCATCCAGAACCTTCCATCTCAGCTGTCAGTTGGTTCTAAATAAAAATACATTGGTAGAATTAATCTCTTTGTTTAGCAGAATTTACCTAAACCAAAGAAACATGAGTCACTTCTTCTTTTTCCCTGATGTTCCTGCTCTTACCCCCTGCTCTGATCTGAAATGAAAACCATGTTCTGTTTGTTTTAGCGGAGCAGGGAATTTTCATGAAGAACCCGTTACTTACTTCCACTACCACCATTCTCGTGTTGCCCTGTCTCCTTTGGATTCACTCTGGCCACTACAGGAGCTCAACCATTAAAAACAGGACGACTACAGAGCTCATATTGAAAATAAAACAGAAATACTTCAACTGTAATTGGACACGAATGTGTCAAGGTCTCTGTTTTCGTCATTAAACTGCTTGTGCGCGCGCGCGTGCGTGCGTGCGTGCGTGCGTGCGTGCGTGCGTGTGTGTGTGTGTGTGTGTGTGTGTGTGCGTGCGTGCGTGCGTGCGTGCGTGCGTGCGTGCGTGGAATAGGAACCCATAGGAAGCCACGAAGGACAATTGTTAAATCACTAGGTAGGGATCAGCTGTAAAAGCATGAAGTGAGGCGGAGAGTTTAAAGAGGGAAGAGGCAGTCTGGATGTCGCCTGGCTCCAACAGTTAATTCCACTTGTGTCATTCTGTGTACTCTGTGTCACATGTGCACACCGGTTTTCCCCAGAGTGGTCCGCAGCTTGACTGCATTCAAAGAAAACACACCATCTTCCTTCCTTTTCCTTGTTCATGGTTCACCAACCCATCCTTTTATTTACTTTAGACTGTGGATTACTTTGTTGCCAGAGTCTATTTAACATTGCAAGTCATGTTTTATCTCTCATTCTACATTCACTGCAACTGCATTGAAGATATAATGCAACAGATAAAGGCAAGGGTTTAATCTGTATTATTGTTATTATCATCATCTAGAAAGGTAAATGTATAATGATACTTGATTAAAAAAAAAATACATGAAGCTCCAAAACCTTAAAAAAAGGCTAGGTTATGTTTTCAGAGGGTGTGGGTGTGTATGTTTGCATATCTTGATAGGCAAACCGCATCATAACTGCGTAGCTCCTAAGGTCAAACTTTTAGATCAAAACCTGATCTAAAAGTTTCAGCATATTTTATGTAGAATCGAATAGTAATGGAGTCATGCATTTAAATTAGCAAAACATAATTCAAAATTTATACGTGAAGATATCAGTTGATACGAAACGTAGCCATACTGGGAAAGTGAAATCATCTCAAAATGAAGGACAAAATGATGGATCTCACTAATTAACAAAGCTATTAAATTGGGAACTGTACCCTGGTGTGTACAGAAATGCAGTAAATATGTGCCCCTCCCCCCCGACTGCCAGCTGGCCATGAGCGCAGCTGACGTCCGTGTCACAGCAAAGAGGAAACTAACTTTTGGCCCCTCCAAAAGTTCCTCTGCAGAATTTTTTGAGCGCTTTTAAACTTAACTGCAGGATCCGTTTGAAGAAAATATATTTTTTCACACATGTGATGAAGGATTGCATAAAGTAATACATAAACAAAATAACACGTGGAACCGATATAAACTGACGCTTACAACATTAAAAACAAATTAAAACATTTAGTCAGCTCAAGGTAAACAAATGGCAGCAGAAATGTGGGGGGGCGGGGGTTGTTTTCCCCCAGTCGCTTGTTGCAACTCTGGCCGCTTACCTTGAATGGGAAAGCAAGGCTCCTGGTGAGCGCCTCAATCCTCGTACTGTACTCGGTAAATTTCTTCTGATATTTCAACGCTGTCATCTGCAGCTCTGTGTGAACCGCGGAAAGTTGAGCGAGCAGAGACTTCTCTCTAGTGTTGGACTTTAACGATTGCTTTTTCAACTCTTTATCCAGGCTGATGACTTTCCCGTGAAGCGCACTGTTGAACGCTTTCAGGGCTCGCAAACAACAATGGTTGTTAAGTGTCTGCTCTTTATGAGAGAGCATTAATCCACATCCATTCTCGCATATCCCCACCGGTCTGTGATCACACGCCTCACGCATATGGGCATCCATGTCCCTCAGGATGAGGAACTCGTTGCATCCTTTATTCCTGCATTTGGCCGGCGAGTAATCGCACATCTCGGTGTGCTCAGCCAGATGTTGCAGCTTCACAACTTTTTCGCAGCCCCTTGCATGGTTGTCACACTTTATGTCCAGCTTCAGAATCAAGTTCTTCAGTGGCAATACGTGGTTGAGCTCTTTAGTGGAGATTCTCTGACACTTCACGGGGCAGCTGCTCTGCTGGACGACCCAGGGAAGCACGCAGCCGGCGCAGAAGACGTGACCGCACGGAGTGGTGAGCGGGTCTTCCAGAACTTTGTTGCACAGGTTGCATTTGAAATCCGGGTCCACCGCCCCTTTAAACCGGTCCAACTCAAATCCCATTTTCTTTCTTCCCAAAACAATCCAACGGTAGGTGTTTCCCACAAACAGCGGTAGGACCTGGAGTACTTTTAACTTTTCATTGGTGAAGCGCGTACGTACTAGTGACTGCAAGATCTGTGCTCACTCACTGTAGTGTCTAAAGCCTAACTAATTGACCAGCAGCAGACTTCCTAGAGGAGAGCTGGGGGGTTGGGGGCAGTGGAAGAATTCTCTACCGTAAGTACTGGATCAGCTGCGCCCTCTGGATGACGTTGAACCGTGGGTTTTGACTTCTGCCGCAGCCAATTCTCATAGGATATGGGTTGTTGTTTTTACCAGGCGTATAAGGCTACAATAAATGAAATACATGATATCTCGAGCCAAACCAATAGATAAATCCTGAAGGTGAATGCGCAATGGGGAATTTTAAACAAGTAGCCCACAACGAATTAACTTGGCCAGGCTTAAAGTCAAATATATTTCTCAAATAGTGATGCATTTGACTATTTACGTTTGATATCATCCAATGTCATTCGTTCGTTCAATCATTATAACTTGTATTCAAGCCTCGAAGATCATTTAGGTTTCTCTCATTTGCAATGGCTTCGAGATACAGAGACACGCGGAGTGAAACAGTGGAAATATTCGCACAAAAGGTGAAGAGATATTTAGACGCTCCAATGTGGATTATCAGAGATTAAAAGTTAAGATAAAATGTGAAGTGATAGAGCTGTTTGTTTAGAGCATCTGTTAAGAAAACCAATGTAATTTAATATAATTCTCAGAACGTCATTATAAAATCCATTTTTGTTTTATATTTAATTCCTAAATCAAACATAGTTAGTCAGTTGATAAGCAGCAGTTATTCAGTGAAGGCTTTCATACAAACAGCGACTCTTTGGAATGTGCGACCATAATGCTCTTTAATGCACTCTGTCTGGAATGCTCCTGGTCCTCTTATTTCACAATGTTTCCCCCCTGTAACGTTGGATGATGAGTTGGCATCATAGGAGAGTTAAGACAACGGCCACATAATAATAAGTGCTAACGTTGTCACCGATGGAAAGGAGACAGTAAGTAAATATACGCCAAAACAAACCATGCAGGTCATACAGGGATGGCAAACAACCGCAGAGGGCCACTGTAAATTATAACAACAGGACCTTGCAAGACAGTAAGGTCAAAGAAGAAAGGGAAAGAAGAACAAAGTTTGTTTGTTATCCAGGACAAATAGTTCTGAAGCTGGGATCTTAAGTGCTTCTGTACGATTTCGCTGCAATCGGATCAAAATTATAATGTGTCTTTTTGATAATTTGATCTTGGTAAATGATAAAATGGTCGTTTTGGAATCCAATGCTAAAAGTGCTTTACTATATTAATAGTACTGCAAATGATGTAATAAAAAAGGTTGAATTATTAGTTCAGTATTTATATAGTATTTATTATTTTATTTATATTTTTTTAAAAGGGAACATTTATACTACCGTCATTGAAGTGACAGAAAGGACGTCTAATGGCTGAATTCTACTTCCATAAAAGTTTTTACAACGTTTATTCATGACTAAAGCTAACATTAGTTTATTATTGTTATTGTCTCAACCTACGGAGCTCGAACTCCAGTCCTCTGAAAGCGCAAGCTCCAACAGGCTGCCGTTCACGTACCGGCCAAAGGGGCCGGTAATGAGAAGGGATTTCTTATTCTTACACATAGTGCCTATAACTATCACACAATTGTGAAATTCAGAGCATTCACACTGCAGACCATTCATGCTTTCATGTAGCCTTTGATGCAATCATTTTGTTTGTTATGCTAACCCTATATATTATTCTTGACAGATATCTTGCTTCAGTTCGTCATTCAAATCTTCTTATATGGCATTTATATTCTCTGCTTTAGTTTCTCAATAAAGAGAGAAAGTTTCACAGAACTGTGTTACATATACATTTAAGGCCTTAAGATATGCTTTTAGCCAAAGCGACTTACTATGAGTACATTTGTAAGTCAGTAAAAGTACTGTGTGCAGCAGAGTGCAACGCAAGTTCACTAGCTGTGGTGAGGGGTGTCATATTTTCTTATTGTACAGAAATACATGATGTGCAGACAGAGTGTAGATTGCTGAGTGTTTATTTCTGAAAAGCTTGAATGTTCCATCCGCCTATCAAACTTTTTTTTTTTTGTTTGTAACGGCACATGTTTTTTCAATTGTATCACAATGACTCAGTCTCAAGATCTCACCAGGCAAAAACAACTACAAAGAAACCCAAGCCCCAGCTCTCTCTCTCCCACTCTGATTTCCCAGGCTAGATGTCTCATAGCAGGAGTCGTAATAGGAATAAACTGCACCATTAGACAAGGTGCCAAAGGTAGGCTTATTTATTAGACAGCTTAGAGAATTGATTCGTTTTTAATTTCATGAAAATATGTACATACTCCAGTGTCTCAATACGAAACACTCTCTATACCTTCCTTTAGTGTCAAGCAAGAGACGGGATCAAAGTTCCAGTGTGACTGTGTGTGTGATGTGGGCCCTCTATGGCGGGGCCCTCTGTAATGCGTTGGACCGGGGCCATTTGGTAATCATCACCACGCTTCTTTAGCTTTTTCAAAGACACCAGGGCCATGTGGGGATCTGCAAAGATGAATTATAGCTTTTTCTTGACACCCTTTCATGTCCCATTGAAACATGATGTACGTACAAAAATAAATACATTATATCCCTCCCCCTGCCTCTCTTCCTGCCGTCACTGTGGCATTAGTGCCTTCAAATGTGCCAGTGAACCCTCCCGGGGAGTCCCTGATATTGGCCAAAGTCAAGATTTGACAGCCCCCACAGTGTTCTTGCTGAGATCAGACGCTCACTGGGGGGCACGGAACTAGTTTAGTTTCTTCTATGCATCACTGCAGTATAAGTTACCGTTCAAAAGAGTTCTGTTTGTATCCTTCCAAGGTGTTTCTCAGTCTAAAAAACCTGCTTATAGAGGAGCACCATTGGTGGGGGATGGGGGAGTCGCTGTGGCTAAGAAGGAGCCAAGGCCACTCTTTGAGTTCCCCTGGGATATGGCAGCCAAAACAAGTTTAACCCCTGGTCAATCTGTCATGACAGTAAGCAGCAGCTCCGCCGTGACCAGAGGCACAATGTGAACAGTGTGTTTGCTGTATGACAAATGTTTGTTTCACTGCACAGGTGTGAACAGCAGACATTGCCTGCAGTGCTGTGGAAGGCACAATGTGTGGCTAATAAGTCAGCTCACGAGAGAATAATACACCTGTGATGATACGGTTAGGAGAGAATTAGATGTTTTGATTGCACAAGCTGTCAAAGGCTGTCTTAGAGAGGAGCTAGGAAAAGCTCATTAGCAAATTGAAACAAACATGTACCATTTATGATCAATAATTACCAAGCCTTAGCTTATATGCCATTAACGACACCCTCAGCCACTTGGTTGATATTTTTATTGCTTCAAGGGTGTTTTTACTTTGAAAAATGCTTTCTTAACACATAACACATTCTCTGAGACATAGACTGAAGTGTTTAAGTGAGCATGTGTTTGCGCCACACTGCTTTGCTGATGAACAGACGTGTGAGATTGTTTTCCAAGGCAGCGATCCCAAGACTGACTTTGTAGTTGATTGATTTCTGAAGTATATAAATACTGCATATATAGGGGGGCCCAGGGAAGACTGTAAAATGTAATGTTTTGGGTTGAAAGTGTGTCTGTTGAAAGGTTGATGAAAAAGTATTTAGTTTAGGACTCTTCTTGACAGCCAAGTATTTGATTTAGTAGATCATGGTTAGACCCATTTGCTGCATGAAGCAAGCATCTTCAATGAGACAATACAAGAGTCTACATACTTCTTAAAGGGAAACTTTCACATTGTGGGCATTAACAACAAAGGAATCAGAGGATAGGGGAGTGACCATCGTGGAGTGTTCGGGATTGGCCATGGCTAAAGCCAGCCATGGTGAGAGAGGCAAAGTTAATTTACAATACACTATAGGGGGAGGTGGACATGTCTGCAAGGATGCAAGACAACTTAAATAACCTACATATTAAAGAAGTCAGGAGATCGGCATGGCCTCAGTATCAGACTTCCTGGCTGCATCCGACATGCAAATTCTATTCAACTGGAGAGAAGAAGGGATCTATCTCTAGGTGCAAGGAGAATTTATAGAAATACATTTTAAATCAGCAATTAACAATGTAAACAAGGTTTTTTATGCGTATATAATTTGATATAACGAGGATACATTTTCCCAAGACACAAGTGGATCCACTTTTTTGTCTGTCAAACATGTTACATATCTCAGTTGTTTTATGGTTTGCACAAAATAAGTACTAGGGCCTTAAGAATGCGTCGGCAGTAAAGGCCATGACCGATTTGGTCATGGCCGATTCAACATGTGCAATCGGCAGAGAAGAAGCCTGACGGGCTTGAAAAGATCACAGACGGCTTCGACGACGGCCGATCGCACAGCACCCACCGAACAGACTTATGTCACCGAGCTTGCGCCTTCATATGTAACAGATAAACGGAACAGAACGTGTGGACTTTAGCGTGAAGGGGGCGTCGCTCAACCTTGGCTGCAAACAAGGGAGCGAGGCGGATCAATCGGGGCAACAGCCCGGCTGTCGGAGATGAGCATCATGAAAAAGCAGGATTTATATACTGATGGTATCATATACTCTCTCTTACAGTGAGGTCAGGTCAGGATTCTGCCGGTGTCGATCAACTGAGATTGTGATTCATGCATTGAACGGGTTTGTAGGGTACCATGACAGTACCCTATCATGGTAATAAGACATTCTTGTGTCAAGTATGATCCCTCCTTTGAAATCTGTAGTAGTGGGGATTGTGCTACGATGACATTTCAACATCATTTTCATCTATTTTGTGATAAAGATAGAGTGGGTGTGAAAGTGCATGTTATCCTCACTCAATGAGGTCTCAAACTCAATTGTTTTCTTCCCAGTCTCAGTTTTTTTGGGCTCCAACAGGGATATCTGCCAGCATTGCAGATTCTCTTCTTCCTTTGGAAATAGTTTAAAGTTTGATGGACTAAACTCTTGTGTTTCATCAGCCAGCCACATGTATAGGGGAGCCCTAGATGATGGATGAGAGGAGGCCCGGGGGTTAGATGAGATGACCCCTTGAAGTTTAGATGAGAAGAGGCCTGGAGGTTTAGGTAACATGAGTCCAGAAGGTTTAGATAAACATTTTACCAACATCCTGACAATTTACGGTAATTTTTCCATGGATCAAGCATTATGTATCACCAGAATCCGTGCAACCACTGATATCGAGTGGTGACACTCAACAAGTGTGGTATGACGCAACATGTAGAAAAATACTGAATGCAGCCATTGGTGGTCCTAACATAGGGGCATAGGTAGGCAGCCGCTTGGCCCCAACCAACTTCAAAATAATAAATAAATGAATATATATATTTTTATTTTTTTGAGTACACAAAATGACGAAGGCTAAACGCGGAAATACAATTAAGGGTTAGGGAAAGGGTTATGAAATAAGTTACCCAAGCGGCTCAAATAAAAGAAAAATGTGAAAAGACGGCGGTAAGTATTTGGCAACACTACCAAAGATAACACACTGTTTTACAGCGACTGGATACCGATAGGAATAGCAATGTCCAAAGCATTGAACATGCCGTTACAGCACCAGCGGCAGCAGCTAGCTGTGAAGTGGCGCTAGGTGAAGACCTGTGAGAAGACGTCAATCAGTAGGACTCTGTGTCAGAAGTGTGTGATGTGGAGAACAATTTATCTTTTCCCTCTCATAGACTCTCTCTCCCTCCCTCTGTCTCTCTCTGTCTCTCTCTCTGTCTCTCTCTCTCTCTCTCTCGCTCTCTCTCTCTCGCTCTCTCTCGCTCTCTCTCGCTCTCTCTCTCTCTCTCTCTCTCTCTCGCTCTCTCTCTCTCTCTCTCTCGTACACAGGTTTAATTGTAGAAGGATTAAAATGTTTAATCTCAACTGAAATTTCAATTTACTTACAATATCCTCTATCTTGTACAAGGGTTTGTTTGTAGAATGATTGAAATGTCAATCTCAAGTGCAATGCCAACTGCAACCTCACTCACACATACAAAGTCAATTATAAATCTTGGCAATATTTGCTAAGTATATGGCTGTTTGTGGGGGTTTACTCTAACTACTTGTCTTGCTGGTTATATTGATATTGATTTTATCTTAAAGAAAAATAAACAGTGCTGGTTTTCCTGGCATTTTTGCAAAGAGAGGTGTTATCTGAAAGCTTATTCTCTTTTGGGTTCCATCGTGACTATTAGTTTGTGTAGTGCTACACTTTGTGTGTTCTCTGGTTTCCATCCTCATTTTGGAGTAAAGAAGTGTATGCAGGGTTTAAAGGGGAAGGTTTTTTTTCTCCAACCTTTAATTCCACGTCGATTAGCTTTATATGCCTACCCCCCATTCAGTCGGTACATTTTTTTCCTCTGTTCTCTTTTAAAGATCGGATGAGGTGGGCCCCATACAAATCTTCGTCTTGGGCCCCCAATTTGCTAAATCCACCACTGAATGCAGCATACTTTTTTTATTTATTATCATTAACACACAGAAGTAAAATAAATAAGAAATATCTTGATGTAGAAAATACCCATGGGTGGTTTGAAATGTTTAGATAGGCCTTCTTTAGTCTGTTCTTCACATAATTACACAACATGGTATACCTGGCATGACAAGCAGATAAAGAGGATGCTTTCTTTTGCAGTGTCGCTTTTGTAATCTGCCTTGTTATTGACAGTATACCTTATTTATATTCAGATTTCCAAAATAGCAAGCTACCTAGCTGATCAACTAGTAATGCGTTTCAAAATGCATCAAGCATCTCCGGGTAAACAATTATGGTTTTATACCCACTATGGCAGGGCTGCAAGGCTGTCAGGTAGAAGTGTTTTATAAAAAAGAGGTGATGCATGGTGCTGCTTGGCCCGCCATTGTTTTGAGGGGTGCTGAATGTTAGAGCACGGCTATATGGCAGCGCCGGTTTGAGTGCTCTCATTACAAAAATGACCCATCTAAGTAATGAATAAGACACACAGCTTTGACCATATGGGGGTACTTCACATCATCATAGGACAAAGATGGTTTGTACATTGTGCAATGTTTCACTGAAATTGTACAGCAGCGCCAGCACTGAACAGCAAAGAAAAAACACACACACTATGGATGATGGATTGCCAGAAATGAAAACCTCAAACATGTGTTACTGGAGTCTATCACCTTGTTACCAATCTGTTATTATCAGTATGTAGAGCATGTGGTTTATTTGGCTTGTTTAAATATTGAAATAGTTCCTGCTAAGCATTTTAACAAACACTGTGGAGAACCCTTTTTCATTGTATCTTAAATATTATACTTATTTTCAGGTGGCCTTCTGAAATGGAAATTGTAAATAAAATAATTGGTACATATGAAATGGATTCACTTACTTTTAGCTAGGATGGCTAATGAATAGTGTTTCCGTTCTCTTATTTCCTATGAGCTGCGTACAGCGCTTAAAAGTCCCCTAAGCGAGGAGACCATGAACATGTCAAGAAGACCAAAGACAAGGAGAATCTTTTTTTGCCAAAAAATTTCCCAAAGAAATATTCAAAACATGTAACGGAAGTAGATATCCCTCCCTCCGAGGTCCAGCCCTCTCTCTCGTGGGCGAATAACCCTAATCTGAAGCACCACAAGCAGGCATTCCATCCTGAGATGAGAAAGCCTGGAGATAAGTTTAACTTGTGAGAGTGAGTTTAGCAACTAAGACTGCCAGAGGGTCTTGCATTTCTTACCAGTTGTTTCTGGACAGAGCTGTCTTCATTACAGCAAAGGTCTTATCTGAGGATATTCAGCTACAGCCACTTTAGTCCACATCTTGTTCTGCATGATCTGTTTCAAATATATATTCTATGGCAAAGCTGCTTTCCTCTTCATATTCTAAATCATCTCCAGAGTTTGTTTATTCCATTTTCACAGTGTTACTTGTGTGATTCCGGGTTGTTCTAGGAGCTTGCAAACTGTAGTTGTATGAGCAATTGGGCATGGCTTACAGGGGCATGTATATGAAATATTGGAAAAAACTTCCTGAAAGAAAACAATCGTACATTGACAAATAAAAAGTGGATCATGAACTATATTATGGTGGAGAAGTGGATTTAAAGCCAAATCTGGGGGATTGGTGAAATATTTCTCTAAGTGAACAAAATTTCCATAAAATAAATCCATCCAAGACATGATCGACCCAGGGAATAATACTCTCTAATCAAATTGGGAATGTGCCAAACAATATGAAGATGTGATGTCAAAACTACTTAAAACAAAAAAGAAGTATCAACATTGTAGAACGTGTAACAATATGGTATTCTTAATGCTGATATCCAATATGTGATAATAAACATCAGCCGATACCAATAGACCTTTGTTTTATGTTATTCAAGCTAATACAGTGGGAAAAAAGGTTGAACAAGTAGGAAAAGGGAGGATAATGTAGGTTTTAGGCCATGTCCAGTAGTAAATAAACATACCCAAATACCACTGGATACACTAAAGATTGGTTGGTACAAATCCCTTCTTTCACTCTTTTTTTCGACCGTGAATTATATTCTGAAATTGTGAAGGCACAGCTCCCCCTCTGCTAGGCCTTTAGCAGTCCGGCAGATGGACTTACATAATGCATCAGTTACAGAGGTTTCCATGGCACAAGTGTGTAATATTAGAAACAGATGATTCTGATTTTCAAGGACACCCGAGACTCCTAAAAACAGGAAAGAAGAGAAAAAATAATCACGTTCTATCTTGAGAAAAGTCGAGCACCACCATTGATTCTGCCCCCCCCCCCCCCTCTTTATACTAGGGGTGTTCTTTAATAGGTCCATGGGTGTAACAGTTTCCGTCAAAAAAACATACTGCACGGGATGACATGCATGGTTCAGTGCGTAAATGTGCACAGTTTGAACATTTCACAGTACACATACCTCTTGCTTCAAAGCAAAACAGCTCTGAGGCGGTGTGGCAACTCCACAAGGACATCACACTCACAGACCCTCAGTACAACAATAAGAGCTAGTCTAGAATAATAATTATGACCAGGACGACTTCATTATTTGCAATAAATAACAATAGCTAGTTACATTTAGCTAAACAGTAGCCTAAAGTTACGTAAATCAAGTCCAACCTACAACAACATCCCCCTAGAAATAATGCAAAGAAAAAAAATATATCTTCTTTAGATGAATATATAACACTGTAGATCAGTACACTTTAATATGCAGGTATATTCAGGTATCTTTCTTAGGCAACCACATTTGTTTTAATATTGCAGGGATGTTTATCCACTCATTGACTCATGATTGAGGGCCTACTATGTGGGTGGCAGTGACTCAAGGATTGTTGTTTTTTGGAACAAGCTAATATTTCATTTTTAAATAATTTCATTAGAATTTGAAGGGCTTTAGCAAATGGCATCACTGCAATGCTATTTTTAACTTACAGCGTTAAACTGCCAGTTAAAACAAATACAGAAATGTTTTCCAGATCAGCTACAGTTCATTGGCGTAATAAATTACCTTGAGGCAAAAACAAACTTCAAAAATTCAATTAGAAATTAAAGTCAGTATGGGATTTTTGCTGCATCTTTTACGAGACAGAAGTGAGAGTTTGATAACAAACATGTAAACTAGGTAGCTTTCTCCTTGCTATGACCTTTGGTGATTCCATAACTCCAACCATTTGATAGGTTCCCTTAAGTGTAAACCTATTACGTTGAGAGCCATGCGACAGTGCTGGGGAACTGACAACCTCTTTGAAGAGTTGCCACGATAGCAAAGGTGATATAAAAGAGTTATGGAAAATCTTTTTCAAGTTTTCTTGTCAATTGTTTCTATTTATTTTCCTACTATAACTTTTTGATGTAAAGCAATGTAAATGCCAATCCTCATTAAGGGTGATGATTCCATTCAAGATTTAGCTTTCAAAACAGATCAAAGATAGACCCAAGAAACAAATGATATCTTCAACCTAAACATAATTTCAAACTGTCTCAATGACATCAGCATAAGCTAACAAAAGCTTGGCCCAGTGGCACATATTGGTAGGGTCACGCCCTGTAGTACGCACACTAATCCAGCTACAGGCTGTTTGTGTGTGTTTGTGTGTGTGTTATGGAAGATAAGGGACATCCGTGTTGGCTGTGTCATCTGTTGCTGGATGAGCCTCGAGTCCTTTTGGTCGGGCTCTGCCTCACACACCTGGGCCAGGTTGACAGCGGGGCTTGAGGAGAAAGCAGATAGGCGCAGCGGTGCTGAATGCTGGGGGGTGATAATGAGAACAGAGCCCTTGAAGCACCAAGGCATGACGGCAGTGTTGACAGCTCATCTAACAGAAGCAGTTTACCCTTGCCTACCCTCCCATACTACTGAGCCACCCATGCATAGTTATGCAAAGAGACAAAAGCTATTTAACATTTTTTTGGGGTGTGTGTCATCAACATGTTCTTTGATAGTTTAACTCATAGAACAAAAGAGGAGGTTCAAATAAGTGAGAAATGATGATACAAAGCGATAGGGAGCAGGCAGGGTAGCGTAGTGGTCAGGGTGTTTGTTCTCTCCCTGAAAAGTACTGTATTTGACCCCAACCCCTAGAGCAGGATGACCCAATCCCTGCCTCATGCAATGTATCTGAATTAACTCTTTGAATAAAAGCACCTACCGGCTAAATACATATGCCAACATTAAATGTAGGCACTGAACAACAAAAGGATTGTTAGAAAAACAAACAATACTTTTCTTTAATGCTTCCCGAAACAAATCAGGCATTTTAAAGTTCCTTGTGGTTCCCTTTACAAGTCCACAGGATACAGCTAATGCTGTCTTAAGTGTAATAGCTCCGCTTATCAGCAACTTGTCAGAGAGCCCCCTAAACAAGCCATCCATCACACATAATTGACAGTTTGGCCGAAGAAAACACTCTCGGAGAGCAACAGGCGTCATGCTAGCAGGCCGTAGTGGAACTAATCATGTGCCAAATCGGTTTCTCTGACTTAGCGAGGACAATGGATGCATTCTGGAGACTTTCCCTTGGCAAGACGAGCAGCGAGTGATGAGAGGTGCCTCTCAATCATCTCACTTACCCAATATGCTAGAAACCCCTCTATAGTCCAATGGTTCTATATAACGCTAAGCCAAATTGATTATTTATACTGTTACTGGTAAATGGTCCTGGCAGGAATTCATATTTATGTAAAAGTATTGAGTGTTTTTAACAGCGTATATCTTCTGGCATTACTTTTACTCAACGGGTGTCAGTATTGCAGTATAGATAATGTTACGAGTGTAAGAAAGGTGATGACATCATTTCTCTCTATTCGTTGCTCACTGGAGGCTCTGCAATCAAGCACCCTCAGTGTGGTACTGTGGTACTGGTTTCCTTGCAGTTTCAGCACACACATCAGTATACAGTTACCCAAATAATTATATAATAACACAAAAATAAATAAAACATACATAAACCTATGTGATCATCTAGTGGAAATGTCAACATGGTTTCTCAAAATAGGTGCCTAACCTCAATGAATGAAGGAATGAATAAAGGTTAAATTGGTTAATAATAACATAACAGCCAAAATATGTGAGTCTCAGTCAATCAATATCAGTGTTGATGGCACCCCCAGGCAGTCTACTAGCTGCTGAGGGGGGCCATAGAATTGTACACATTGGACCTTTAATGTAACCCTATTGTGAAGTGCTCCCAACTAATATATCTCCCTGCAACCTTTATCAAACACTTTTCAACAAACTCACATTTATTCAAGGAAATCACTTGGGGCTTGGGTGTGTTTATACCTATTACAGCCATATTCTGCTGTTTACATTAAAGGTTCAGTTTATTGCGCTTTGCAGACTTATTGGTTTATTTTGTGAATAAAATACAAACTTATCTCTATCTCAATATTAAAAGTAACCAACCATTGTGAAGAAGTGTGGAATCATCAGAGTTGTTGTTTTCACCACCATTGCCAGTGGAAAAACATAATGCTAATTTACCATTTGATGGGTAACTACCCATACAGCTCAAAATAAAGCAACAATACAGCAAATTTATTCGTGGTTTAGCCCAGCACTGTTTTCCATGGTCAAAACAATCATACACACAATAACTTTATGAGCCTTTTGAACGTTGTTGTAATGTTATGAAGTAACCGTACATATAAGCTCATAAGCCCCTTTTCACAATACACGGTCTCATGTTAGGGAAGAACTCCATGTTAAAGAACAGAGATAGGAATGGAACATTTGATGCCATAGTGAACCTGGTTTATAAAGGTAAAAAAGATGTGCATATATATAAATAGTACAGAATGAAAAACCGTGAAAGGAACCAAACTGTGCAACGATTCGAACCGTGAAACAAACCGAACTGTGAAAAGAGCCGACGCGTGAATAACGGTCACACCCCAAGTGGGCACAGCCAAGGTGAGATCCATGTGGGTTAGCCTTGTCGTGAATTCACCACAGCTGCCCAGTCTTGCGGTCCTCAGTCCCTCCTTACCTTTATTCCACAGGTCCAGTGGAATAATATATTTTAACAACTGAATAAAAGTGCTTGAACTTCTTAACTTCTCTCCCATCAAATGTATGAACATACTGTTAACATATATAAATCTCAAACTAATTCTCTGTATTTCTTAATCCTTGATAAATCCACTAATCGCAGGGTCGACATTGTGTTTCGTGAACCAGAAAAGTGAACCAAACAGACCGGTGCAAAAAGTATTCCAGCTTCAAAATGTTGAAAGGGGAAGGATAATTCAAAATATTCTGAAACAAGGCAATGGTCTGTGCAAGTCACATTATAGGCTAATTGGAAGCAAGCCCTTCTAATGAGCCATACTAAAATAACAGACGTGACTCATATTTATCCCTTGTGGAGCAGTCTGCTCCGCACCTGACTCCATTCTATCCTTGCAATGAGCTATTTTTAGACCTTGCAGTTCTACACGCACACTTTGTTGTTGATCTCTACAGATAACCTTGTAATTACATTTGTTTGTTGGGGTGTGGGCAAGATTTTTCCACTTCCCTTCGCTATCCTATCAGGAAGCTGTTTGCAAGTAAAACAAGCCTGGATAATAATTAAATCTTCATAGAAATACACAGACAGCTCTTGCAGTACCTTTTCAGTATTTGCCTGAAACTCCGATACCTTTCACTTGGTCGATACGTTTGAGTTGCTGTTCCTAATCTCCATGTCCCTCTCTGCGTGTCTTGGCCACATCTCTCAGTAGACACACCACCTGAAGCTCAATCTGGACAAAACTGCTTTCTTTCCAGGAAAGGCTCCCTGTCCATGAATGCTCCATCAATACCGACAGCCCTGGATGACTCGCTGTCCTTCCCTGCCAACATCGCTGCGACTAACCTCTCCTGCGGCCTCATGCTGTATAACATCAGGAGGATACATCTGTATCCCTTCTGGCTGGTCTGCCTGCATGAGCTAGTAGTCCCCTGCAGTTCATCCGGAATGCAGCAGCCCGGCTGACCTTCAACCTACCAAGTCCCACACTGGCTGCACTGGCTACAGGTGGCTGCTTGAATCTGATTAGTCAGCTGTACTGGCCTGCCATGCTGCGAACAGCTCCGGCCCTCCCATCCTACTTCCAGAACATGGTCGAACCATACACCCCAGCCCGTCCGCTGCGCTCTATGACTACCAAAATGGCTTGCTACACCCTCACTATGTGGGTACACCACCAGCAGCTCAATAGAATCTAAATTGTTTGCTGTCCTGGCTCAACAATGGTGGAACTAGCTCCCTGCTGACATCAGGACAGCTGATGCCCTCCCATCTTCCACCCTTGGGTAGAAAATCTGTTCAGACTGCATCTTGGCCCATAAAAAACGTATTCTCTTTCTCTTGATGCTATATTGTGGCCCTTCAAGCAGTTTGCTTATTTAATAGTTATTAGGGGACCGAGCAGCTATTGTTTCTGTAACATTTTTTTTTCCCTCAAATTCTGTAAAAGTCATACTGCAGCCTATACCGTAAGTCGAAAACTCTTGAAAATTTCAGGTATGGTTACCAATAACCCCCACTACCCATAAACCCAAATTTGTTCTCCTCACCAGATTGACCTGGACTCAAAATTCTTTCAGAATATTAATCTCTAGAATCAGATGCATTTATAAAACCCTGGTCTTCTGCTCTAAAAATGTTTACTTTTCCCACAATTTCATAGAAAAGCCAAACGTCCACAGTCTCAACCAATTTTGCCTATATGACCATTTTGTTATTGTATTACTACCATATGGCTATCATTAGGTGGATACCATTAACAGTGAACATTTTCAGAACTGTACTCTTTTAAGAAAGCCCTTAATTCTCTTGTGAAATGTGTGCTTGGAGTTTTCTTGATGTTGTGTGCTTATCAATCGACATTTTCACCATGTGAATGAGGCTTCTTGCAGTTCAGCAATGACAGTGGCTCAACGGGATAATGCCGTGTACTGGTGATCCTTAGGTTGGGAGTATGAATCCTGATTTGAGCATTCTGAACATGACATTCTGTCATTGACACTCATTTAAGAAACACAACATTGAACTGCACCTGAAATTCATGAGCCAATCAACATTCTGGCTCATTAGTTTCCAAGAATCAGACTGCCAAGACACAGTATGGCATTAAGGGGAACTTCTTCATTAACCATTTTTCCTTCATAATTAACTCATATTTATATTTCTTCCCTAAGTGTTCTTGACTACAAATGTTTAATTTCTCCAGAATTTCAAAGATTTTATCAGGTATATGCTTTGAAGAAACCCCTTAATTCACTTGAGAAATGTGCGCTTTGAGTTTTCTGGATGTTGTGTGCTTATCAATAGACATTTTGACCATGTGAATGAGGCTGCAGTTCAGGTTTATAAGTGGAACATCTTTCCTTAAATATGACAATTATATGTTATATTTATATATCTTCTATTAGTGTGTTCTTGACTTTTAATTTTGCTCGGACCCCGTTAATCACCGCTTGCGGTTATATTTACAATTATTATTAGTTTGTTTCATACTTTTTACTTATATCCTCATAATAAAATGCATTATCTGTAAGTCCCTATGGACAAAAGCACCAGTTTAATAAATGCAATGTAATGTCTCAAGAATATAATACCATTTCCCCTCATTTAAGCATTTTAAATGCATTGCAGAACTGTACTGTACTGCATTGCTATAATAGATATGGAAAGTATAAGAACATTTTAAACAGAAAGACCTAATATTTTGGCATGGCTTAGCATTTTGCATGGTAAGCTAGGGCACGACATATCTGGAATTGTTATATATTGTATTGATAGTCTATTATTTCTAGTCAGCCATGCCTGCTTATGGTACAAAGTAAATAGATAGACCCCTGCTTAGCGAGGTCACGTTACAGCCTATCAGATAGACTTGAGACTAATTACCAACATCTTTAAGTGAATATTCACGAGCAAGCTAGAACCTTTGGCATTTAAAAATGCATTCATATATTTTTTAATCATTTTTGAAAAACAAGGGCATTACCGGGGAAAGTTCCAGCTGGGGCCAGGCCACCCGACATGTGCACTGTCCCGGGAAAACAGTGATCTCTGGTCCTCCTATGACAAGCTAACCCACAAAACAGAATGTTTAAAGTTTGTGATCTTACAGTCTTTCATAAGCTTGAAGTATGGGTCAGAATAAACATTAAGTCTTAAGCCTTTAAGCCTTTTTAATCATTTTTATTTGTAGGCTACTGCACTCACGGTAGTCTGACATTGCCATACCAATTCGCAAATGTGTATTAGTCTAAAACCTCTCGGTTCATTTTCGATTCCTAAGTTATCAACGGGCGCAGACCAAAATGCCTCCGGACGCAATTGGAAAGACCTACAACCAATCACAGCAACAAATCGTGTTACCCATCAGTGGCTGCCATCTTGGTTGTTGATGAAAATGCCTCAAGGGTGATCCTTCTAAACCAGCCCCGTATTTAAATGAACCATTGTGATGAGCTTGACCCAGGCCAGGTCTGCTGGGAATCTGTCACCCACAAAGATTAAAGTGTGCCCTCTCAATTTTTCCCTTGGTCTTCCATGATTATACCACTGTAGCATCAAACCCTTCAACAGGGCAAGCTGTTGTCTCAAAGAACTATGCAAATTTTCATTTCCAGAGACGCAGCTTACAACAACAAAAAGGTATAGCTCTGACGCAGTACACAGCAACCTGCTGTGACTTACAAATCTGCTCAAACTTCTCCAATGTGGTACGTTGAGTCTAACTGCACCGAACCATATGGCATTTGCACTGAATCATGACTTCTGTGGTGAATTTAACTACGTTTAGTCTCAAATGCTGCGTTTCGAAGCAAACGCGAACAATTATAAAAAACATGGCAGAGATGAGAACATAAGGTTGCCTTGATATGATGCCTTGTCATCTTGACAATAAAAGTGTGCCAGTCATTTCATGGTCTTTGATTCAACGTTATCATGTAGCTACCAGAGGAAAACCAAATTAATGGGATGTTCAGAGAATGACTGGTATGGTTAAGCAAGATGAATAAAAACTTGTTTAGTGAGTGACTTATTTGACATTCAGAAGACAAGGGGTGATATTTGCACCAGAAATTTCATGAGAAATCATCTACCGACCGTTTGAAATTGAGCATCCAAAAAACATTTTCAAAAC
Source organism: Pollachius pollachius (assembly GCF_949987615.1). Classification (NCBI taxonomy): domain Eukaryota; kingdom Metazoa; phylum Chordata; class Actinopteri; order Gadiformes; family Gadidae; genus Pollachius; species Pollachius pollachius. Next base: position 4,033,883 of record NC_136945.1, on the reverse strand, counting down.
TGTAAATGGTTATACGTTTTTTCAATGTCAACTTTCTGTTTTTATTGGGTGAATCATTATGATAGTTTAGCTTGCCAAAGTAGGTTAACACAGCTAAATGGAGGCAGGTATTCTGTAATTACCTCAGAGAATAGACTTTGGACCATAGAACAATGAGCTCAGTGTGTTGTTTTCTTAATTTGAGAATCCGACTCACACAAAGCTCTTAGCAATGTATTACTATGAAGTTATAGTTTGAGTTTCTCCTATTTATATTTTATTATGACACAGCAACGATTGCTCTTTGCCCTTTATTTGTTCCATATATGGTCTGATATAACACCAGGTTAAAATAAGTTCTAAAACAAAGGACCTAAAACAGTAAAAAATAATAATAATATATATAGTGTATAAAGTGCCAGACATCATTTCAACCGAATAAAATAAAAGTGCCATGCACTTAAATCAATAACTCTCATTAACCTAATTCCACTCAGACATCACCCCATCTCAACCCCTTAAAAAATTCCCATTTTGTCCAAGAGAGAAGAGAGTGAGTGCCTGAGAGACCGTAATGATTTCAGTGGACAATTAACCGGGAGCGTAATCATGCAGTCATGCATCAGTCCTCAAAGGGAAATAGGTGTGACAGTGTGTAGTAACGGAGATGGGGTGGGTGAAGGAACATGGATAACGTCTGCAAAGCATAAGGTACTCTTAAAGTTGTTGGCTCCCTGCAATTAGTCTTCTGAAAAATTGGCAGCAGAGGCATGTTTGAAAGCCATCCCACAGAGTTTTGCCTTTACTCTGCATTCGGACGCCACTTAAGCACTCAAACCGCAGCAAACGTGCAGAGATGATGCTGGAAACCCTGGTGGTCAAAGCATCATTATTAATCACGTGGAACGCCGACCAACCAGCCGACCGACTGAGCAGTAACAACTCTGCTCTCTATCCTCATTAACTGTTGCCTAGAGATAGATACAATAACAAATCAATAGCAGTATATCCTATGTTAGGTGACGCCTTCTGGACTTAGGATGTGCAGAATAGTTCGCTTGTCAAAACAACGTAAGGAAGCAAATTTGAAGCATGGGATACAAGGGGTTCAAAGTGGTCAAGTCTTGATTGTAAGGGATTGCAATTTTGTTAAGTATACAATGTTATGGTAGTCCAGCAGTAACAGTCCCTCAACTGGAGATCCACCCTCGGGTTCACCAGGCTGGCAAGAGAGAGAAACCTCCAGCCTAGCAGTCTGTAAACTCTCTGAACCACATTCTCGCGGGCGCTTGGTATCTGTGGCTGTGTCTGCAGCTCTCTGTTTGTCGACTGCTATTGCTAAAGGCAGATACACAAGAAAGTGCCCCTTATAAAACACTTGTCATGGACTACGAAACTCAAGTTCTGTTGTGGTCCATTGTCCATCCCCCACCCCAACATCCAAATGTGTTTGGTGAAGGAGTCAGTATGGAATGGATGGATGGATGGACGAGGGGTGTTTGTGTACTTTGTGTGAAACCAAGAACCCAACGCTCTGCACCCTTTTAATTTCAACAGGCAGCGAGTAGTGAAGGCAGGCTCCCAGGGGCCCCAGCTCTAGGCATGTGTGTTCCATTACGATCCATTTCAAACATTTCCCCAAGACTTGTGGCTTCACAGTCTACTTGTGAGGGGGGATTAGGTCCTCCTGATATTGATTCATATCCTCACTCTAACTGTTTATTAAAAATAATTGACCTTCAGAGTTGTCAGAAATGGAAAGAAAAAACAGGGGTTAGAAAAAAATTCCACAAAAAGGGCTTGCCTTCCTTGAGAATCTATTTATCAGAAGAATGTATAAGTAGAGACCCATACTGGGAGGCAGAAACTAGGTCATATTTCAAACACTAATACTACCACAGTTGGGGGCAGTAGGATTAATTAGAGGCAAACTTGTAATAAATGTGCAAACTTGTCTTAGTGAAATAATGTTTTGCATTGTGCTTAAATTTTTTTTTTTCAAAATAGCTTTTCAAGAGTCTGTTAATACTACGGCATAAATTGTGCAATATCAATTCATCCAATTTAGGAATCATGTTTAAAAAAGTATACATTGAACTTGTATGAAATGCAGCTCAAATCAAATCAAAAGAAAAACAACGGCAATGACTTCCTTAATGTAATGGCCTCTTCATTGCACAGATAACCCCAGACTTATTACGTTTAAAGACTTGCCAATTATACAAACAGAGAGCTGACCTGTGCTGACATTCACTTCAGTGAACAGTAAAACAGAGTAGGTAAAAGCGATGGGAGGTCTGGTTTCTGTTATCTCACTCTCTAACAGACGCATGCCTGAAGTCTTACGTCCTTTTTTAAATGGCGGTAAGAGTTATAAAGCGTGGTGCCCTAAATAGAAAAAAAAAGCTTAAACGCAGCAAGTATTGTCTAATCTTGTTGTAGAACATTGGTAGGCCTTTTTGTTTGTGTGAATGGGAAATGCATGCAAAGCATGAAGAGACACAAGAAGTGAGTACCAAGTTGTCCCTAAAGCTCATCCTAGTATTGGTAGGCAATACTGCTATTACACTAATCCTTAAAGTAAGGTATTGCATACTGTTGAGTACAGTTAGGCAGTGCAGTGGGGAAACAATTCAGGAAATTCAGGAAAATCACGATAATTTCCAGGAAACTCTCCTCTCCTCCAGACCTTTAAAACTGCAGACACTGCACATGCAAATCCCCATCCTGTGGCTAATCATTCAAATCACAGATGCTTTCCCCGCAAAGCTAATATCTCTGTCAAAGAGGTTCTTAAATGCAACACAGATGCAAGATGCAGCAAAGGCCCAATTATCTTCTTCTGCGTTTGTGGTATTGAGAAATCCTGCCTACCCCTTAGTTCTACCCCTTAATAAAGTGTGAAGCACAGCCAATGCGTTTCCTTGCCATTTATGTAGTGAAGTTCAAAATATAGTGAATAGGAGATGGTAGCCAACAGAGTACAATTCAGCTTTAAGCATTTATTTTTCACTCACGATAACAAGAGATTGTATTGTATCAGTGTGGTTCATGTCAGATATGATACAATGCGTTATTGAAAAGTGAAAGTGTGTGTGTTGTAAGAATAGTCAAATACAAGCGATACACAATGATTCTGCATGTGTGAAAATTGAATCTTCAATAAGAGCAAAGGTATTTTAATTAAGATGTTGCTTTGTGAAAATTGGGAACCTGCACACAAAATACATTTCTGTTGTGCTTTGGTCATCAAAGGTGAATCTTTGCTTAGAAAAGTATTTTAATTCTGAAAGCTGGACTCTTTCTCCTTCGTCGTCTCTTATTTGAAGTGGTCAGAATGAGCCGTTGCACCCTTGAAAATCTTCACAGAGAGATCTAGAGATCTTCATTTATTTTCAATAAATGGCAGGCGATAACAAACAGTACCTTGGCTCTGAAATGGGTTGACAGCAGAAGCAAGTTGGCGTGATAGATCTGTATGTGCTGTACCCTTCAACGTCTGGTAGCGATAATAATAGTAGGCCTAATAACTGGGTTTTCCTTCAGCGGACAGCCAAGATGCGCTCTCTCTCTTTCTCTCTCTCTCTCTCTCTCTCTCTCTCTCTCTCTCTCTCTCTCCGTGACACAGTAGCCCACTGACCTCCTTAATGATCTGTGTCATTGATGAAAGCTCACCGCATAACAGTGCTGCAAGCAATTTTTAAGAACACTGACTTTCCATCATCTACAACATCTGGAAGAAGTAGGAAATACATAAACACAGGGTTTGGGGGGGATTAGATCACAGAAAATATAAAGGATAGCACAGGATATGCAAGGAGGGAGAGGGGAATAGAAGGGGGGAGGAAGTGAGAAACAGGGAGAATAAAAGAAAAAATGCAGAATAAAAGAGTGAAAGTAGTAGAGAGTGAGAGGAAGCTTAAAGGGGGACAATAAGAGAGATCGAACGAGAGATATCCAAGAGAATGTTTACGAGATGGAATGTAAACTAAACTGGGGGTCGCTCAGTAAAAAGCTTTCTGTTTCTGTCCCAATGAAGTCTGGTGTGAGACGTTCAGACCCAGTGGGCGAGAACAGTTGAGCAGATTATAAGGGAAATGGGATCCATCCTCCCTGAGTTCTGGAAGAGGCTCAGCTGGAAACACAGCATAACAGTGTATCAAAGCTTACCCCCAACCTCTCTCTCTGACTCTCTCTCTCTCTCATACACACACTATCGCTCTCGCTCTCTCTCTTACCCCTAGCTCTCTCTCTCTCTTCAGTAACCTCTCTCTGTCTCAAGACTCAAGATTATCTCTCCCTCCCACACACACACTGTCTCTGTCTCTGTCTCTCTCGCTCTCTCTCTCCCCCCCCCCCCCCCCCCTCTCTCTCTCTCTCTCTCTCTCTCTCTCCTGGATGCCGTGACCCCTAGTTGTACCCACAACTGTGTTCATGTAGAACTGAGGCTCATTGGTAGAGACGAAAAATACATGAAAGCCATTTTTTCTGGCATCATCCAGGAACATATGTGCACGCATTTACTAAAACATTCCAATGGGTAAGCACAGTTGGTTTAAATATGCACCATTGAACAAAATGCGTAAGAAGTCGATAAACTGTTTTACAAAAATGTTTTGCTTTTGGCTATTTAACAGAATATTTTGTGCATCAAGGCTCTGGCTTTATATTTGAATCTGTATGTATGTGTTAGATGTGTTTTCTGATCGGTTAATGTTTTTTTGAGATGAATCCTTGTTAAAAACGTGTATTCGCAGAGATTCATACATAATTATTAAATTATAAAACTTAAATGAGGATTCATATTTAAAACTCTCGCACACCCCCCCAAAAATAAAGTCCAGTCCCACAAATATTTCAAGAGAAAGCTTTTGAAGGAACAAAAATGGCATAATTGTCCCTCCTTTTTCCATGGACTACCTGACATTATTGCGTGTCCTCTCGATGACATGGCTCTGACAAAACATCAGCACTCTCTTGTTCACAGGCCAGAGAAATCAAACTGGCTTATCAGTGCTGACTGTATGGCATCCACACAGATGCAGGGATGCATGCGGGACAGTTGAGATACACGTCAGCTCCAAAGAAAGCAGTTTGTCAGATAAGACAGATGTGGGGGTGTGGGGGGGGAATAGTCCTTCATGTCCAAACCTGTCTAAAAAGACAGTACTGCTGTGTTGAGGCAGTTACGTATGTGGCTTAAGGATCATAGGTCCTGACGACATTAAGGCGTTTCCATTTTCGATTTCTTGCAGTTTGGCTGCAGACTGTTAGGTTCAATTGAAGGGAGTTAGTATCTGTTATACATAGAATAAAAGCAATAGGTTCTTATAAATGCCTCCACCCGCTTCCAGGGGGCCTCTGGAACCTAAAATAGGGCCAGAATTTTATTAAGCTGCTATTTACTCAGTTGGAACCACAGTGTATTTTGGTTCCAACTGGTTTGGTTCATTGGTTCATTCAGGAGCAGGTAGGGGTTAAGGCAATTTTGCCTAAGATGCTTATAACATATTGGGTATGGATATAGGATATTGAACCAAGTACCTTAAGACTGGGAGTCGACCCTAGCCCTGCACTGCTAGACTATTATGCCCCCAATCTCCTGCCCAATATCAAAAATTTGTATATGAACGAAATCATCCAATTGGCCAAGTGACAATGATCTCGGATACGAGGCTGCAGTTGTGATAATTAAAGGGTCTTGTTGACTTGTGTTATGAGACCCTGTTTGCCTTTTATTGCTCTGGAAGGGACCTTTGCAAAAACAATTTGCAATGACTCTGAACTATTGAAGCCAGCGGCTGATCAACCACATGCTGTATTTTGTGCTTTGGGGTCTTGTCTAATGAACTCTACGAGACAAATCGTTATTCTTTACTTAGAAGACCATTCTGTGTAATCATGCGTTAAAGTATTTACTGATCTGCTGTTTACTTTTTCTTTCCATTGCCTCAAACTAAACATGGATAATTTAATCGCACCATCAGTGTTTCGTCATTATTCCCAACATCAACATTGGCTCTGTTTTGTTTACCTATTAAGGTTGTCTGATTGAGAAGAGATATGCACAAATATGCCGGGGAATCTGAGTTAAAAAATTTGATTTGATTTCAGGTAAAAGCTTGTTTAAAAAACAAAACATTATGAAAACCTTACAATTTAGAGTTTTTTGTCCGTAAGAATACTTTACAAATGAGGTAAACATTGGCAATTTTATTTTGGTATGAAATCCTTCAAATATATATTGACTACAACGAATTACAATAATTCTGAGTCCTGTTCTCAACGCATTACATTTTCATGAATAATTTCTACAGGATAAATATAGACAAGTGTGTTCAGCGATGGCTTTTGATCCTGACCCCAGCTATAAATGCCACTCATAATCAACACCCAACATGTGTAATATCAACCAGATGTTCCCTGGTGCCCGTTGCCTTGCATGGCAAAGAGACAGTCGTTCTGTCAGCGACTTTCTGTCTCAACTAGAATAACCTAACCAAAACAAAAATCAAATGCCTAAAATTGAAGGGGCTGTAGCAGGACCTGAGGTTGATTGTTGAGATTGTAGTTTTTCATCAGAGGAAATTTATCTTTTGAGTATTTCCTTTAGTACACATGCAGCCATCTTGCCATACTCAAGCACAACCCCAAAAGGCCTTCTTATATCACATCAGACTCATTAACTCCATAGCGAGATTCAGCTCTAGATAAAGACCTCGTCTTTTTATTTCCTATGGGGGGGTGGGGTTCTAACGCTAATCAGTGGCTCCATCGTCTTCTTCAGAACTGTGAACTTTCCCTGGTAAGCAGTGCAGAGAGCGGCAGGCCAGATGCTGCTGTGTTGACACAACCCAGGCGGGCTGAGCAGTGCAAGGTGATGTGATCCCCCTGAGCTCAACGCCAGAATGTGGCTGTTTCCTATGTCATCTCCCAGGCCTGGCGGACGGCAGCGTCTGCTCCTGTTTAGCATCATGAGATCGCAAGGACTTACCAAACCATATCAGAGCAAGGACTTACCACACCATATCAGAGCAAAGACTAACCACACCATATCAGAGCTTTCCTCACAGGCATGGTCGCATGGTCTGGGGAGGGCTGCAGTCACTGGTCAATCTAAAACTGTAAAATAAGACAAATTGCTGAGGATAAGGTTTATCGAGGATTGTTGTCTTTGACCTGTTGGTGTGGTAAAAAAAGTAAGCAGTAGACCTGGACACTTTTGCCTCATGAACTGCAAACAAACTGTATTTTATGCGGCCGTGTGTTTCTTTTGATGGGGGGAAATCGTTTTCTTTGGTATTTTGAACATTGGCTCGCATACAGGAAGTGATGGCTTAAGGTTGTCAGGAAAATAAGCCCCCTAATATATTAAGGTGGGAAGGAATGCGTACACTTCCACTTAACGCCACAAGAGTGGTGTCTAGAAGTTAAACTGCACTGAATTAACATGTTTACAATGTTGAGGCAGAAGTACAGAGGCCCTTTCTTCCTTAACCGTGGTAGAGTGTAAACTTTATTTTATATTGCGTCATTCATGAAAGCCTGCAATCATTGCTTCACTGTTCCTTTTAATAACATAGCCAAGCAGAATCAAGCCCCCTTGATTTGTTGCTTCAGAGAGGGCTGTATTTTAAACAAAACTCACACACACACACACACACACACACACGCACACACACACACACACACACACACACACACACACACACACACACACACACACACACACACACACACACACACACACAACACACACAAACACACACACGTTCTGACCATGGCCCAAATATGTCTCTTTAGCTTAGCATGACGGGACATGTTTTCAGAACAGGATGCTGCCGCTTGGCCGAATTGGGCGAGAGAGAGCGGGGGCGAGTAGGAAAAAGGAGAGAGAGAGAGCAAGATGAGTCTGAGAGATAGCTTCCAAAAGCTCTCCATCTCGGACATGGGGAACATGTTGATTCATTCTGTCACGCTAGCCCCATGCCTCATCAGGTTAAGCTCCAGAAAACAACCGCTGTGGCTGTTGCTGCCGCTGCTCGTACACCATCTGTCCCTGCTGCCGTTCTTCCAGATTGCCTAGTGATTAGGGGCTGTGGATACCTTTTACCAAACCAAACAAGCCACTGGTCGGCTATTGCTGTTGTCTTGATGCCTTTCTTTTCTCACCATAATCAATGAAGTGGACGGCCGCCTGTCCCAGCCGTGGAACTAAAACCAAAAGTAATTTCATTGAATGCTTAAGCGATGTCAACCTAAGGTCCCACGCCTTGGTTGAAAGGCGTGGGACAAGGTTGAAAACAAAGTACAAGGTTGAAAGCAATCCGCTCCTAGGTCTAGCGACAACCCTTCTTGTACAGTGAACTCACCTATTGAGTCTGTTAGTTGACCTATAAGCTACGTGAGTTTACGGTTGATGGCTTACAAAGTGTGTTCGGGTCACATTAGATAGGTAGCCTACTGGGTTCAATCCCGAATGACAACAGTTCGTCTATACAGATGTCCTTGAGCAAGATACCAAACCCCAACCTGCTCCTTAAAGATATGTATCTGATATTGAAATTGCTCTGTTAGTCCCGAAAGACCCGAAAGACATGTTGTAGACACCAAGCATGGAAGCTGTGACATAACACAGCGCACAAGCTATTAGCAACATACAACGGTTAATAAAAACGACTAAATAGTAACGCAAATACTTTCTCTGCCCAGTTCCACGGGCCCCCTGAAACCAAAAGGCGGTGTCAGGGTCGAAGCCTTTCATAGCTTTATTACGTAACAACAACTTCTACCATTTGATTCAACCTAATCTGCGCTTACAAAAATTGGTCCCTGAATCGGCAAAGTTGTCTGTGAATGTGGAAATTGGAACTGGAAAATAAGCATTCCTCAAGAGCTGAGCAACAGCGTTTGGGAAACTCTTTGTCTGGGTTTTAGTTTTTGCCCCTGTTAAAACCGAGAGAGGCTTACGCCTGCTCAAAGAAGATTTGCTCCCGTTCCTTCAAAAGGACCGTGCGCCGCGTGCGTCCAGGTTTTGAGTCCTCACACAGCCCTCCACCACCCGCCCCTGCCCTCCCGCTCCCTCTCAGCCAGTCACATGGGATCAGCAGATATTGGACGCAGTACAGACAGCTGAATGAGACCCTGTAGATAGCAGCAGCCAGAAGTTTTCCTCTCTGAAAATCGAGAGGGAAATGGAGGTGGAGGAGATTGGTACCCCCAGTAGCCAGTGCCGCTGATGATAATAAGTCTAACAGGGACATGCGTAGCTCCGTCCCTGTTCCCCTAATTTAGGCCATGTAATGCAGAAAACATCCCTAGATTGGTTGACCATTCCCCATCCCGCACCCAAATGGCATATGTCCCTCAGGAGTCTGTATGTTAGCACCCACTTGAGACGAGGGAATATTCCCCTGTACAACTGAATAATCTATTGCTCTACTGGGGCTCCCTATCACTAGCTAACCCAGCAGCCATCATCAATGATTACACATCTGACAGCCCCACTTTTCTGATGGACAGAGGAGTGAATACCAGAGACGACAAACTTGATTGGAGTTTTATCAACAAATCGCAGATTATCGGTTTGTGACAGGACTCCGGTCTGCGGCAAATCTGCCATACTTGACAGCCGCTGACTGGCCATGTGACGATGTCACAAGGCCTGTCCATCCACAAACCACTAAAGTACATTTGCAGTATTCCCCACGTGCTCGGGCCCGCTCTGAATGCGAATGTGTACTAAAAGACGGATCAGCGATACTCGCCTTAGACATCCAGGCACCGAGTAATTTAATGGCAACACTCAATTAAACGTTGAGACCTGTCAGTAGACTTTAATAACTGTCTGACATGCTTTCCAAAAAGTTACAGCCCAAATGTCTAGATGAGCCCTTTTTTCCTGATATACAGGAATAACCAAGCACTGGCAGCTAGGCCCTTTTTTAACCTCTCTGTCTTTGGTTTTGTTTACCAGTACTTTGTGCCAAAGTAACTCCAGGAGTTACACAAGCCAGCGTGAGTGTGCAAGCCCATAATTGTCTAACCATTGGAAAAGGGGAAATGTAATCATATACAGAATACAAATTATACCAGCCCCTGCCACCCCCCCCCCAATAAAGATTAGGTAACAGCATGAACAAATTAAAGCACTGTGAAAACGGAAGGATTAGTGCAATTACACTCATTACACAACATCCATAGCACTGTACTCTGAGTCTCTCTCTCTCCCTTTCTCCCTCTCTCTCCCTCTGTCTCTCTCTGAGCTGCAGAAAAGACAGAAACAGGAAGGCAAAATCCATAAAAAAGCAGAAGGATTGCGCGGAATGCCGGAATTTGCTAATGCATGGAACCAGCATCTGAGGCAGAAAATAGCAACGTGTCTGAACAGCCAGTGGAGGGAAGCATACATGAAGGTAAAAACACAGTCCTCATGTGTGACCCCATCTCCCCCGTCCCCTCCCACCCACCCTACACCTCCTTTATAGCTGCAGGGCTTCTATAAAGTCAAGGTGAATTATATGTGTGGGACACAATTATGATTATGGATACATGTCAAGCCAGGAGATAATGTTGTGGGTGATTGTTTTTGCCGGCAAAACATCTGTCCATGATTCAAAATAGTAGTCAACACATACACATTTTCTTTTTTAACTAAACACCTCAAATGTCAGTTATTTCCAGGACATACAATGATAAATATGACAATGGGGCAATGTATCAAATCATATCCAATGGCAAAAAAGCTGTGGAATTAATAAATCCGGGCCAATGAGCCATTCAATTCGGCTCAAATTTACAACGTTTGAAAGTAGTGACATGTTCCCAGTCAATGTTGGATATTTATGTATTTCTTTCTTACATCTGGTGCAAGACTTGATACTTGATACTTGATAACGTTCGAGCTAGTTCAGGTTCCATTCCAACACCTAGAATCATCAAATGCATCAACAACAAGTTTGAGAGTTTTTTTGTTTTGAAACAACGATCCAGTGTATCACTACAATAGAAGGGCAATTAAAAATGGTTGCCATACAAACATTAGCACATTGCGCAAGGCGGATGACACTGTAGTTGTTTTTGGTTATGTTTTAACCCTCTTAGCGTAATGGGAGCATTAGCAGTGTAGACACATCTTTCAGAAGTTCAAGGGAAAAAGTGAAAGGAAATCTGCACACATGACCCTTTAAAAGGATATGCCTTGACTGGCCCTTTGTGTTTGCTCGCCTGACAGGCACCAGGTGCAGAAAGAAACAGAGAGAGAGCGGGGGTCGGAACACTGCTGGATTAAACGTAAGGAAGGAGGAGGTGGATCTCAGATGGATTTAATCAGCCGCTTCTGTACTGCAGAGATAACGTGGGAACATGGGCCTTAATGCACTGCACTTACAGTACATGCAGCTACACACACACACACACACACACAAACACACCTACACTTCCTTTATGTTTTTCTACCTGCCTCTATCCATCTCATTCTCCCTCTGTCTCAATCTCTCCATAGCTCGCTCTATCTCTATATATAACACACTCACAATATCTCATATATCACTTGTTCTCTCTCTCCATATCATCAATCTCTCTATCTATCTCTATCTCTTTCAGCATCCGTGTCACTCTTTCTCTGAATCTCTCTCACTATGTTTTTACTCTATCTATATTTCTCACTTTCAGTCACACTTTTTCCTGTCATCTCCAACTCACTATCTGTATATTCTATCAGTTTATCTCGACCACTATCTGCCTCCCCCTTTCTCTAAATTTCTATCTATCTCACTATTTACTCTATCTATATATGTCACCCTCCACCTCATTCCCTATGTCCCTCTTCCTCCATCTATCTCTCTCTCTCTCTCTCTCTCCATCATTCTATCGGTCTCTTTGTTTCTCCATCCCTCTGTCTCTCTTTCTCTGTCTCTCCATCCCTCTATCTGTCTCTCTCTGTCTCGCTGGACTGATCGGAGAGACATAGCTTGATAGCAGATAATGGACAAAGGGTCAGCACCTGGCAAACCTTAGATCAGCCGAGCATGTGTGTGTGTGTGTGTGTGTGTGTGTGTGTGCGTGTGGCTGTGTGTTTCGGGGCGTCTTGACATTTTCCAGACCTCCTCCACACACCGTGTGTAGAAAAAGAGAAATAACAATGTCAAAAAACATTTCGAACTGAGACCAAGGCTGCACCCCGAAAAACACAAGCATGTTTAGCCTTTAGCAACACTTGCTATTAATGACAAAATAAAAAGTATTATAAGACCATGGCACTTCATCATGCTCCAAGAGGAATGACTTGGCACTTGAGTAATTGCACACTGAAGCAATCTCTTGATAGGTCTCAAATTGGATTTCATGTTCCCCCTTTGTGGGAAGGCCTCTCTCGGAAAGTTTGAATAGATCGTCTTAATCACTAGGTTGGTCAATTGAACTTCTAACCAGATAATCTGGTTTTGGCACACATAAGAAAATGTTCTGCCTTGGTTGGATTTAAACGTTGCGTTCGATTGTGTGTGTGCACGTGTGTTTGTGTGTGTGTGTGTATGTGTGTGTGTGTGTGTGTGTGTGTGTGTGTGCGTGTGTGTGTGTGAGTGAGTGCATGCGTGGGTGTTCATTGCATGCGTGGGTGTTTCAATGTGCGTGTATCACATGCAGATTTGCATTGATCCGTATGGTTTCAAAACCAAGATCATTAAATTGA